>NC_084850.1:4335548-4635548 GCF_033115175.1 Lepus europaeus
CACCAACCTCCCCTTTCCATGCCTCTGCCATGCTTCTGCTGCTTCCCTTTCCTATTTACTCCTTCAGCATGGACCTGCCCAGTCATTGTTGGTCTCTTGGGCTTCCTGAAGTGAATTTCCCATGCCTCTATCTCTGGCGTGTATTCTCTCTTCTTTCCAACTATCTATTTTGCCACACGTGACTCGGATCATTCTGTTGATATACTACTATCTCGAGACCCTACCCAACCCCAACTAAAGCAATTTATAGAGTCAATGCAATCCCTATAAAAAAAAAAACCTTGGTTTTAAATTGGAAATTGCATAGAAAATTAATCAATTTTTTAAAAATATCATGTAGGATCTCTGTCATTAATGTGCTGTACATTGTGATTTAATGCTATAACTAGTACTCAAACAGTATTTTTCACTTTGTGTTGCTATGTGGGTGCAAACTGTTGAAATCTTTACTTAATATATACTAAACTGATCTTCTGTATATAAAAAGAATTGAAAATGAATCTTGATGTGAATGGAAGGGGAGAGGGAGCGGGAAAGGGGAGGGTTGCGGGTGGGAGGGAAGTTATGGGGGGAAGCCATTGTAATCTATAAGCTGTACTTTGGAAATTTATATTCATTAAAAAGTTTAAAAAAACCAGCATGGTATTGTCATAAAAACTGATACACAGATCAATGGAATAGAATAGAGAGCCCAGAAATTAATCCATATGCAAATAACCAACTAATTTTTTTTAATTTTTTTATTTAGTGAATATAAATTTCCAAAGTACAGCTTATGGATTACAAAGGCTGCCCCCCACCACAACTTCCCCCCACCCGCAACCCTCCCCTTTCCCACACGCTCTCTCCTTCCATTCCCATCAAGATTCATTTTCAATTCTCTTTATATATAGAAAATCAGTTTAGTATATATATAGATTTCAACAGTTTGTCCTCCCATAGCAACACAAAGTGAAAAAATACTGTTGGAGTACTAGTTATAGCATTAAATAACAGTGTACATCACATTAATGACCAAGATTCTGCAAGATATTTTTTTTAAAAAAAGATTGATTATTTTTCTATGTAATTTGCAAATAAAAATCAAGGGTTTGTTTTTTTTTCATTTTCAATTATCTTTATATACAGAAGATCGCTTCCGTGTATACTAAGTAAAGATTTCATCAGTTTGCACCCACATAGAAACACAAAGTGTAAAAATACTGTTTTAGTACTAGCTATATCATTACTTCACGTTTGACAACCTATTAAGGACAGATTCCACATGGGACGTAAGTACACAGTGACTCCGGATGTTGATTTAACAATTTAGCATTCTTGTTTATGGAGTCAGTAATCTCCCTAGGCTCTAGCCATGAGTTGCCGAGGCTATGGAAGCCTTTAGGGTTCGCCGACTTCGATCCTATTCTGACCAGGCCATAGTCAAAGTGAAAGTTCTCTCCTCCCTTCAGAGAAAGTTACCTCCTACTTTCATGGCCCCATTCTTTCCACTGGGATCACACTCACTGAGATCCTTCATTTAGGTCTTCTTCTTCTTCTTCATCTTTTTTTTTTCCCCAGCGTGTTCTGGCTTTCCATGCCTAAAATACTCTCATAGGCTCTTCAGCCTGATCCAACTGCCTTAAGGGCTGATTCTGAGGCCAGAGTGCTATTTAGGACATCTGTCATTCTATGAGTCTGCTGTGTATCCTGCTTCCCATGTTGGATCCTTCTCTCCCTTCTTTTTTTATCAGTTAGTATTAGCAGACATTAATCTTGTTTGTGTGATTCCTTTGACTCTTAGGCCTATCAGTGTGATCAGTTGTGAACTGAAATTGATCACCTGGGCTGGTGAGAAGGAATTGGTACATGCCTCCTTGATGGGATTGTATCGGAATCCCCTGGAACTTTTCTAACTTCATCATTTGGGGCAAATCCAATTGAGCATGTCGCCTATTATACATCTCCTCCCTCTCCCTTTCTCATTCTTATATTTAACTGGGATCACTTTTCAGTTAAGATTTAGACACCTCAGAATAATTGTGTGTTAATTATAGAGTTTACAAAAAAATACTAAAATGGATAAAGTGTTACATTGTACATCAACAGTCAGCACCGTAGCTGATCAAGTCACTATTTCTCATAGTGTCCATTACACTTCCACAGGTTACCCTTTGGTGCTCAGTTAGTTGTCGCCGATTAGGGAAAACAAATGAAATTTGTTTCTTTGGGACTGGCTTAATTCACTTAGCATGATGCTTTCCAGATTGCTCCATTTTGTTGCAAATGACTGGGTTTCATTGTTTTTGACTGCTGTATAGTATTCCATAGAGTACATGTCCCATAGTTTCTTTATCCAGTCTACTGTTGAAGGGCATTTGGGTTGGTTCCAGGTCTTAGCTATTGTGAATTGAGCTGCAATAAACATTAATGTGCAGATTAGCCAACTAATTTTTGACAAAAGTACTCAGGCCATACAGTGGAATAAGGATAGTCTCTTCAATGAATGGTGCTGTCAAAACTGGATTTATATATGTAGAAGAATGAAATTAGATCCATGCCTCTTACCATTAAAAAATCAACTCAAGACGGATAAAAGACTTAAATTTAAGACCTGAGACTATGAAGTTTCTGGAAGAAAACATAGGGGAAACACTCTAAGGAACTGGTGTAGGAGATGACTTCTTGGATAAGACCCCCAAAGCAAGGCAACAAAAGCAAAACTAAATAAAGGGCACTATATAAAACTCAGAAATTTTTCACAGAAAAGGAAATGATCAATAGAGTTAAGAGACATCCAACAGAGTAAGAAAAAATATTACAAATCACCCATCTGAGAAAGGATTAATATCCCAAATATATCAGCAACTTTAAAAACTCAGCAACAAAAAAGCAATCAATCCAGTAGAGAAATGGGCAAAGGACTTTAATAAGCAGTTTTCAAAATAAGAAATGCAAATGGCTAACAAATATATGAAAAATGTTCAGCATTACTAGCCATCAGGAAGATGCAAATGAAAAGCACAATGAAATATCAACTCACCCCATCAGAATGGGTAAAATCCAAAAAAAAAAGTAACAAATGCTGGCAAGGATGTAGAGAATGGGGAACACTTATACATTGTTGGTAGGAATGTAAATTAGTGCATCCACTGTGGAAAACAGTGTGGAGATTTCTTAAAAAACTAGAAATAGACTTGCTATCACAATCACAATACTGGGTATACACCCAAAAGACTCTAACATAATTTATCAATGAGATTCCTGCACCATCATGTTTACAGCAGTACTGTTCACAATAGCCAAAATTTGGAATCAACTAAAGTGTCAATCATCAGATGAATGGACAAAGAAAATGTGATACACACACACACACACACACACAAAATGGAATATTTTCAGCTATAACAAAGAACAAAATTCTACCATTTGCAGCAAAAATGGATACAACTGGAGGATATCATGTTGAGTAAAATTAAGCCAGACCCAGAAAGATAAATACTGCATTTTCTCCCTTATATGTGGTAGCTAAAATTCAAAAAACAAAAGAAAAAAAAAGAAATGTCTATCTGTATCAATATTACTGCAAACTGTTTGGTAAAATTTTGTGAAACTAATGGTTGAGAATGCTATACTACTCTAATTTTAATGATCTGTGCTTACTTTAAAATTTACAGTACATGAGTGAAATGGTCATCTTTCCATTCAATTATTGTTGATAGCCATTGTCAATATTGCCACTAAACTAGGGTCTTTTTGCTTTTTACTTGTTAAATTTCTTATCTGGAGAAGTATTCAAACTTTTTACTGTAGTGGAAGTTTAATATGTTATCTCAAAAAACAAAAACAAAACAAAAAAAAAAAAAAGGAGAAGAAAGAAGAGTGGCCAGAGGGAGGAAGGGAATATCATTATGTTCTTAGAACTGTATCTACAAAGCATGTTGAATCTGTTAAAAATTGATCAAAATTTAAAAATTTCAAAAATAAAAATGTGAAAAAGAGGCAGAAAAGAAAAAAAAGAATTTTTAAATTGGGTATGCGGTGGATTATCTACATATGAGAGACTTAGTTAGGGTATAGATCAAATGCTGCTCTATTTTAACCTCCAAAGGGTGTATTGCCGTGTACATTTAGCTAAGATTTTTGTTAAAAAGCCTGGAATTCTGAAAGAATGATGCTTTCAATTATATATGGAAAATAATGGAAGTCAGGGGTAGAAAAAGAAGCATGGCAGTGAGGGTCAGTGAGTTGACAGCAGTCACAGATTTATGTAAGACCTTAAAGTAAACCCAACTGCTAGCTGATAGAAGCATTAGCAGTTGAAGTACACTTATTAGAAGGGCAAGAACAAATCTTATGGGTAAAGAAAGAAACATTAAAGAGGGACTGGGGAAAGTTAATATTAAGGAAACTAAAAGGAGGGGCCAGCACTGTGGTGCAGTGGGTTAAGGTGATGCTTGCGAGGCTGATATCCCATATGAACACCAACTCTCATCAGGCTGCTACACTTCTGATCCAATGCCCTGTTAATGTGCCTGGAAAAGCAGTGGAAAATGGTCCAAGTGCTTGGGTCCTTGCTACCCACACAGGAATCTCAGATGAAGCTCTAGGCTCCTGGTTTCGGCCTAGCCCATCCCGAGCTATTGTGGCTATTTGGGGAGTAAACCAGTATATGGAAGGTCTCTGCCTTTCAAATAAAATGAAATAAATCTTTAAAAATATATAAAAAGGAGAAAACTGTTTTTGAAAGGTACTTGGCAGTTTCTCTTTAATGATCATGATATCCTGTGAAGAAGTTGGGAGGTATAAGGAAAATAATTAATGACCTTTCCCAATAGCTTTTTGGGAAAATGCAGTAATCCTTTTGTTGTTTTTTTTCTCAGCCATGTATGTATGATATATGACTACTCTGAATTTCTCCCAATTACAGTTTGCCCCGGAAAGCCTCTTTCATAATGGACTAGAGAGTAAAGTGTACGAATCTTAAAGAGCTAAAGTAGCTTTCTGCTAATAAATTTGGACAGTAACTATTTGGTATATCATTTTATTTCATAGGAGACTGGAAAATCCCCTTGCGCTTTCTTTGGTTAGTACTTCCTGGACAGGGGAAGCAGAAACTTTGAGTTCAATTCCAAGAGAATAATGACATGTCTACAGTTTTCTGTGAATGTGTAACTGGACTATGGGATAAAGTAGGCTATTTTTTATACTCTGTAGCAAAACTTTTCTTTGCAACAGTGGGAACTGAAAAGACATCAATGCAAGGAGAGAACAAAATGGAGAATGAGTCAATATGAAGAAAAATCAGAACTCAGAAGGCCACATAGTTGTTCCTAAGGGAGCTGATTGACCATTCAAGTTATAAAATTTTTTTAAAAAACAAACAAAAGCTATGTATATGCAAGGTGGCTATTTTAGGTGACAGTTCGGTTAGAAAAAAGATCATGGTACACCAGGTCAGTGGCAGCACCAGGTTTCCAGAGTATTTTATTCAGATTGGACCCCTAACTGGTAGCTAAGTAGAGAGTCTACCATCCCAGGAAAAGGCCTAATAAAGGCTAACAAGTTCAGAGGCAATGCTGATACTCTGGGCTTCAGGAAAAAGGCTGTTGACCCCAAATTACATAGAAAGGCAGTTGGAGTAAGGGATAGAGCCAAAAGTTTGAAGACAGAGAGGAGTCTTTATTGAGCCTATATTCTACACCCTTACCCTTGGCCAGAAAAGTTAGAATGATCTTACCTTTCATCATGTCAAGAAGACATATCAGAAGCATGCAAAATATCTCTGGCCAACAAAAGAAAATGACAACTGGGAGATACAGTTTGTCCCTATTTCAAAGCCCTTATATAATTCTCACCATTACTTCCCATGCCAGATAGAGAAGGTAGGACTTCTTCTGTCAACTTGACCCACTCAGAATGACATATAGCCAAGAGTCTATAAAACTGTGGCCTTAAACACTGGTCTTCTAACAAGTTACTGACAATTTATATTCAAATTCCCAAGAACGCATGAATAAGCCTAAATTTTTCCTTTTTTTATCATTGTAAAGGTAATGGTAAAAATAAACACAAAATCCACAGAAACATTATTTAATCGGAAATATCAACTTAGGCAGATCGGCAAATATGTTCCTGAAGCACAGTAGTTTTCAAAACTAGAATGATTTATTCAAATCTAATGATACTGTGAGGATATATAAAACAGATAAAACACAGCCATTTGGTTGAAACAGGGGCTGGTAGGTCAGTGGCCTCTGCTTGTAACCCCAGCAATGGATATACACAATGGATACACACAAGCACAAGAAAGTTCTAAGAAATCCCTTTTGCTTTAAGGTACTACATTTGAAAATCAACACTGTCACGTTATTAAGATCACACTTTCCTACTAATTTCATTGGTTATCACTCAGGCGCAACAGAGGCAAAAATTGATCAGATGAAAGAAAGAAACTACGCCATGTGGTCTGGGCAGAGGGTTACAGAGCTGACAACTGTTTTAGTAATATATAAAACAAAAACCTTAGCACTTGAGGAATACAGACAACAGCATTTGAGTCCTAATTCTGCAGCTAACTCATTCTGTGATGTTAAATAAGACCTTTTATTTTTCTGAGTCTCAAACATAGGATCCAGACAGCCTCTTTTCAAGAAACTCTGATGTCTTGGGTTTTATTATACTTCAGGATTCCATAATTAATTAAAGGTTCATGGTCACACCATCCATCACAGATAGATGCTAGAGGAAAATCAGGAAAGGAAACCTTTAAGTTGTTCCTGCTGGCATGGTTCTGTGCTTTCACTCAGAAAGTCAAAGCATTATAATAACTTATTCCACTAGATGCATAACAAAAACAAAAAACAAAAAAAGGAAAATAATCTTGAAGAAATACATCCACAAACTTTGTATATCTCTTATACGGTATGGTTTCAGCTACATCTTCACATTGCCAAACCTTACTAATTTCTGGATCCAGGGAGAGAGAAAAACATTTGCCTATTGCAGTGGGAGAGCAGTAGTCTTTTCTTTCTTTCTTTCTTTCTCTCTCTCTCTCTCTCTCTCTCTCTCTCTCTCTCTCTCTCTCTTTCTTTCTTTCTTTCTTTCACAGGCAGAGTGGATAGTGAGAGAGAGAGACAGAGAGAAAGGTCTTCCTTTGCCGTTGGTTTACCCTCCAATGGCCGCGGCGGCTGGCGCGCTGCAGCCGGCGCACTGCGCTGATCCGATGGCAGGAGCCAGGTGTTTATCCTGGTCTCCCATGGGGTGCAGGGCCCAAGCACTTGGGCCATCCTCCACTGCCTTCCCGGGCCATAGCAGAGAGCTGGCCTGGAAGAGGGGCAACCGGGATAGAATCCGGCGCCGCGACCAGGACTAGAACCCGGTGTGCCAGCGCCGCAAGGCAGAGGATTAGCCTAGTGAGCCGCGGCACTGGACAAGCAGTAGTCTTTAAAGACAAAAATCAGAGACATAGGGAGGAGGAGGAAGTATTTGCAACAGTCTAGGTAAAAGATGATGAGGACTTGACACAATGCAATTTCAATGGAAGAAGAATGGAAAGGATAGATCTAAAAGATATTCAGGAGGATACACTGACAGGAATTTATGCTGGATTTTAGGAAGGAGGAGGAGGAAAATAAATGCTCAGATTCTTGCTTGAGTGATGACATGTATGATAGTGTCATTATTGAAGCTTTGACTCTGATGAAGAAAATGAGATTTGAGAGGGGAAATGATAAATTATAAGTTGGAATGTTTATTGTGAGATGTCATTGGATCATCAGGTGGAAATATCTAGCAAACGCTTTGATATACCTGTGTAAAGTTACATAGGCCTAGCAATGTCAAATGCAACCATTAGGGGCCAGTGTTGTGGTGTAGCGGGTAAAGCCATTGCCTGCAGTGCCGGCATCCCATATGGCGCTGGTTCAAGTCCTGGCTACTCTACTTCCAATCCAGCTCTCTATTATGGCTTGGAAAAGCAGCAGAAGATGTCCCAAGTCCTTGGGGCTTTGCACCCGTGTGGGAGACCCAGAAGAAGCTCCTGGCTTTGGATCTGCACAGCTCCAGCCGTTTTGGCCAATTGGGGAGTGAACCAACAGATGGAAGTCCTCTCTCTCCCTGCCTCTCCTACTCTCTCTGTGTAACTCTGGCTTTCAAATAAATAAATGTCTTACAAAAAATGCAACCACTAGATTAGTCTGGAGTTCCTCAGTATATATGGCCCATCTCCTTATAATTCCACCACATTTCCTCATTTATTCATTAAAGTACTTAAGAGTTCTTACTGAAATATTTAGAATCCCTTATTATTTTGCTAGATGAAAAGATATGTGGGTGTATATTAAGGGATGTATATGTTAATTCGTTTGACTTAGTTATTCCACATTTTATTCATAAATCATAATATTACCACTTTGTACCCCATAAATATATATAACTGTAATTTGTTAATTTACAATTAAGAATCAAAGTAATAATAAACAGATGGTTTCTACCTTAGTATAGCTTGTAGTTTGGCAGGGGAGACAATGAGAAAAAAAAGAGCTACAATTTTAAATAGAAGAAAACAAATGGATATAACAATTAAGAATACTAGGGGGTAGGTTGAGGCTGATCTCTCTGGAAGGCCTTTAAATGGAGATTCAAAGGCCATTCTTGGACAAGGGAATTGACCATGTAATGCCCTACAGGCAGGAAGAATTTTTTTACAAAGCTGGGAGACCCACTACCTTGGTTTCTACAATATGCCTAGGATATTTGTTGTTGTAGTTACTGATATTTAAATGATAGTAATAAAGTACCACCAAAGCCAAAACACTTGATGCCTATGAAATGGTATTCAACAATTTTATGTTGTCACTGATGGGGCTGGATACAGATGGTTACATTAGCCAGATGTAATATTAACTTAAGTAAAACTTCAAATAAAATTGCTACAGAGCTCTGCATTCCATCACTAATAGCTCCGATTGCATCAAATCCTGACAGCATATTGAAACCATACTCTGGGCAAAGTAAATCATTTGGTAGAGTTTTAGTCAAATACTGTTATTGAGGAAGCAATACCTAAAATAACATTGTTTTAATGATTAAATAGAGAGTTGGCACAAACTACAAGATAGAAAAAAAAATCTATATAGCCATTGGGGAAAGGATAAGTAGGTTGTGTTTTGCAATTTCTTCCTGGCGGGTTTGCAATTATTCCACAGCATGACAGCTAAAATGTTTAAGAAATCAGTTACCTGAATCCCAACAATAATTAGTCCCCTATCCTTTGTATGTTCGCCATGAGTTCTGTTGACCTCACTGCATGGAAAGATTGAATTTACCCATTTACAGTTCTAAGTACTTATTCCTTACAGGCAAACTCAAGGGTGCAGGGGGTTGAACAATTCTTGGCCAGCAGTGTGTATTTTAACTAGGATGTTTAAGATGCATCAGCTGAATAATTAGTGTATAAATCTTAGTTGGTTGGTAAGGAAAATGAAAACAAGCCTTATTTGTAACAGACATATATTTAGCTATATTAAACTCCTCCTGCTTTAAGATGAAGGTTCTATATAAAAAAAAGTGCCAAAGGCAAAAAAAAATCCTGTTTGTAGTGCAATTAAAGAGGAAATTAACAAATCAAGTTAATTTGTTGTACTTGTAATTTGGCTGAAAACGATGTATGATAGCATGCAAATGAACTCACCAGCACTTATAAACTATTCACTTATTTTCTCATTTGTTAAACTATTCAGAAATGCATGGTCTGCCTTTGGTAAGCCGTATTTAAGGCTGTTTTCTCATAATTAGAGGTTTTCTTTAAATTAGCATTTTGTATTTTTTAGAAAGTTTTTATTTAATATAAATTATATAGGTACAACTTTTGGATTATAGCAGTTTTTCCACCCATACCCCCCCTCCAACCCCCAAATAATCCTATTGCCTCTCCTATCCCATTCTTCATTAAGATTCAGTTTTAATTATCTTTATATACAGAAGACCAACTCTATAATAAGTAAAGATTTCAACAGTTTGCACCCACACAGACACACAAAGTATAAAGTACTGTTTGAAGACAAGTTTTACTGTTAATTCTCATAGTACAACACATTAAGGACAGAGGTCCTACATGGGGAGCAAGTGCACAGTGACTCCTGTTGTTGACTTAACAGTTGACACTTATTTATGACGTCAGTGATCACCTGAGGCCCTTGTCATGAGCTGCCAAGGCTGTGGAAGCCTCTTGAGTCCACAAACTCTGACATCATTTAGGCAGGAACATAGTCAAAGTGGAAGTTCTCTCCTCCCTTCAATGAAAGGTACCTCCTTCTTTGATGGCCCGTTCTATCCGCCAGGATCTCACTCACAGAGATCTTTTATGTAGGTCATTTTTTTTGCCACAGTGTCTTGGATTTCCATGCCTGAAATGCTCTCATGGGCTTTTTAGCCAGATCTGAATGCCTTAAGGGCTGATTATGAGGCCAGAGTGCTGTTTAGGGCATTTGTCATTCTATGACTCTGCTGTGTGGCCTTCTTCCCATGTTAGATCATTCTCTCCTTTTTAATACTATTATTATCACTCACTTGGTCTTATTTATGTAATCTCCTTGACACTTATTCCTATCTTTATGATCAGTTATGAACTTAAACTGATCACCTTAACTAGTAAGATGGCATTGGTACCTGCCAACGTAATGGGATTTGAAATCCCTTGGCAAGTTTTTAGTTTTACCCTTAGGGGTAAGTCCGAAGGAACATATGCTGAACTGTACATCTCCTCCCTCTCTTAGTCCCACTCTTATTTTTAACAGGGATCAATTTTTAATTGTATTTAAACACCTAAGAATAATTCTGTTTTGGGCTGGTGCTGTGGCACAGTGGGTAAATGCCCTGGCCTGAAGCACTGGCATCCCATATGGGTGTCTATTCTAGTCCTGGTTGCTCCTCTTCCAATACAGCTCTCTGCTCTGGCCTGGGAAACCAGCATAAGATGGCCAAAGTCCTTGGGCCCCTGCACTTCCATGGGAGACCTGGAAGAAGCCCCTGGCTTCAGATCAGCTCAGCTCGGGCCATTATGGCCAATTGGGGAGTGAATCATCAGATGGAAGACCTCTCTCTCTCTCTCTCTCTGCCTCTCCTCTCTGTAACTCTTTAAAATAAAATAAATAAATCTTTTAAAATAAGAGAATAATTCTGTGTTAAGTAAAGAGTTCAACCAATGGTGTTAAGTAGAAAAAGAAAATACTAAAGAGAATAAAATAGTAAGCTGTTTCTTGATGGTCAGGACAAGGGCTGATCAAGTCATTGCTTCTCATAGTGTCAGTTTCACTTCTACAGGTTTCCTTTTAGGTGCTTAGTTAGTTGTCATAGATCAGGAAGAACATATACTATTTGTCCCTTTTAGACTGGCTTATTTTACTAAGCATGATGTTTTTCAGATTCCTCAATTTTGTTGCAAATGACTGGATTTCATTTTTTTTACCGCTGTGTAGTATTCCATAGATTACATAGCCTATAATTTCCTTATCCAGTCTTCCGTTGACTGTCATTTAAGTTGAGTCCATGTCTTAGTTATTGTGAATTGAGCTGCAATAAATATTGAAATGCAAATAGTTCTTTTATTTGCCAATTTAATTTCCCTTGGGTAAATTCTGAGGAATGGGATGGCTGGGTCATATGGTAGGGCTATATTCAAATTTCTGAGGTATCTCCAAAATGTCTTCCATAGTGGCTTTACTAGTTTGCATTCCCACCAACAGTGGATTAGTGCGTAAATTGGCATTTTAAAAGTTCACAGGCAGCCCTTATATCTTTCGTCCAACACTAGCAGGACCAACAAGGTGGTCTGTTCAGAAGAGTTATTTAAACTGATCTCAGTCCTCAGTAAAGGAGGCATGTATAGTTCTGACAAAGGATGAAAAGTCTTCAGCTCATTAGCAGTGTGTGCATCACTAGAGGTCTATCAGCCCTTTCAGAGTCCCTGGAATATAGTGGACCTCTGGTCTCATACCAGGATGTAAATTATTGTGTCTGCTGAAGGCAAGGAGCACAGTTATTCAATCCTATTCCATTTGTTTCCTGCTATTTCCACAAAGGTTAAAATGTTGACTATCTTCAATAACCCTGGCTCTGACAAATAAGCTGGGGAAAGGCTTTGACTACTTGTAGTTTGATTTTGACTCTCAGGATTCACATGTTCAACTTAAAAGTGGTATCTATGGACATTTATTTTTTTCTCAAGATAAAAAATCCAAACATCAAAGGCCACAGAATTACTTTCTGTTCTTTAGAACTCACAACTTATAACACAACATACCTCTGTGCTCAATCCTTATTTTACATATGGAGACACTAAGGATCTAGGGTTTCATGGCCAATTAGTGGCAAAGCATGATAACTCAAGCCTCTTTCTTCCCCTAACCCCAGAAAGAGCTCTTTCTAGCACACAATATCACACCCTAAATGTCAGGATGCTATAAGATATCCAGGCAGTGAGCTGTATGGAGGCATTTGCTGGTACAAGAGAGATTTATGGGGTTCTAAGTGATCAGACACTTGAGGGATTTTTATGGGACAAGTCTTATTGAGTTTCTCAGCCTCCATTTGGGGTCGGACAGAGCATTAAAAACGTACTGCATTGAGAGACAATAAGGAGACCCCAAAGAGGTAGAACATCATGGCCTAAGCAGGGTTTGGTTGGTGTAGATTTGGACTACGGTTTGTTTCTTATTCATGTAAACCCTAACCCCTACCCAACTGCCTGTGATTTGGCCCAAGGCCTAGTACTCCTTGGCTTCTGTGTTTGATTCATTCATAGGTTATCACTCCTTCTCTCTCACTCCCAAATCCCATCCTTGCATGGTTGCTGCCTTTGAAACCTCCACCCTGCTGCTGACCCACCCTTCCTGTCATGCCAAGATTCAAAGTAAGGCCAAGACCATCAGAGTTCTTGCATGGATAAGGATCAGAGATAAGGAGCAAAGTACAGGAGGTAAGAGTATTTAAACACTTTCACCTTTTCAAAATATCAGCAAG
Source organism: Lepus europaeus (assembly GCF_033115175.1). Taxonomy (NCBI): domain Eukaryota; kingdom Metazoa; phylum Chordata; class Mammalia; order Lagomorpha; family Leporidae; genus Lepus; species Lepus europaeus. Next base: position 4,348,551 of record NC_084850.1, read on the forward strand.
AAGTTTCCATCAACCAACTCCTGTTATAACTACAATGCAATGAAAAAAGGGATCAGAAGTTGATTGGGGAGGGGGTGGGAGGAATTTGGAAAAACCTTAAAGGGCCTTCTGAATCATCAGAAAGATGAAATTAGGTTCCAGCCACAATTAGAACTAAATATATTTTCTTATATTCTCAGTTTTGCAAAATTGTTCACCTCTAGATGCCTTATAGTAATTTTTTCTTAGTATTTTCTAGCTATAAAATTACTGTTATTTTGGGCAAATGTTTTAGTGAGGTTTTTAAGAGTCAGGAAGCCACCTCAACAATCATAAAAAATAATTAGGCCATGGGTACAGATCATTCATTTAGAGAAAAAAATCTTGTATAGAGAAAGTTAATAGGAAAATTAAGCCTTGTTTAGGAAAATGTATTATACCAGTAATTGGCAATAAAATACAGAAAAATATAATTCAATCCATACCACACGCCTGTATTATTCAAATATGAGTTGAGATATCTTAACTTTCCTCTATTTTTTAAAGCAATAACAGAGTTCTGAATAAATTGGGATAATCACAAACTCTCAGGGGATGTTTAACCCAGTTGAGAAAACAAACTTAGCAGGTAAGTCCGCAGCCTGTAATGCAGGCATCCCATATGGCTGCTGGTTTGTGCCCTGGTCGCTCCACTTATGATCCAGTCCCTGCTAATGGCCTGGGAAAAACAGGGGAAAGTGGCCCAAGTGTTTGGGCCCCTGCCACCCATGTGGGAGACCCAGAAGAAGTTCCTGGCTCCTGGCTTCAGTCTGGTCCAGCACTGGCCATGTGGCCATCTGGGGAGTGAATCAGTTGATGGGAGATCTCTCTCTGTCTCTCCCTCTCTGTAAATGACTTTTTTGTTAATGAAAGGTGGTTTTATTTTATTTCATTTGATTTTTAAAAGATTTTATTTACTTATTTGAGAGGTAGGGTTACAGACAGTGAGAGGGAACAGAAAGAGAAAAGTCCTCCATCTGCTAGTTCACTCCCCAGTTGGCCGCAATGGCCGGAGCTGAGCCAATCCAAAGCCAGGAGCTCCCTCTGGGTCTTCTACATGAGTGCAGGGGCCCAAGCGCTTGGGCCATCCTTTAATGCTTTCCAGGCCACAGCAGAGAGCTGGATCGGAAGTAGAGCAACCAGGACTAGAACTGGCTCCCATATGAGATACTGGTGCCACAGGCAGAGGATTAACCCACTGCACCACAGCGCCAGCCTCCTTTCAAAATAAATAAAAATAAATCTTAGAAGTTTCCAGGCTCTCCAATATTCATTTGTGTATCGATAATTAGTGTGATTTGAAATGATGTTTCCTACTCATTGCAGAACACGCAATATTCTGTTAGCTGCTTTAAAATAAGAAAATTATTTTAAAGTAATCTATAACTCAGCATTGTCACAACATCAGAATGCTGGTTTCTCCCATCATCCTGTATTAGAGAGGCCTAACTATATTGTACAGACTGTCCACATTTCAGCATCCATTGAATCCTCACTGAAGAACATTTAGAAACTGTCTGCAAATGCCAATGCCAGATTCAGTAAGACCTGAAGCAGTTTCCAGCACTGCCAGGGGTATAAAAAGGAAGTCTCCATTTAGGAACCAAAATGTCCAGGGTATTTAAAGGAACAACAAGAGCAAACAAACAAAAAAACCTATGCACCTGTATTGCTATTACAATTAATAAAAAAAATAGGCCGGCGCCGCGGCTCACTAGGCTAATCCTCTGCCTAGCAGCGCCGGCACACCGGGTTCTAGTCCCGGTCGGGGCACCGATCCTGTCCCGGTTGCTCCTCTTCCAGGCCAGCTCTCTGCTGTGGCCAGGGAGTGCAGTGGAGGATGGCCCAAGTGCTTGGGCCCTGCACCCCATGGGAGACCAGGAGAAGCACCTGGCTCCTGCCATCGGATCAGCGCGGTGCGCCGGCCGCAGCGTGCTACCGCGGCGGCCATTGGAGGCATTGGAGGGTGAACCAACGGCAAAGGAAGACCTTTCTCTCTGTCTCTCTCTCACTGTCCACTCTGCCTGTCAAATAATAATAATAATAATAATTAGTGGGGCTGGTGCTGTGGTGTAGCAAGTAAAGCCGCCACCTGCAGTGCCGGCATCTCATATGGGCACTGGTTCCAGTTCCGGCTGCTCCACTTCTGATCCAGCTCTCTGCTATGGCCTCAGGAAGCAGAAGATGGCCCAGGGACAGCACTGAGGCACAATGAGTTAATGCCCTGGCCTTAGGCACTGGCATCCCATGTGGGTGCCAGTTGTAGTCCTGGCTGCTCTACTTCTGATCCAGCTCTTTGCTATGGCCTGGGAAAGCAGTAGAAGATGGCCCAAGTCCTTGGGCCCCTGCACCCACGTGGGAGACCTAGAAGAAGCTCCTGGCTCCTGGCTTCAGATAGGCACAGCTCCAGCCATTGAGGCCATCTGGGGAGTGAACCATTGGAGGGAAGACCTTTCTCTCTGTCTCTGTCTCTGTCTCTCTCTGCCTCTCCTCTCTCTGTGTAACTCTTTCAAATAAATAAATTTAAAAAAAAAAAGAAAGATGGCCCAAGTCCTTGGGCCCCTGCACTTGCACGGGAAACCCAGAAGTTCCTGGCTCCTGACTTTGGATTGGCGCAGCTCCAGCTGTTGTGGTCAATTGGGGAGTGAACTAGTGGATGGAAGACCTCTCTCTCTCTCTGCCTCTCCTCTCTCTGTGTAACTCTGACTTTCAAATAAATAAATAAATCTTTTAAAAATCTAATTAGTTTGAGAAAATGAGTAAATAAGTATTCTAGAAACTCAAATGTTATCTGATCCATGAAAGGCAGTTCAGTGTTCACGTAGGACAGTCAAAACCTGGCAACAAAATCCCCAGCATAGGCCCAGGAACTCATTTTTTGCATAAGGACCCCCAGAGCCTCAGAGCTTACCACCTCTGAAAGCTCTCCCCATCACCCAACAGCCAAAGCATTAGACAGGCTTTCTTTATGCTAGGCCAAAATCTGCTTCCCTGTAATTCCTACATATTGGTCTAACTTTTTAGGGAGAAAAATCCCCTATTTTTCCCATGGTTCTTTATATGGCTCCTTCCATGTACATGTTCTCATTCATCTCGATAATCCTATGAAACAAATATTCTTACTATCTTTGTTTTACAAATGAAGACCTGGAAGCTGAGAAAGGCTTAGTAACTGTTCAGTAGTATAGTGACATAGGCAGGGCTTGAACTATCGCAGCTTGCCTCCTCACATATTATTTTTAAAAAAGAAAAGGTTACTTCTGCTTCCCCAGGAACCGAATCCTTGAAGGCAAGAAGAGGTAGCATATTTAAAATCATACTCTATACACTATCCCTGAACTCATATAAGTTAAAACCCCTATACACAGGGGCCCAGATCTGTACTTTCAGGCCAGAAACTTATCTTGAGTATAGCAACAAAATAGCCAGTCTTCTATCTGGAAGTCCCGCAGAACCTCAAATTAAGCAGGTTCCAAGCTGAATTTATCCATTTTTCTCCATTGTCTTTCTACCTTTCATTCATGATCTTGTTTAGAAATATTACTCTCCCATTAGGATATACCCCATGGGAAGAGATAGATAGGTCTGGGCCTCTGAACTTACAAGTCCTAAAGCCCAACAGATTATTATCAAGCCCCTTCTATCAGGTTCTATTTGCCTCTCAATCAGAAAACTTAACTGTAGCTTAGACAGCACCTTTCTTAGCTCCTCTAATAATGACTCTGTCCTTTGTTCTAGACCCTGTCTAGCGCACTTGGGCCTCATTCCTTTGTAATCATAACCTCTACTCTACCTCCAATGGCTCTACTCCCAACCTGTGTGTACTGATGGTATTCTTCCCCACTTAATGCTCTATAATTGTTCAGACCTGGTTAATGACACTCTTAGGATCATTGGTTACTATCCTCACTCTGTCTTTTATGACCTTGTCTAAATATGATCAGAGTCAGCAAACTTGGAAGGCTTCCATAGGCTTGGCAACTCATGACGAGGGCCTAGGGTGGTTACTGGCACCATAAACTAGAGTGTCAATTTGTTGGGTCAACAACAGGAGCCACTGTGCACTTGTTCCTCATGTGGGATCTCTGTCCTTAATGTGCTGTACATTGTGATTTAATGCTATAACTAGTACTCAAACAGTATGTTTCACTTTGTGTTTCTATGTGGGTGCAAACTGTTGAAATCTTTATACTAAATTAATCTTCTGTATATAAAGATAAGTGAAAATGAATCTTGATGTGAATGGAAGGGGAGAGGGAGCGGGAGAGGGGAGGGTTGCAGGTGGGAGGGAAGTTATGGGAGGGGGAAGCCATTGTAATCCATAAGCTGTACACTGGAAATTTATATTCATTAAATAAAAGTTAAAAAAAAGAAATATTACTCTCTACTCAGGTAGCCATGCCAGAAATCTGAAGAAATATCCAAGACACTTCTCACCAACTATCCCCACAGTGGTTCAAAAGAATTTTAGCATTTGATATATCTTTGTGTCTATCGCTTCCACCCTATCCTTACTGTCACTGATTCATTCAGTATATCTTATCTCACTTAGAGAAATTCAACAGCATCTTAAATGGTCTATCTGCCTCCAAAAGCATTCCTGTCAAGTCTCCCTGCCTCCATGTAGATCACCACCAGAATGACCCAAAATGGCAATCTATGTCCCACCTCTGCTACCAATCTTCCAATGGCTTCCTGTTGCCTTTGTGTGTGTTTCTCAAACCTAGTGCATAAAATGTTTAAGTTCTTCAGATGACTTGAATGATTCAGTAATGTTTGGGAACTAAGGGAGTACAAAGCAAAGTTTACATCCTCGATGATCTGAATACTACCTATGTCTCTAATCATCATTCTGCTACCTTTCTCTTGACAAGGAATACTCCAGCAATCCTAGGATTAGAATTCTACCATTCTAACGCTTACCTCTATGCTTCTACTGTGACTGACCTCTCAGTGTAGAATGCTGTATCTATCCTTAGCCAATCTCTTCTGAATCTTCAAATATTAAATGAGGTGCCAATTCTTCAGTAAGCCTTTTGTAACCACATAAGAATGGATTAAGCACCCCTCATCTGTGACCACATAGCATTGCACATAATTCTATAGCATGACACTCAGAATATTGCATTGAAATTATTTGCTTTTTTGTCTGATTGTCTGACAAGGCTATAAGCTGTTAAAAATAAAATAATATGTTTATTCATTGCTGGCGAGTATCTTTCATTTAAAAGAGTTCCTGTGAATGTTGACCTGAAATGAGTCTGATTTCAAGTGCAGGCTCTATATTTCACTAGTTGTAAACTTGAATTTTAGGAAACTCAATTCATCTGCCTTGGTTCAGTTACCCAATATATTATATATATATATATATATATATATATATATATATATATATAAAATATATTATATATTATTGTAAACTGTTAAACAGTATTACAAAGGTATTTCTGCAGTTTTACCTTCTGATTAGTCTCCACAAATCAGAAATAACAATTACATTACATAAACCCGAAGTCTGCTGAATCTTAGAGTCCACCAGGCTAACCAAAGTATCTGAGTTAGAAAGGTCACTTAGTTCAATGGGAAGTGTATTGTGGAAAGCATAATCTAGCAAAAATCCACTCTGATGGGGGCTAATTCCCCAAGGACACTCGCTTCACAACTGAGTACCACTAAGGAAAGTTACTGAGCCCCAATCCTTTCTCCTCCACCATCTTCTCCCCTAACTGTGCTAGCATTTCATTGGTAATGGTTGTAGAGCCTGGTCCATCAGGTTAAACTGGGTTCAACAACATGACTTCCTAATGCTTACCCAGGTCTTCCTTAAGCCTATCCACTTAGGTAAGTAGTCTCCTGATAACTTCCTAGGAATGTCACCTCTAGGGGCAGCAAGCAGTATTAAATATCAGTCTCACACAGCCAAGTGAAACCAAATTGATTTGCTAGCCCTGGAAAATTTGGGCCTAGAGCAGCTCTAGGCTAGTCTCTATTGTCCCTGCAGGGCTTGTATCCTAAAGACAAAGAGGGAACCATAAACTTTGCAGAGTCTTCGAATGGTGGTTCTTGGGTCTGTTCTAGTTCCACTCTGTCAGTTTATCATTCTCTTGGTGTAGGACCTCGTCCAGAGATTGCTTCTCAGAACCTGAAGCTCTAAAGAAATCAAGCAATGATACCACATATCCATAGCCCTCCCAAATGAATTTCATGCCTCATTGGGCCAGAAGTGACTTATCAAACAGGGGATCTATCAGAAGCTATACCAAAAGGCATGCAAGGAAGGCTAGACACATTTCTTTAATGTACAGAGCTCCCAGAATATATGTAAACCTATATTCATTGAAGTCATTTCTTATCAATTGTTCCTTCTGAATTCTAGCAATGTGAACATTCTTACTTACAGGAAATGTCAAAGTTTAGAGCTCTTTGATTAGGAGAGAAAAGAAACCTGTTATTACATTATTTCCACATCCAATGCCAAATATTTAGATTTCAATGATCACAATTCAGCCCATGAGACACTTGCATCATTATCTAAATAAGTATTTATTTACCAAGCACCTACTGTAGAGATGAAAAAAATCAGGCCGGTGCCGTAGTTTAACAGGCTAATCCTCCACCTTGCGGCGCCGGCACACCGGGTTCTAGTCCCAGTTGGGATGCCAGATTCTATCCCAGTTGCCCCTCTTCCAGGCCAGCTCTCTGCTATGGCCCGGGAAGGCAGTGGAGGATGGCCCAAGTCCTTGGGCCCTGTACCCGCATGGGAGACCAGGAAAAGAACCTGGCTCCTGGCTTCGGATCAGCGAGATGCACCGGCTGCAGTGCCATTGGAGGGTGAACCAACGGCAAAAAGGAAGACCTTTCTCTCTGTCTCTCTCTCTCACTATCCACTCTGTCAAAAAAAAAAAAAAGAAAAAAGAAAAAAGAAAAAAAATCAGTCCCAGTATATCCCTAAAGTGCCCATAGGCTATTAGGAAGACAAACATAAAAACAAAAGCTTTGCAATTTGACATTATACAAAATACAAAAGAATCTCAAAGTTGGGGAATATAGTATATTATGCCTAGAAGCCTCATAAAAGGCTTTTCAGAGAAGATATATATATATATATATATATATGTAAAAAGGATGGTAAATTAAGGGGCTGGTAAAAATAATCTGAGATGAAATGGTCAGAGAGAGGAGAAACAGAACAAACAGAAGAGTAAGATATTAAGAAAGTCAGAAAAGAAGAGACAGAGAAAAAACAAGAGAAGAGAATAAGAACAGATGCAGAGTACTATGAAGTTAATTCAAAACTTGGCACAAAAAAAGAAACTGGGGGTCAGCATTGTGGCACAGATAGCTAAGCTGCCACCTGGAATGCTGGCATCCCATATTAGAGCATGTGTTCAAGCCCTAGCTTCTACACTTCTGATCCATTTCCCTGCTAATGTGCCTGGGAAGGCAATGGAGGATGGCCCACATGCTTGGGTTCCTGCTACCCACGTGGAAGAACCAGATGTAGCTCTAGGCTCCTGTCCCTGTTCTGGCCCAGCCCCAGCCATTGCAGCCATTTGAGGGATGCACCAACAGATGGAAGATCTCTCTCTCTCTCTCTCTTTCTAACACATAAATAAATCTTTAAAAAACTCAGAAAAAAATTACTCTTTCTTATTCTCCTTCTGTTATAACCAGATAAAATACCAAGTTTAAAGTTTGGGTGATTACAAGAATAATAGTAATATAATTAACAGAAGTAGAGAGCACAGAGGAAGAATAGCTTGGGAAGGAATCTGATGAGATTAATTTTGGATACACTGATTCCAAGACATAATGAGGACATTACAATCTAGTAAGCAGATGGAATACTGAGACAATCTCAGGATAAAGGTCACTGTTGGAAGCACTGGAAATAGAATGCACAAAAATATTAGTTGAATTCATGATATTTCCATGCATGGTAATATCAGAAATAAGCAGGCAAAGAAGATACATGAATGGCCAATAAGCACATAAAAATAAGTTCTATGTCATGAATCACTAGGTAAATACAAATTTTGACAAATTCTAATCTCAAATATCCACCATTGAAATATAATATGAAATTATTTTGATGAATAAGTAACGCACAAAGGATTTTTTGCCCTCTTCTCTCTGAATTCTTAGCAAACACTCATCATTTTATTGTTTCTATAGTTTTGCCTTCTCCAGAATGTTATATTTTTTTTTTTAGACAGGCAGAGTGGAAAGTGAGAGAGAGACACAGAGAGAAAGATCTTCCTTTTGCCGTTGGTTCACCCTCCAATGGCCGCCGCGGCTGGCGCGCTGTGGCCAGCACACCGCACTGATCCGATGGCAGGATCCAGGTGCTTATCCTGATCTCCCATGGGGTGCAGAGCCCAAGTACTTGGGCCATCCTCCACTGCACTCCCTGGCCACAGCAGAGAGCTGGCCTGGAAGAGGGGCAACCGGGACAGAATCCGGAGCCCCGACTGGGACTAGAACCTGGTGTGCCGGCGCCGCAAGGTGGAGGATTAGCCTGTTGAGCCACGGCGCCAGCCTCCAGAATGTTATATAATTTGAATCATGCAGTATCTAGTCTTTTCAGACTGTCTTCTTTCACTAACTAATAGCATATATACTTCCTCCAGGTCTTCCTGTGGCTTGATAGCTCCTTTAGTGAATGTTACAGTGCCTAGGCAGTTTTATGAGCAAGGTATTTCTAATTTTTAAGGAACAGCTATTTTTCAAGCTCTACAGGTAGACCCCAGTATAAAGGAAAAGTCCCATTCATTTTGTGAAACTAAGATCTTGGTGACCACAAAAACTGATGAACACACACACAAACACACATGGAAAGAAAACTGAGAATTAACGTCACAAGCACAGATGCAAATTCCTAAATGAAATGTCAGCAAACCAAATCCAACAAGACTCTATGAGCAAGGAGGTATGTGATATTAGGAGAATTCACTATAAGAAGTAGTTGAAGAAGAAAACCTGCAGGGATGACAAGAAATTATGTAAAATTTACTTTAAAATCTATCAGTAAGAAATAAAAACATACATAAAACCAGAAAATTTGAAAAAGTGAAAAGAAAATTGTTCAGTTTTACTAATAATTAGATAAATGTACATTTTAAAATGTGGTATCAATTCTGTATAGTCAAATAAGCAAAATATTCAGTGGTATCAAGGATTCGGGATTTAAAAAAGGCATTCCCATACTGTGCCTCTAAAAGAATTAGGATAAGGACCACTTAGGGATAGCCATCAAAAACCTTAAACGTGCATACATAAGGGGTCATTAATTATACATCTAGGAATTTATTCAAAGGAAACAATACAAGAACTTCTGCAAAGTCTTAGCCATAGGATATTCACCTATGCATTGTTTAAAGTAGGAAAAAACAATTACCTAAATAGCCCCAGTACTTGGGCCCATGCAACCCACATGGGAGACCAATAGAGTTCCTGGTTCCTGGTTTTCACCTGGCCCACCCTCAGCCATTGATTCCATTTGGAGAGTGAACCAGCAAATGGAAGCTCGCTCACTCGCTTGCTCGTTCTCTTGCTCTCCCTCCCTCCGTCCCTATCACTCTACTTTTCAAGTAGATAGATTCTTTTAAAAATAAAATAATGGAACCTAAATATCCAACAGTAGCAGATTGGTCAAATAAACTGTGGTATTTTAATACAATGAAATGCTATGCAACCACTGAAGGTGTGATAATGAACTTAAAAGTATGCTCAGAATACATAAAGTAAAAAGCTTATGAAAGAGTATGTAGAAAAGAAAACTGTATGGTTATATGAAATATAACCATATTATTAGTAACCTTTGAGTGGGAAGAATATGGGTAGCTTTTATGCTGTTTAATATAGCTGTGTTTTCTACATGCTATATTAATATGCTAAGGAAAAACACAATAAAGAGTGTCTTTTAATGTTTATACTCTTCAACTAAAAAGCTCTAGCACCAGAAATTTATCTGAACAACCAAACATCCATGTAAAGATTTACGTTTAAGAATATACATTGTTGGGCTGGCATTGTGACCTAGCAGGTAAAGCTGCTACCTATGATGCTGGTATCCCACGCAGGGGCCAGTTCCAGTGCCAGCTGCTTCACTACCTATCCAGGTCTATGCTAATGCACCTAGGAAGGCAGCAAAGGAGTGGGCCCTTGCACCCAGGTGGGGGAGATCTGTATAAAGCTCCTGGCTCTTGGCCTTGGTTTGGCCAAGCTCTGGCCATTGCGGCCATTTGAGGAGTGAACCAGTGGATGAAGTATGCTCACTCTCTTCTCTCTCCCTAACCCTGCTTTTCAAGTAAATAAAATTAATATTTAGAAAAAAATTCACAGGGTAATAGCAAAAGAGAAGCCAACTTAATGTCTAGCAATTCCAATTATAAAGTATAATGTATTACAAAAAAAGTTTCTGGTAATATCGAATCAATAAATAAGTTTATTTTAGTGTAAAAACTACTGAAATCCACCATAATTTTTTTTCATAATACACATTTTCTTTTTTTTTTTAAATTTTTGACAGGCAGAGTGGACAGTGAGAGAGAGACAGAGAGAAAGGTCTTGCTTTTGCCGTTGGTTCACCCTCCAATGCCTCCAATGGCCGCCGCGGTAGGCGTGCTGCAGCCGGCGCACCGCGCTGATCCGATGGCAGGAGCCAGGTGCTTCTCCTGGTCTCCCATGGGGTGCAGGGCCCAAGCACTTGGGCCATCCTCCACTGCACTCCCTGGCCACAGCAGAGAGCTGGCCTGGAAGAGGGGCAACCGGGACAGAATCGGTGCCCCGACCGGGACTAGAACCCGGTGTGCCGGCGCCACAAGGCGGAGGATTAGCCTGTTAAGCCACGGCGCCGGCTTCATAATACACATTTTCTATGGACTTTTTGAAGATCCCTCATTTATCTTTGGCCATAGGATGGAATTCTAGGCCACGGTTAATACTGATGAGGTACAATAACATATAAAGATAGCTAAAATTAAGTAAACAGGCAGATAATGAAATATTAAAACAAAAAGCTAATTTTAAAAAGCTATGTAGATAAAAGACTGGATGGAGATACATCAAAATGAGCATAACTATGGTTCTCTTCAAACAGTAGGGCTCTAAGTGATTCACTTATTTTCATCTTTCTGCATTTTTACATATTTTCAACAATATACTCTTAAATTGCAGAAAAAAATGAGTTTGCATTTGAGGAGCAAGGACAGAGAAAAGCTAGAAAAACATAATAGTTTTCTCCACTGCTGTTATGCTGTGAGATGCTTATGTGAGAGCATGTTTGCAGCTCATAACTGAATTCAATAATTGGTCCTGTAAGAGTGGGACTGAGCATAGATTAAAACAAATGAGAAAAAGGATAATGTATTAATGTGTTGTCTGAGCAATTGTTTTAAAAGCATAAACAGAAAAATCTGGAAACCAATTTAACAAGAGATTAAGAATGATTAATTCTTGTTGGTAGGGACATAGGTGACAGTTACTTTCATGGGTATGGCTTACCATTGTTTTTATTTTCCAAAAAAATAACAAATATAAACAAATGAAAGACAGAGTTATAAATATCTCCACTCCTTGCTGTTCGAGTGGTGCAGCCACATTTGGTCCTTTGTCTCTGAGACTATGAGAGAGTCCAGTGAGTTCCTGGGATGGGAGGCAGCATTCAAGGCCACCTCAGCTTCCCCTCAGCTACTGATTATCTGGGTACTATCAGTGAAATAACTCAACAATACTGGTCTCTCCATTCATTACATGCCAGGTAGCCCCTCATATTGTGTCAAGAGACCCACAAACCAGAGTCCTGGATCCAGAAACCTTCAGAGACCCCAGTCATGCAGAATCTCCCATCTGAAGCATTCTCTTAACTGCCATGGCCCTCTCCTCTACCTATTATGCACTCTGCAATGTTACACTAAACTGTAAGCTCCTGGAGGGCAGGGCCTGTGGTTTAGCTCAGATCTTGTTTCTGTGCTTATCCCAGTTCCTTGCCTAGAATAAGTATTCAATGAACATTTATGAAACTTCATAAGGTAGGCAAGAATGAAACGGCATTTCAGTGCCCAGTCCACAGCTTGGCTCCTTTAAATGCTCATTGCTGGATTTGGTAGCCTCACGGGTAAGGACGCCACCTAGCGGTATGCGGTAGGCACGAGCGGTGAAGAAAGCAGGTCAAAGATGAAACCTGGTTCAAACAGCTCTTTGAAATTACACACAGACACACAAGCACACGCGCTATATCACAATAACTGGAATGGTGAAGACTAAAGAACTGTGTTTGGATATGACATTAATGATGTAAAAATGGCATCAATATATAAACTTACCTTTAATGAAATAGTTTTCCTTTGTTTCACACTAAAGAACACATCCCACGCCATCCCATGTAAAGGAATCACAATTTAATTCTGAGGGCAAAGGTTCAAGGGACTTAAAGTTCCTGTGGATTCTATGACAATCTCATAACTTTCAATTATTACACAATTTTCAGCATCATTTCTCTTAGTGGGGAGATAATGGAATTAGTCTATCATATGAAGTATATAATGGGAGAAATCTCCTTTGTTAAAGGTTCATACTTGTATAATGAAAAGTTTGAAAAGTCAAGTTTTCTCACTAAAGAAAACTAATTATTTAAATATTTTCTGGATGTCCCAATGCTCTGTATAATGTTCTTAGGAAAAAAGCTTTTACAGACAGAAAAAACGCAGGTAAAAATGGAATAGCTCAAATCTTTTCCTCTTCAAATATGTGCCAAATTGTGGCTTTCTAACAGAGCACAGGAAAAGCCTTCCATTTTCTCTAACAACTGAGTGGAATGAGACTCCACTGTGCAAGCTTACACTTAGCAGAGTTGAAAACATGTGTGGGCTAAATACCTCAGTCTTGCTCTGTTTGAAATGATGTTCTTTCTTTCAATGTGACAAACTGGAGACAGTCATTCCACATTCAGAACTTGATGGACCCCCACAGACTTGATGATGTAAGAGCATCTCGAGAAGCTCATTCTGAAAAACTACCTTTGGAAAGCAAGGCAAAGGATTTATTTTAGTTGTCTCAGGAGAGATCCCAGCCAGCATAACTAGCAAGGTTGTAGGATTCAAGAAGTAACTCCTCACTGACTTTAAAAACACTTGTGCAACAGACTGTTCACTATAGAGTGGGACAATCTTCACAACACCTTTTTTTTTTTTAAAAAAAAAAGAGGCTTATATTTAATGAATACAAATTTCATAGGTACAGCTTTGAGAATACGGCAGTTCTTCCCCCCATACCTGCCCTCCCACCCCAACTCCTGCCCTTCCCACTGCCTCTCCTATCCCATTATTCATTAAGATTCATTTTCATTATCTTTATATACAGAAGACCAACTCTATAATAAGTAAAGATTTCAACAGTTTGCACCCACACAGACACACAAAGTATAAAATACTGTTTGAGAACAAGTTTTACCTTTAGTTCACATAGTACAACTCATTAAGGACAGAGATTCTACATGGGGAGTAAGTGCACAGTGACTCCTGTTGTTGATTTAACAATTCACACTCTTATTTATGACGGCAGTAATCACCGAGGCTCTTCACATGAGCTGCCAAGGCTATGGAAGCCTCTTGAGTTCACCAACCCCGATCTTTTTTAGATAAGGCCATAATCAAAGTGGAAGTTCTCTCCTCCCTTCAGAGAAAAGTACATCCTCCTTTGACGGCCTCTTCTTTCCACTGGGATCTCACCCACAGAGATCCTTCATGCAGATCATTTTTTGCCACAGTGTCTTGGCTTTCCATGCCTGAAATGCTTTCATGGCCTTCTCAGCTGGATGCAAATGTGTTAGGGCTGATTCTGAGATCAGAGCAGAGCACCTTTCATATAGACTTCATAAACTGTTTCAACATTACGGCTAATCTGTCTTCATTTGCCATAAACCTACACATTTTAGCCATATTAATATTCTTAGAGAATAACTCCGGCCACTTCAAGCTTTTCATCTTAATTCTTGCCCCAAAACTTTCAATGTCTCCATATCAACTATTGAAAAAGGTTGAGCCGGCGCCATGGCTCAATAGGCTAATCCTCCGCCTTGCGGCACTGGCACACCGGGTTCTAGTCCCAGTTGGGATGCCAGATTCTATCCCAGTTGCCCCTCTTCCAGGCCAGCTCTCTGCTATGGCCCGGGAAGGCAGTGGAGGATGGCCCAAGTCCTTGGGCCCTGCACCCGCATGGGAGACCAGGAGAAGCACCTGGCTCCTGGCTTCGGATCAGCGCGGTGCGCCGGCCGCAGCGGCCATTGGAGGGTGAAACAACGGCAAAAAGGAAGACCTTTCTCTCTGTCTCTCTCCCTCACTATCCACTCTGTCAAAAAAAAAAAAAAAAGGTTGAAACACCTTTTATAATATTCAAGGTCCTCAAAAAGTGTTCCCCAATCTACCTTTTCAAACATACTTGACATAATTCTACCATTATGAGCATGTTCCTCAGCCAAACTAATTTTTTTTACTGTTCAAGAATAAGGGTACTTTATGGGACAGACTTGGGACATCTATATCCCATATCACAGTGCCAGGGTTCAAGTCCCTGCTCTGTATCTGGTACCAGTTTCCCACTAATGCATAACCTGGAAAGCAGCAGGTGATGGCTCATGTGGTTGGTTCCTGGCCACCTACAGAGGAAACCTAAATTGAGTTTCTGGCTCATGGCTTTGGCTTGTCCCATCCCTGGCTGTTGCAGGCATTTGGGGAGTGAACTAGCTAACGGTCTCTATTTCTCTCCCTCTGTCTTCCTTTCAAAAACACCAAAGGTACTTCAAACAATTAATGGGAAAATAGAAGTTAAAATGTTTATTTTGGTGCAAAAATTTTAATCCTTGCATTGTTACTTCATAATACATGTTCCCATGAACTTTTTGAAAATTCTTCCTACAACAATTTTTTTTAACTTCTTTGGTAGTGAATAAAATATCAGGTCACCCAAAGGAGTCATCAGGATCATTCTGAAGTGCTTAAAATATCCATCCAGAAGACAACTGTCCTCAAATGTGCTATCACACATGACATCACCTTTGGAAATACAGAACCATGGAGGACAAGTCAAAATATTATACCTGTTGGCATCTGATCTTAGTGCTTCTCCTGGTACTGCTAAGCCAGCATTTCCCAAATATTTATGGAGTTTTGGCATTTTATCGGTTCTACTCAAAACATTTTTTGTGTTGTTTTGTAAAATTTGCTTAACCCTAGTTCCAAAATGTTGAAAATTTTCAAAATAATTAAAATTAAAATAAGGTTGGCTTTGAAAATTTTAGAGAAATAATAAGGCAATTTGAAATCTTTGAAATACCTTGGAATGTCCCAAAAATGACATTGAGAATCTTGTCTTGGCAAATGTGTTTTTTTCTGCATCAGGAACTAATGGTGCTCCTACTTTCTTTCAAGTCTCCCAGAATATTATGAGGCTATTATAGGATATTATATACACAGTGTATATAAAGAACTTTGCTCTTCCCATAATAAAGGATTCATATATATCACAGATAAAGCAAAGCAACCATAACTCTAACATCTTAAGCTAGTGAAAGTTCTAAATGTTATTGACAAAAATATGATATACTATCACATTACTTGATAAAACAGAGAAATAAAATTGTTTCAGGCTGAAAACCATTTATGCTACTGAACTTACCTTTGGAGATCATAATGCTTGGGATAGTATAGATCCAACACCCAAACAGAATTGCTGCTGGGAAGGAATGGCTTTGAGGACCAGCTTTAGCTTGTTGAAACTGAATGGTTCTTTCTGAGGTAGGGATGGGAGTTCAGGACTTTGAGAAGATAGTATATCATGATTTCTATTTGGTTCTCTGTTGAAATGTTTCTTTTTGCAGATAAATTAGAAATGAAGCATTGAGGGCCGGCGCCACGGCTCACTAGGCTAATCCTGCACCTTGCGGCGCCAGCACACCGGGTTCTTGTCCTGGTTGGGGCGCCGGATTCTGTCCCGGTTGCCCCTCTTCCAGGCCAGCTCTCTGCTGTCGCCAGGGAGGGCAGTGGAGGATGGCCCAAGTGCTTGGGCCCTGCACTCCATGGGAGACCAGGATAAGCACCTGGCTCCTTCCATCGGATCAGCGCGGTGCACCGGCTGCAGCGCGCCAGCCGCGGCAGCCATTGGAAGGTGAACCAATGGCAAAGGAAGACCTTTCTCTCTGTCTCTCTCTCTCTCATTATCCACTCTGCCTGTCAAAAAAAAAAGAAAAAAGAAAAAAAAAAAAGAAATGAAGCATTGGGAGGAGAGACTGGAAAACAAGCATAAGGCTCCCTTGTCAGAAGTACATTTTGTCCCGCAAGGCTATTTTGTTTGCAATCACAATTCCGCAAATTCTTTTTGATAGAATTCCTTTATTGCAACTGTCTCTAAGATACAGAATTTCTTGGAGCAGGAGTCTGTGAAGAATCTTAACATTAAACTATACCTGTATATAGGAATTCTACAAGTCACCAGAGATCCAGAGCAAAAGGAAGGTGACAGATGATGCAGGCTACCACTCTTCTCTAGACCGAACACAAAGCCCATCCCATGTGGACTGGGGAAGGGTCAAAGCCATTCTAAAAGCATCACATGGAGAAATCTATTGCGGATTTGGTATCTGTGTTCTCCCCAAATTCATATATTGAAATCCTGATTCCCAATGTGATAGCATTAGGAGGCAGGGAACATCGAGAAATAATTAGATGACAAAGGTAGAGCTTCTGGACTCATACCCTCCTAAGAGGTGGCCAGAGAGACTGCTTACTCTCTTTGTGCAATGTGAGGGCACAAAAAGAATACAGTAGTCTGTAAACCTCAAAAAACACCTCACCAGAATCCAACCATTCTGGTACCTTGACCTTTTCGTCTCCAGAACTGTAAGGAATAAATTTTTGTTGATTTGTAAGTGCTGTTGTTTGCATGTGTTGGAAAAAGATCATGTGCGCCAGAACTGTAAGGAATAAATTTTTGTTGATTTGTAAGTGCTGTTGTTTGCATGTGTTGGGAAAAAGATCATGTGCTCAAAACTCAATTTCCCAGTGTAAAGGTATTGAAAGCAGGGGCCCAGTGGGAAGTGTTTAGGTCATGAGAACTCCATCCATGTGAATATATCTATTACCATTCTCACAGGAATGGGTTCACTGTCACAAGAGTGGGTTGTTAGAAAAGTACATTAAGCTTACTTTGCTCTGTCTTGCTGACTTGCTCTTGCTTTTTCACCTTCCACCATGTTATGACACAGCATACCAGATGCCAGTGCTATGCCCTTAAGATCTGTGTCTCCATAATTATGACCCAAATACATTTCATTTCTTTGTAATTACCCAGCATATCATATTCTGTTACAGAAACAGACAGCGAACTAAGATAATAAGCCACCCTATTTATGTTACTTTGTTAGTAGCAATCCCAACTGTCTGAGGCAGAGTCTATGAATTAAAGATCTAAAAGTCAGAAAAGTCCTCTAGAGATCACTTGTTATAGCTGTTTGCAGAAAGCGAGGGTATTATGGTACTTTTCTGCAGATCTAATATTAAAAAAAAACATTACTTTGTAATCTAAGGTGAAAATAACTAGTTTGAAAAAATCTACATATATCATACAATCTCAAATAACATGACTAAATAACTTACTAAAATCATATGACTATTTTTGCACTATAAAGGTCAATAGAGTCATTAGCCAGCGTGAAAAGTGCTAAACAGCCCTTCCTGCTTCTCATGTACTTCGTCTTCATCCTGTTGAGCATCTGCATAGGTTACTAGGTGCTTCACCTATTACCCAGAATCATAAATGACTGACTTTTCAAGTGGACAAATCATCCTTTAAAAGACCCAAAGGGAACTCTGAGGGAATGGACTGTCACTCGGTGTCTTGTTGGAACTTCTCTGTGATTATATATGGAGGGCTCGATTAAATCAAGCCCATTCTCATAGCTAACTAGACATCTCAAAAGAAGGCTGCAAGTTTTCTAGATCAGAAGCTAGGCAAAGTGAAACCTCCAGCATAGCTACAGGCTTCTGAAGTCTTCATTATACTTATTCCTTTGCCACAGGAACTCAGAACTTTGCCAGAGGAGCTCAGAAGTTTTAGATCTCTCAAAGCCTGGGGTATGGGGTTGGCAGACAAGGACAAGAGAAAGCTCTCTCATGAATGAAAGAGCTCTTCATTAAGAAGCTAACAAGTCACCTGTAAGAATACTGAAAAGAATATTAATGCATAATCGGATGAAATGTGGAATTAGACCCTGATATTCCTGGGAGCCCAGGAGCATTACGAAGATGAAATAATGAGTGCACCAATCCCTCACTGGTATGCTATACTATGAAATTTACCAGCTGATCTTCATAACTGCATTATGAAGTCAATGTTGTTAGGATGGTTTCAGCGATGAAGACATTAATGCACAAAGAATAGCCCAAGGTCATGCAGTAGGTGAGAAGTACAGCTAAGATGTAAGCAGTCCCTTTGATGGAAATACAAGGCTGACAATAGTTCTGTTATCCCATAGCATAATCCATTCTGAAAAAGCTCCAGGACACAGAACTTGAGGACACAATATAATCTTTCCTTGAAAACTTTCTGTACAGCTTCTGGAATATACAGTCCAGGGTATCCTTGGCTCTGTGGTAGAAAGCATGAGAATTAGTAAAGTCAATTTTACTCAAGGGACTTCTAGCCTGGTAGATTCCTCAGCATGGAGCTCTCTACTTCCAAAAAGGGACATTGCTCCTATGATTTATGGCCAGTGTCTGTGCCTCAGTCTTTGAAAAAATGACAATTATTTGTGTTTTACTAGAACAATTAAATTGCATAACTTTTATAATTTTTTCAAGATTTTATTTATTTGAGAAAGAGTTACAGACAGAGGGGCAGACAGAAAGGCCTTCCATCTACTGGTTCATTCCCTAAATGACTGCAACAGTGCTGATCAAATGCCAGGAGCCAGGAGCTTCCTCTGGATCTCCATGCTAGTGCAGGGGCCCAAGGACTTGGGCCATCCTCTACTGCTTTCCCAGGCTATAGCAGAGAGCTGGATCAGAAGAGGAGCAGTGCTCATATGGGATGCTGGCACCACAGGCAGATACTTAGCCTATTACACCATAATGCTGGACCCCCATAACTTTGAATGGCAACACTACTGTGGGCTTTATAACAGCCAGTGGGTAGTAATGCATTTACTCAGTTCTGAAAGTACACAGGTTATGACTAATGTCTATCTTTGTTGTGTCTATGAGAAACTAATACCAATCCTAATCAATCTAGCACTAATTTATATAATTCCTTACCTTTTTTCACCCAAAAGCAGAAGTCAGAGAAATGATCCAATAATGTAATGGTTTTCCTCAGTCATGAGCATATTTTTTCATCTTTGAGAGTTTTCTTGAACAGCAGTGGTTAAGTTGATCTGAAAAGGAATTCCCATAAAATATCTTTTTCCAGCAATTTTCAAAGTTCATGAAAAAGATACTGAATTTGTAAACAATGAGTGTACAGTGTTTATAAGCATGGTGGAGAAGCAGGTAGCAAACTAATATTCCCACTGAGAATAACAAGAAAACCCAGGGGAAATTTAAAACACCCATTTGACAGCACTAGAGCAATAGTGAAGCAGCCACACTTTAGGAGAGAGCAATGATGACACTTTACATTGGTTGATTCTGGCCATCTGGTGGGATGTGACTAAGGGATTTTACTTAGACAAGAGAAGCCAGCAGAACTTTGGGTAGTCCCTTGGGGATATTAGAGACCTGAGCAGCCAGAATCCCAATGAGAAGTGAGGGAGGAAAGAACTGAGTCTGATATTCTGCCAGTTTCTTCTTCAAAATAATTACTGAGTTCTGAAATTACATTAATCAGAAAACTAAGAATAACTCTCAAACTAGAATTTTATACTTAATAAAAAAAAAAAAACTTTTGGGGGCTGGAGTTGTAGTGTTAAGCTGCAGCTTGCAATGCCAGCATCCCATTGAGTGCCAGTTCAAGTTCTGGCTGCTTCACTTTGGATCCAGTTCCACTTTTAATGTGCCTGGGAAGACAGAGGAAGATGGCTCATGTCCTTGGACTAATGTACCTGTAGCAGGATTCGTGTGCAGAGACAAGACACCAAGGCCTTTAAACAGGAAGTAGTCTTTCATTATTTATGGAAACATAAGACCCAGGTAGAATTTTTTTATCCAAAAGCCTGATCCCAGAACAAAGAGGTGCATTTTCTTATATATGGCTTTAGCCTCTTTGTCTCCTTTATATGGCTACACACATACATTTGATTGGATATTCTAATGTTACTTGGTAGCCGCGGGAATTGATACAATACTGTGCATGCATACATAGATACTAATGATTTTTTTCACACACATACTAAGCCCAAGGTTCTCTGGCAAGGGTTAACACCATTTCTCTGTACTAGCAAGCAGAATCTGAAATAGTTACATAAAAGCAGATAGTAATAACAACTGAAGCATTCATAGGCAAGCAGACAACCATATTTCATTCCCAGGACAGATTCCTCCCTTTTTCTTCTTCTGACCTTGGGAATGCTTCTACTATAACTTTAATCATGTCAGTTATAAACAAGCTTAATTAAAAGACAAAGGCCTCTACCACATACCCATGTGTGAGACCTGGATGAAACTCCTGGCTCCTGTCTTTGGCCTGGCCCAGCCCTGGCCATCGCAGCCCTTTCGGGGAGTGAACCAACATACAGAAGATCCCTCTCTCTGTAACTCTTTCAAATAATAACTAGAACCAGTGCCCATATAGGATGCCGGCACTTCAGGCCAGGGTGTTAACCCGCTGCGCCACAGCGCTGGCTCCAAATTCTTTCAAATAAATAAAATAAAACTTTTTAAAAAAGAATGTGGACCAACTGGAACTGTCACATCCTAGTAGTGGGAATGCAAAATGGTATAGTCACCCTTCAAATGTTCATCAAGTTTTTTTAAAGAACCTATAATCTACCAATTTGGCATGCAACACAGCAATCCCACACCTGCATATTTACTTAAGAGAAATAAAAACCTATATTCCCACAAAATCCTGTAAATAATTATTTATAATAATTATTATTTAAAACAGAAAATAGTGGAAACAAATCAAACACATCTCAACTGAGGAATTGATAAACAAAATATTATGCATCAGACAATGGAATACTACACAGCAACAAAAAGGAATGGACTACTGATATACACAACATGGATGATTCTCAAAGGCCTTTTGCCAAGAAAAAATGCTAGATCCAAATGACTATAAATCATATGATTCTGTTTATTTGACAATCTAGAAAGAGCAAAACTATGGGATGGAAATCAAATCACAGCCTTCCAGGATTTGGGAATGAGGGTGGAACTAAATATAAACAGGTGGCAATGGGAATTTGGGGTGGTGATGAAACTATTTGTAATTTGACTGTGCTGATGCATACATGGCTCTATACACCAGTCTAAAGTCATAAAATTGCATACCACAAAAGTTTGATCTATGAAATAAATAACCAAAATCAGATTATTTTGCCCACTCACGTAAATGGCATATCTGAATCACAGAAAGCAAATGGAAGTCATACACTGCTAGTGGTAGTGTAAATTGATACAATCCCTTTTGAAAACAATTTGGCAATTATCCTAATCAGCTTTTTATTACCTCAACAAAATACCTGAGACAAACTACTTATGAAAGATTTATTTCAGCTCACAGTTTTGGAGGTTCACAGTCTAAGATCAATCAGCCCCACTGATATACATCTGTTGATAGTGTTCTTGTTTGAAGAATCCTGAGGTGGCACAGAACATTATAGGACAAGAGAGAGTATGTGCAGATGAAGTATCACCTGGTGAATCAGGAGGCAGAGAGAGTAGCTAGGTCCAAGTAGGTTTTTAGAACCAATACTTTCAAGAACTACCATATGAGGGCTTGCCTCCAATGGCCTAATAACCTCCCAACTGCTAAATAACATAATTGGATTAAGTTTCTATCCTCCTAGTAACATTAACATATGATTTGGGGGTTTAAATATCTGCATGACTCTAGAGGCCAAGTCTTGTTCAAATCATAGCAGGTATATCTACTAAACTTAAACATATGTGTATCTTATAAGTTATCAATTATACCTCTAGACATAAAAACACATACACAATAAAAATACATGATATTCACCAAAGAAAACAAATACAAGAATGTTCATAACAGCTTTATCATAGCAAAAACCTGGAGATGTTCATGAATAGTAAAATGGATAAATCATGGTATTTAAATAAAATGCAATATTTTATGCAAATGAGGAAAAAAGAAGTACTTCTCACACAACAATTCAGATTAATCTCAGAAACAACATTAACTATAAAACTTTAGACAATAACAAAAGTGCATAAAATAGGATTCCATGCAATCATAGATATTGCATCAAGATAGAGGTTATATTTGGAAGTAATGACTTGGAGAAGATCATAAGGGGTTCCTAGCAGTATTCTACTTCTTAATTTAAGTGCTGGTTACATTGCAGTGTCAACTTTGAAAATATTCATTAACCAGTTCACTTAGCATTTGTGTAATTTTTTTCTCTGTCTGAAAATTATACTTCCATTAAAAATGTTTGAAAACTAGTATATGTATAACTCATTTTCTTTTCATTTTAAAATTTATATTTGACGTTCAGGTTCTCATTTTAGTACAGTTGTGAGAACTATACACAGAAATGTTCCTGATTAGACAGAATGCAGCCAGGGGCTTCACAATGCCCATAAGATATTTGTATTTTACTTCCATTTTAGAGATAAGGTAAATCCAAGACAAAGATGATGATTGAATTCAACTATGATAGTGTAATTCTAGGGGGCCAGCGCTGTGGCACAGCAGGTTAAAACCCTGGCCTGAAGCGCCAGAATCCCATATGGGCACCGGTTCTAGTCACGGCTACTCTTCTTCCAATCCAGCTCTCTGCATGGCCTGGGAAAGCAGTAGAAGATGGACCAAGTCCTTGGACCCCCACACCCGTGTGGGGACCCAGAGGAAGCTCCTGTCTCCTGGTTTCAGATCAGTGCAGCTCTGTCCATTGCGGCCAATTGGAGAGTGGATGGAAGACCTCTCTCTCTCTCTCTGTCTCTCCTTCTCTCTAACTCTGACTTTCAAATAAATAAAATAAATTTTAGTACCTCTGGAATGAAAATCTCAGAGAACATCAAAGACAGAAAGGTCTCTAAAGAGCATCTAGTCTAACCTCTTTGTTTTAGAAAAAGTATAACCCATCCCAGAAGGGTAAAGAACGAGTTTAAGATTACTCATCTGCTGAAAGGGACGGTACTAGAACTCCAATCTCCTGAATGTCATCCAGTGGACAATACCTCATGACTAACATTTACAGAAAAATCACCAGAACATTTTATGAAATGCAGGGGAAAGAGCATTCAATGGGTGTTGGGAGAACTAGTTCCTGTCCTGTTTCTTTCCAAGTAAGCTTGATTTCCTCTAAGTTTTAGTTTCCATACCTGTGAAACATGAAGAGATAATAATAAAACCAGTAAGAACTAGCAAGTCTTGGACCCAAGGCAGAGAGGTTGTGTAGGCCCGAAGTCTG
This sequence comes from Lepus europaeus, assembly GCF_033115175.1. Lineage (NCBI taxonomy): Eukaryota > Metazoa > Chordata > Mammalia > Lagomorpha > Leporidae > Lepus > Lepus europaeus. The sequence goes on from NC_084850.1 coordinate 4,372,162, forward strand.
TAACATTTGGGGCCCTTTTCAAATATAAGAATACAAAATTACCAATATAAAATTGAGAACAAAGGTAAATATTTATTTAAAATGAGAAAATAAATACAAAAGAATACACACTTGGCAAATGTTACAAACATCTCAAACTTAATAAAAAGTAACACTGATTGGCAGGTGCCGCAGCTCACTAGGCTAATCCTCCACCTTGCGGCGCTGGCACACCGGGTTCTAGTCCCGGTTGGGGCGCCGGATTCTGTCCCGGTTGCCCCTCTTCCAGGCCAGCTCTCTGCTGTGGCCAGGGAGGGCAGTGGAGGATGGCCCAAGTGCTTGGGCCCTGCACTCCATGGGAGACCAGGATAAACACCTGGCTCCTGCCATCGGATCAGCACGGTGTGCCGGCCGCAGCGCAGCAGCCGCGGCGGCCATTGGAGGGTGAACCAACGGCAAAAGGAAGACCTTTCTCTCTGTCTCTCTCTCTCTCTCTCACTGTCCACTCTGCCTGTCAAAAAAAATAAAAATAAAATAAAATAATAAAAAAAAGTAACACTGATAGCAGTACATCTTTGCTAAGGTCCTGATATACCCCTGTAATACGTTACTTCATTTTTTTTGTTGTTCATTATAGTTATAAACTTGCAGGACTCAGCATATAGCTTGACTCACAGCTAAGAATTATCACAACAACATATCCTGATCACAAGAGAAAAGCAGAATCTGGAGAAATTTATGTGCAGGCTTCCCTAATGTGCTCTCCCTCCCATGAGGGTCCACACAAAGCACAATTTTACCTCAGCAATGAAAATGTACTGACATTTGTGGGATGGTTCTGCCCACGGGAGCCCAGACTTATTGCCCACAGTTTATAGTAGGGGTCAGTCACATAGGCATCATGTGCCTAGCATGTGTCAATTTCAGACTCTCAGAAGGAAAACAGGGTGTTCAGTATAAACCTTATCATTTGTACAATCTGGGCGTACTGTTGACTAGAGACATACAGTTCCCAGATGTCAGCAGAGGGCCAAGCTCTTAAGCATGTTTTTCTAAGGACAGCACTCTCAAGCATATTCCATTAACTCCTTTCTGCACACTGTTTCTAGACCTACTCCAGGTATATATTCCACAACCTCAGAACTCTGAAAAATGCCATTTCACACAACCTGCAACCAAAAGTGCAAAAAATGCATGTTGTGTTTACAGAGGCATACACTGTGCACTAAGTGAATTCCTAACAGGAGAGAACTTTTACTGTTCAATGAAGAGACTTTTCTACTTACAATATTACACGTCTGATTGCCATCAGAAGATTTTTCCACAAACTAGCTTCCAGCTCCATACATTATGAACCTTGACTGTCTTCCACTGCCAACATAACTGGCACCAACCTCTATAAGCCACAGTGACAACACAATGTACCTAGTCCCACACTTCTTGTCCTGTCACTAGATAAACTGGCATATAGGCAGAAGCTATTCTCACACAAGATAGCAACAACTTGAAAACATGAAATTGGTTTTGAACCCCTGAGATGTAACTCTCTTAACCAAACTAAACATATCCCAACTTAGTTCTCTTAGTTGAATTCTCAATATGCCTATGGCCATTGTACTGTTACACAACACAAGGGGAAGAGTGGAGAAAGCAGAGTAGAAAGAGAGGTGTCCTGAACCAAATGAATTTAAAATATCTTCTGCAGATATCATAAACCATACATCTGTAGGACCATAATGCTAGGCCTCCTTCCAGGCCTGTGCAAGTTAGAGAAATCTGTAGCTTAGTCTTGAACTTCATTTGCCTCCCTGTACATCTATATCTAGTCCAGAAACTTATAGAAACTAAACTCGAGAAAAGGCTATGTATACAGATAATGAGGCAGAATGGAGTAGAGTACATAACCATAAGCAATGAGAAAGGAATCAGGATAAATTCCAGATAACGACAATACAAAATTCCTTTGAGTGAGCAGTAAGTGACCCTGAGTAAGAAAGACAGCCTAAATGGTCATTCTTAATAAGCTGGAATAGAATATAAGGACACAAACTACAGTAGAGCTGTCTTCATTCTTTCCATAGCCACAGTGGGAGTTACAGCATGATGTTCCATGGACATTTGGTGCACAGGAGGAACTAGTTTTAAAGTTGGGCTCCTCAGACCACCCACAAAGAGAAGCTTTGCTTGATGGTAATGTTAGCTTTGCTTTCTCTCCGAAGAGACAACACAGCAGCCAGGTCCAACTATGTCTCTGCACACAGCTGGAGTGCTCAGAAACATCTGCTCTCATTGATTCTTTCCTCATCATATAATCAGTAAAAAGTAGTGGTCTTAACAGTCATCTTATAAACAGGAAATACTCTGATAGTTTTGCTCTGAAGGGGGAAAAAAGTAGACATGAGCAAACATCAAAATATCTAAATCAGAGGAAAAGAGTATTTGCTATGTTTGCAGATGATACTTGTATCCCAATCACCTCACCACCAACCCCTGTTGCAACCCTTGTAGGAAGATGAATATGGAAGGAATTGGCAGCAAACTACAATTATCAGGGATGAGTAGTTAAGGATGGTGCCTTTGAGCAGTTTTTCAGCACAGGAGGCCTGCAATATCCTGGCCAATTTGGCTTCTACTCTCACAATTGAATAAATTGAGTTGACCATTTCAGGTGTCATCATAGAATCTATTTTGTGAAATGTGCACTCTTTTGATTAAAGTGCACCAGTCCTTCCTACAATCTGAAGGGCGATGTTGACTTGCTCACGGGCAAGCAACAATTCAAAGGTCTCTGGATCACATTGTACTGGAGCTGGAAGATGCTGAAGCGGTCACTGTGGTGGAGTTCTTCGCTTAACAGATGGGAAACAAGATATATAGCAAAGTGAATTGACCAAGAATATACCCAGGGCCCAGGACCAGTCCATATTTCATGAGCATTAACTCAAAGCAACAGGTTGAGATTCTTTACATGAGGCTCCGAATGCACATGCTTGTCCTCAACATGCTTGGTGGACACACAGACTCTGGGTGGGCCAATCCTTAGTTTAAATTATAATTCACTCTCCAGAGCTTAGCTAAACCCCTGGACCTCTGTGCTCTCAGTTTCTTCATTGGTCAAGTGGACATAACAGCACCTATCTCACTGAGTCAGAGGCCACAAGATGAGATTTGGAAAGCATTACCCACTCCCCCTTCCTTTGCTTGAGCTATATCTTAAAGATTTATTTATTTATTTGTAAGTCAGAGTTAGAGAGAGGAAGAGACAGATCTTCCATCTGCTGGTCCATTCCCAAAATGGCTGGAGCTGGGCTAATCTGAAGCCAAGAGCCACTTCTGGGTCTCCTGCATGTGTGTAGGAGCCCAAGTACTTCAGCCATCTTCCACTCTTTCCCAGGAGCATTAGCAGGGAGCTGAATCAGAACTGGAGCAGTAGGGCTGGTGCCGTGGTGTAGCAGGTAAAAGCCACAGCCTGCAGTGCCAGCATCCCATATGGGCACTGGTTTGAGTCCTGCCTGGCTGCTGCTCTTCCTATCCAGCTCTCTGGTATGGCCTGGGAAAGTAGTAGAAGATGGCCCAAGTGCTTGGGCCTCTGCATCCGTGTGCAAGACCTGAAAGAAGCTCCTGGCTTTGGATCAGTCCAGCTCTGGCTGCTGCCACCATTTGGAGAGTGAACCTGTGGATGGAAGACTTTTCTTTCTTTCTCTCTCTCTCTCTCTCTTCTCTCTCTCTCTCTCTCTCTCTCTCTCTCTCTCTCTCTCTCTGCCTCTCTGTAACTCTTTCAGATAAATAAATCTTAAAAAAATATCAAATGTAATTTGCTAAAAAAAAAAAAAAGTGGAGCAGCCAGGAGTTGAACCGGGGCACATGTGGGATGCTGACACTGCAGGTGCAGGCATAACTCTATGCCACAGCACAAGCCCCAACTCAAGCTATTCTTATTGCTACTTATCTCTTGTCTTCTAAGCTAACAGATGACTTCTTGGGGTTGCACTGACTTATTTGGGTTGGACTCCTGTACCACTACCTACAAAATCAAGTTCATTTTTTTTAGCACACAGCTCAGTCTCCTCCTGAGCCTTCCTAGTCTCCCAATGAGATACATCCCCACCTCTCCTAAACCCTTGTAGCATTTCCCAGATAATTCTGTGGATGGCATCTGGTCCTGCCCCAAACCAGAGTTACTAATATGTATTTCCTCTCAAATCAGCATGTAACTAACTCCAGGGCAGGGGCTGTATCATTCATCTGACAAGTCCAGCATGGTACAGTATGTTTTATGGTACACATTTCATGAATGTCGAATGACTCAAATTTAACAATTTACTGCTATCAGTCAATATCTCCTCTGACAGAGGCACACTCTGGGGACAGTATGAGAGTGAATCACGTAAGGTCCTTTACCTCAGAAAGACTCCAGTCAATCCAGGGCAACAGGGTACACAAATATACACAAAGAAGAAACACTCAAGATAACCTTGCACAGGAGTACTAGATAGTTCGTGAGTGTGTACTACAGCAGCTTCAAACTGCTACTTGGGACCTATCCATTCCATACTGGAGTGCTGATTCTAGTTTCAGCAACTCTGATTCTGATCCAGGTCCCTATTAATATGCTTGGGAAGCAACAGATGATGGTTCAAGAACTTGAGTTCCTGATTCGCATATGGGAGACCTAGAACAAGTGTCTGGCTTCTCGATCCAACTTGGCTCAGCCCCCACTACTGTAGCTGTTTTGGGAGCGAACCAGCAGATGGAAGTGCACACTCAGTGTTGTCTGTCATTGTTTAAATAAATAAATATTTTCTTTTTGTTTAAAGAGTACTAGACAGGTTTCAGAAAGCTGTAATGTTCAAAGACCAGTCCTTGAAGCCAGGTTAGACTGTTGAGGGATGCTTCATGAGGATGCAGGAACTGAAAAGGTGAATCCACCATGAGACAGCAATGTGGAGTGCCAGGAACTAGGAAACATCCAGGCTGTTGGAGTGGAGGAGATGACTATACCAAAGAGGGAGGGAAAGGCTGCTTCGATACAGACCATGTTATAAATACAACTTTAAGAAACTTCCAGAATAGTGGCTGAACTTGGACCCATTTAGTCCTAACAGTTATCACATGAGTTGAGGATGGTTTTTATTGTCTCTATTTGACAGATGAGCAAACTGAGGCCAAAGAGGTTTAGGCACTTGAATGCTAAGCAGAGGCAGTTAGGGCAACACTTGGGCAAAGTTGTGCTGTTGGAAATGTGGTTACGCTACTGGGATGGCAGGGATCACAGTGCAGAAGACACATTAGAAATCTGGCTGTGTCATGTGACCAAAGGCCCCAGCTTTTAAAGGGATTAGGAAATAGCAGAACAGGATATTCTTGCAGGACTTCTTTTCCTTAAAGACCTGATCTGCAGTCCCTCTATCAGTAGTCTTCAAAAGGGTCATGGTACATGCATATTATGAAAACACTATGTGGATTTCAATTTTTTAACTCATAAGTAATTTTTAATTCCATGAAAATTTCGAAGTACCCTCATGCTTCTCACTGCTGAGTTTGTACCAGGGGTAGTTTGTGGGGAGCCGGGTGGTGACTAAGCAGATTCTTGGGATTTGTAAGACTGTACAGGGAAGGCTGACCAACAAGCCCTCCAGAGGTACCTGTAGTGAACTACGTATTTTGGGGGAAGTACTGAGTATATGCTGTTGGGCCTCCCCCTATGCTGGGGTCCACAAATCCAGCCTCATCGTCCTGAGACAGCAGTTTTTTCCTTCCCCGAGATCTCTTGTGCTATGGCTTAAAAAAAAAAAAGATTTATTTATCAGAATGTTGGAGTTACAGAGAGATGGAGAGACATCCTATATCCTCTGATTTACTCCCCAAATGCCCACAATAGTCAGGGTTGGGCCAGGTGAAGCCAAGAGCCAGGGACTTCCTTCAGGTCTCCCACCTGGGTGGCAGGGGCCCAAGTACTTGAGCCATCTGCTGCTGCTTTCCCAGGGCATTAGCAGGGAGCTGGATCAGAAGTGGAGCAGCTGGGACATGAAATGGCGCCCATATGGGATGCTGGCACTGCAGACGGCAGCTTTATCTGCTATACCACAATACCAGCTCCACTATGCTTAAGGCCCCTCCCTCCCATACTTCCTGTCTGTGGCCTGGGAGCAGGTTACTTCTTTTCTTCATTTTTCTAAACCGAATGCCTGACAGAGAGGAGGTACTTAAATGCCAGAAAGTGAAAGGATGCATTAATCAAAGAATGACTGCTGTTAATGATCCAGTGATATTGATGTATTGGTCATGAGACTATCAGCTTCTACATGTGGGCAAAGTTCTGCATACATCCTTGGTGTTCCCATAGATGATGTGTATGTCACTTCCGCTTCCATGGAGACAGATTTCATCCTTATGAACAGGGGTCTATGGCAAAGCCAGACTGAGCATTCTGCTATTCTATTATATTCCACATAAGCCAAATGACACTAAATCCAAACACACTGGCCACACTTGCTAAAGTGGACCCCCATTTAGCCATGGCATTACTAAACTGAAAACACTTGGCTACGAAAGCCCTATAATCTTTTAAAGTAGTAGCTGGTCTACTCAGTACTTAAAGGAGAAGTCTCAGCAAAAAGTGCAGAAAACAGAATGCTTTATCAACACTGAACTCAGGTATTCACCTTAGCATTAAAGACAAAGTATGGAGGCTTCATTCCTGATGCTATACAACTGTAGTGATGAAGAAAGTACACTGACTACCACCATTCTAGCCCTTCATATCTGCCAGGACTTTCCTTTGTGAGGAGTTAATTAGCTTACATAATTAGATCTCTTCTAAGATTTAGATTTTCTTTTTACAAGCAAAGTGCAACTCTCCCCAAATTGCAAGGAAAATTCAACAGTTTTTAACTCAAAGTGTGCTCTTTACAAAATACTTTACATGGGGCCAATACTGTGGGGTAGCAGCTAAAGCCACTGGCTGTAATGCCAGTATCCTATATGGGCACTGGCTTGAGTCCCAGCTGCTCCATGTCTGATCCAGCTCCCTGTTAATGTGCCTGGGAAAAGCAGTGGAAGATAGTCCCAGAATAAAGGCCCCTGCCTCCCATGTGGCAGACCTGAATGAAGCTCCTGGCTCCTGGCTTCAGCCTGTCCCAGTGCTGGACATTGTGGCAATCTGGGGAATGAACCAGAAGATGGAAGAGCTCTTTCTCTGTAACTGCAATTTTAAAAAAAAATATTGTACAGATACTTCATATGCTCAAAATTGGGAAATAAACTGTACTTGATATCTTCTTCATATCCCAGAAGGCCAGTTTCCACGACTGTATAATTTAGGATTTTTTCCCTTAATAAACACATTCATTCTACACAATTTTCCAATGGATGCTAAAAGCTGAATATCTGTAAGTGAAGGACTCAAAATCAAACTATGCAACAGATAAAGGGTTGATAACCAGAATCTACAAAGAAATCAAGAAACTCCACAACAACGAAACAAACAACCCACTTAAGAGATGGGCCAAGGACCTCAATAGACATTTTTCAAGAGGAAATAAAAATGGCCAACAGACACATGAAAAAATGTTCAAGATCACTAGCAATCAGAGAAATGCAAATCAAAACCACAATGAGATTTCACCTCACCCCGGTGAGAATGGCTCACATTCAGAAATCTACCAACAACAGATGCTGGAGAGGATGTGGGGAAAAAGGGACACTAACCCACTGTTGGTGGGAATGCAAACTGGTTAAGCCACTATGGAAGTCAGTCTGGAGATTCCTCAGAAACCCGAATATAACCCTACCATTCAACCCAGCCATCCCACTCATTGGAATTTACCCAAAGGAAATTAATTTGGCAAACAAAAAAAGCCATCTGCACATTAATGTTTATTGCAGCTCAATTCACAATAGCTAAGACCTGGAACCAACCCAAATGCCCATCAACAGTAGACTGGATAAAGAAATGATGGGACATGTACTCTATAGAATACTATACAGCAGTCAAAAACAATGAAACCCAGTCATTTGCAACAAGATGGAGGAATCTGGAAAACATCATGCTGAGTGAATTCAGTCAGTCCCAAAGAGACAAATATCATTTGTTCTCCCTGATCTGTGACAACTAACTGAGCATGAAAGGGGAAACCTATTGAAGTGAAATGGACACTATAAGAAACAATAACCTGATCAGCTCTTGTCCTGACTGTTGATGTACAATGTATACTTTATCCTTTTTAGTATTGTTGTTGTTGTTGTTGTTCTAGTACTAGTGGTTGAACTCTGTAATTAACACACAATTATTCTTAGGTGTTTAAATTTTAACTGAAAAGTGATCCCTGTTAAATATAAGAGTGGGAAAGGGAGAGAGAGGAGATGTACAATTTGGGGCATGCTCAATCGGACTTGCCTCAAATGGTGGAGTTAGAAATGTGCCAGGGGATTCCAATAAAATCCCATCAAGGTGGCATGCACCAATGCCATCTCACTAGTCCAAGTGATCAATCTCAGTTCACAATTGATGACTCTGATAGGTCTAAGAGTCAAAGGGATCACACAAACAAGACTAGTGTCTGCTAATACTAACTGATAGAATCAAAAGGGGAGAGAACGATCCAACATGGGAAGCGGGATACACAGCAGACTCATAGAATGGCTGATGTCCTAAATAGCACTCTGGCCTCAGAATTAGCCCTTAAGGCATTCAGATCTGGCGGAAGAGCCCATGAGAGTATTGTAGGCATGGAAAACCAAGACACCCTGGGGAAAAATAAAAGACCTAAATGAAAGATCTCTGTGAGTGAGATCCCAGTGGAAAGAACGGGGCCATCAAAGAAGGAGGTACCTTTCTCTGAAGGGAGGAGAGAACTTCCACTTTGACTATGACCCTGTCTGAATAAGATCAAAGTCGGCGAACCCTAAAGGCTTCCATAGCCTTGGCAACTCATGACTAGAGCCTAGGGAGATTACTGACGCCATAAACAAGAGTGTCAAATTGTTAAGACAACAACAGGAGTCACTGTGTACTTACATCTCATGTGGGATCTGTCCTTAATGTGTTGTCTAATGTGAAGTGATGCTATACCTAGTACTAAAACAGTATTTTTACACTTTGTGTTTCTGTGTGGGTGCAAACTGATGAAATCTTTACTTAGTATACACGGAATCGATCTTCTGTATATAAAGATAATGGAAAATGAAAAAAAAAACCTGGTGTTAAATTGTAAATGGCATAGAAAATTAATTAATTTTTAAAAAATATCATGTAGGATCTCTGTCTTTAATGTTCTGTACACTGTTATTTAATGCTATAACTAGTACTCCAACAGTATTTTTTCACTTTGTATTGCTATGTGGGGGCAAACTGTTGAAATCTTTACTTAATATATACTAAACTGATCTTCTGTATATAAAGAGAATTGAAAATGAATCTTGATGTGAATGGAAGGGGAGAGGGAGTGGGAAAGGGGAGGGTTGTGGGTGGGAGGGAAGTTATGGAGGGGGAAGCCATTGTAATCCATAAGCTGTACTTTGGAAATTTATATTAATTAAATAAAAGTTTTAAAAAAGGATATGAGAGGTAAAATGTGCTCTAATCAGACCCTTGGGTGTCAACATGCTGCCGAAGACCTTTGCATTTCCCGGGACCTGCTTAGAAATGTAGGCTCTCAGACCCACTTCAGAACTTCTGATTCAGAAGCTGCATTTGACATGATCACTGAGAGATCTGAATGTGCACTGATTTTTGAGAATCATGGACACTGGCCACCAGTTTTCGAACTGTAATCTGTGACAGTACATTATGAGTTCTGTGAGGAATGGTCCAATATTGAGCTGGAAACAGGAGGGGGATGGAATCAGGTCTTGCTTCAGCTGAGCAGCAGCCTTCCTCTGATCTGTGTGGTATGCTGAACTTCCCAGCCAAAGACACTGCATGGGCTCAAAGGTTTGACAACCATGTTCTAAGAATAATTACCTTATTTTCTAAGTAACACAACTGAGATTTTCTAAAAAGCACACAGGACTTAGCCAAGATCACATCACAGTCCCTTGGACATTGTTGGAAATGCCTGAAATTTCCAAACCTAGGATACAAGAAAAACCTTTAGTCCAAATTACTGGAATAATCTGAAACCTACAAAGTAGAAGCAAAGATTGAGAAACTGAGTTCCAGAAGGAGAGAATACAAAGTGCAAGGGTGTGTGCTGGCAACAGACCTATAAGGCGAGTGGCATTTCTATCACTTGGTTTATAAGATATGAAGACACAGAGAAATGAAGAACTACCAAAGCCACACGGGAAGAGGAAGAACTGACACTGAAACAGGCTCCACTAGAATCCAAAGCTAACACCCTCATGGTAATAGCCACCCAGCGATCCCCTCTCCATGTTGGTCCAGTGTATGAACCACGCAGATGTACCGAATACAAAGATTAGGCTCCCATGTAATGCAAAGTGCGTTGTTACATTGTCTTTTTTTTTGACAGGCAGAGTTAGACAGTGAGAGAGAGAGACAGGGAGAAAGGTCTTCCTTTTCCGTTGGTTCACTCCCCAAATGGCCGCTAAGCCTGGAACGCTGTGCCGATCCAAAGCCAGGAACCAGGTGCTTCCTCCTGGTATCCCATGCGGGTGCAGGGCCCAAGCACTTGGGCCATCCTCCACTGCTTTCCGCGGTCACAGCAGAGAGCTGGACTGGAAAAGGAGCAACCGGGACAGAATCCGGCGCCCCAACCAGGTCTAGAACCCAGGGTGCTGGCGCCACAGGCAGGGGATTAGCCAAGTGAGCCGCAGCCCTGGCCATGTTGTTACATTTTCATGGTAACACACATAAGGAATCTATATTTGTTTTAATATCCATCATCACGTGTCCAATATCCTGTGAAATAATGCCTTGGAAAAGTCAGAAATACAGAGAAGGCAGGAATGTTTAGAGAAAGAAAGGGAAAAAATATTTCACAATGTGTTGACTATTAGTTTTAGTATCTTATTTTACACTCACAGTCTTCAAGCACTGCATGGGATTTTCCGCCATGGAAACTGCTCCTTGATCATTCCTCTGCTTATCAACAACATACCTTGCTTCTGAACAGTGGTCTTTCTACTTTTTGCATGTTGAACTCTTCAATTAGCAGAACATTAAGCCTCTGATCATAAATCAGAAATGTTATCACAAAAATTAGGAAAGAAAAAAAGAAGGAAGGAAGAGGGAGGGAGGGAAGTATCATTGTATTCTTATAATTGTATCCATGAACTACTTGAAATCTGTTCTCTTGGTATTCATAAAAAATTTAATTTAAAAAGATGAAAAGAAAATAAACTTGAAGGAGTTGGCAACCATATGGCACAATGAAGAATTGGCTGGCATTAGAACAAATACTTTATAAAAAGTGGGGGCTCTTTGTTAAAGCTTTCTTCAAACATAATTTGTGAACATTCCAGTTCAATACAACAAGTTGCCAAAGCTGAGCTCTCTCATCGTCTTGTCTTCATTACCCACTCTCCAGTAAAGACAGCATGTTCAAAAGCAGTGGGCAAGAAGCCTACACTGAAAACTGTACCTCTCCCTGGATGCTGCCATAGCTCAAATATTCAGGAGAGCACATGGGCCAACCACACTGCACCTTCTTTCTCTGGGTCATTATCAGCCACTGTTCTCCAGTGTCCCAGATGAGGATGGCACATAGGGCAAAAGTGGACATTCAGGTGGGGGCCTGGAGGGATCTGGTCCCAACACCCTTCTCCCGGCCAGCGCCGCGGCTCAATAGGCTAATCCTCCGCCTAGCGGCGCCGGCACACCGGGTTCTAGTCCCAGTCGGGGCACCGGATTCTATCCCGGTTGCCCCTCTTCCAGGCCAGCTCTTTGCTGTGGCCAGGGAGTACAGTGGAGGATGGCCCAAGTACTTGGGTCCTGCACCCCATGGGAGACCAGGATAAGCACCTGGCTCCTGCCATCGGATCAGCGCAGTGCGCTGGCCGCAGCGGCCATTGGAGGGTGAACCAACGGCAAAGGAAGACTTTTCTCTCTGTCTCACTCTCTCACTATCCACTCTGCCTGTCAAAAAAAAAAAAAAAAAAAAAAAAAACCACCCTTCTCCCATGCCCTCTCCACAATAATCCTCAGACCTCAGAGACCTAATACCATCTTTCCGAACACCACTGTTCAGTCAGGAACAAGAATCGGAAACCTCACTGCAAGCTAGAACGAGTGACCTCCGGGTGAGTCTCAAGGCAAAGAGCCATAGTTCAGTGGGACAAGTGTTACTTGGTGGAGGCTGCTCCTGAGCCACACACACCTGCATCTTCTCATCTGGTGCCCCCAAGGCATGCACACTCCTGGCCCGAGACAGGCACATAAGGGTTTGTCAAGCCACTGGCCAGACAAATGGGCCATCAGTGAGGTTTTTCTTGGGAAGAGGACCCACAGCCTACCTTTCCAAATGCTCACCGTGAACCCAGGGGAGGTGTGGCCCAGACTCCCGGGGAGTCTGACCCAACCCAGTTTCCTGGCCTCCTCTCCCGTGATCTCGTATCACTAAGGGCTCTGCTCCGGCCAGGAACTTTCTCTCAGATCTCAGAATCATTCTAACCCTCTCAGGCTGCCCACCCCCGCCGCCCCCCACCCATTTCCCACCAAACACAAGCCCTTTGACCACAACACAGCTGGAAGGTCCCTCCTATGTGAAGCCTTCCCCAACCCCACACACAGCTAGCAGTCTCCTCTTCACACTGACTCACCTCCTCCTGCTCCATGGTCCAGAGGCCTGCCCAGAAGGTGCTCCCCAGCAGCCCCCCGAGTACCAGAGCAGGGAGCGTGCGCCTCTGAGGGGCTCTTGCGGCAGTGGTGTCTGCCAACTTCCATTCGCTTTGCTTTGTGCCACCTTAGTACTCAGATCTGCCCTCTCCCATCAGGCGCTGCCTACACTACTGCTGACAGATGACGAGCTGCCCTGATAGCAAGTGCCCTGGAAGCACATCCCTTCACAACCCAGGCAGCCGGCTGCAGGGCTGAACACAGTTCTGCCTCTGCAAGGGCAGCCGCTGGGTCCCTCCCCGTGCTGCTCAGCACACGTCCCCCCCGGGGCCTCCGTTCTGGACGTTACTTCATCTAGTGAGCCAGCGTGGGCTGCGTGGCCTATCGTGTGCCAGGCACTAAGAGGACCTGTGGCTCTGTGCCCCAGGCAGGCCCCTCTAGTGGACAATCCTTGCTCCACATCTCCCTGTTGGGCCAGTCGAGAATGCCAGGGCAGGTCCAACCTGCTTCCCAAGCCTGCTTCCTTCCTGTCCCTCTCGTGATAGTCCCAGCAAGCCTTGGGGTCCGCTCATGTCCTCTCCCACTCTGCCTCCTGAAGGGCCCAGTCTGGGACAGCTGGCTGCAGAGGGTCCAGGAAAGCCGGTGGAAAGATGGGCGTTGGTACAGGATCCTCCGACTGCACCTGCTCATCTGGTAACGTGGAGCCCACCCCAGGGGAAAGGGGGTGTATACACAGCCCCAGGCACGAGGCGGCAGCCACGCCTTCGGTGCTGGAACAATTTGCTGGCATGGCCAGTTTGTGAAGGGGAAGCTCCTGGTGACAGAGGAAGGGTCATCCCAGAGAAGCTACGAGAGCAGCACGCACCTGCAGCAGCCAGCAGTGTCACGGTGTCTCTGCAGGATGAGACTCGGGGGTACCTGATGAGGTACAACATGAAGGACAGGAGGCTACCCGCTGGGCAACAGATCTTAGTGGGCCGCAGGGCCCCTAATGCTGGGAGGGGGCACTCTCCATGTAGGCATGGGACCTGGAAGCCTGGAAACGGCCGTGGTCCTCGCTGAGTGATCCTAAAAGGCTTCCATGACCATGGCAGATGGTAACGGAAGGGCTTCGAAGCCTGAGAGAAGTGGGCCTGTGGGGGACTGGACAGGGAAGAGCAGGCAAAACCACCCCTGGAGAATTCTGTTCCGGAGAGCTCCAAGGCCATCAACAGGCATGGACTGGAGAGAGGGCACTGGCACCATGGGGCAGCTTGGGGCCTGGGGGAGGAGGGGCTCCTCTGCCCATCGGGGCTGACCTCAGGAGAGCCTGTCACAGGATTTGGTCACTGAGAACAAGGCCTGTGAAAGGGCCACTGCTGCTCCTGCCTGCCCTCTCCTCCCTCCTGCTCCTGCTCTTTCCTCTCTCTTCCACAGGCCAGGTCCAATCACAGGAGAGCCTTTCACAGAGCGAGGCTCACCGAGAACAGGGCCTGATGGGTTGTCCCCTCCACCTCCCTGGCAGCAGGAGCAGCAGCAGAGCTCAGGGGTTAGCACTAAGCAGGACCAAGCGGCCAGAAGCAGGGGGCTAGGATGATCACATGGCCGAGAATGCCCCCGAGAGTGATGGGGGCAGGGCCTTCAGTGAATGTGTAGCCCACACAGATACAGCTCAAAACGGACAAAGAGAGCAAGGGTGAGTGCGCAGCAGGCTAAGGGCAGGCACCACAACCAACAAGTCAGGATCCACGGCCCAGTGTCTGTCACCGTGCCAGTTTCTAGAGCTAGAGCACAGTGACCAGAGTGGTGGCTGGGGCCCCAGGTGGAAGGATGCCACAGCGCCTCGGCAAGCAGGAGATGAAAGGATCCCCCAACCTTTCACAAAGGGACCTACGGCCTTAGTCCTGGGTGACTAAGCACTGGGGAAACGAGAATACCCAAACAGTCCGAGGGCTGCCGGACGGTGCCTAGCTTGCAGTGATACCAGAGGCCAATCAACCCCACCGGAAGGGTGGCTTCAGGTAGACGCCCCACACTCACACTGCAGGACAAAAAATACCCCTGGGTTCAAAGTACGAGGATTTGTGTGTGGGGCTCAAGTGGAGAGGCTGGAATCCACTAGACTCCACAGTGAGCTGCAGAGCCAGGAGATAGTGGATTAATTTTCCGAGGAAACTTTCGGGACACTTACGGTATACCCAAAGGACTGGCACTTACCATCACAGTAACACAGCACGAGCTTGAAAGGACAGTCAGAAAGGCATGGGCAAAGAACTGGGGAACACACACCAAACGACAAGCATGCAGGCCTCTGGGAAATGGCCTTCAGACAGCTCTCTGTGCCTGATCCCCATACACTTTTCCATCCTTTGCACGGTTGCCACAGTGCAGGTGTGGGCATCGCAGTCAGCCGAACGGGCCTTCTCACAGAGCACGGGACCAGGACAACTCAGGCCTCGTAACCAGGGGCACAGGCTGGCAACCTGTCCTCTAGCCCCCTGAGCTCAACCAGGTGAACAGAAAAAGCCGCACCACGTGCTCATGTGGCCGCGGCCCAGGGCTCGGAACCCTCCCTCCAGCTTTACAGGGCCTGGCACGTGGGTCACAAAGGCTGAAGTACCTGGGAGGAAGTACGGGAGGAAGGAAGAAAATGCAAGCCGACCGAAGAGCTCGGAGCCACGGAAACGTGGACCGGAACGTGTTCTGGCCCCAGCCTGAAAGCGGCACTGAGCTACTGGCCCACAAGGTGAATGCAAGTGGGAGCAGGGCAGGCGCCAGAAGCTCACAGGAACTCAGAAGGTTCGGGCCCCACCCCTCGCAGTCTGTG
Organism: Lepus europaeus; assembly: GCF_033115175.1. Taxonomy (NCBI): domain Eukaryota; kingdom Metazoa; phylum Chordata; class Mammalia; order Lagomorpha; family Leporidae; genus Lepus; species Lepus europaeus. Next base: position 4,387,686 of record NC_084850.1, read on the forward strand.
TGCCAGCCACCACACCTACCCCATGGAGCCCAAGTGGCCCACCTGGGTCCACAGTTAATGGGGGGCAGCTCCTTCCCATCCACTCGAGTGGTGCTGAGACCGAAGTGGAAGTCACTGCAATTCTCAGGGTGGTGCCACATGCCGTGGGCCGTGTCCAGAGGGCCGCACCACACCCGAGCTGCCCAGGAGAGAGGGAAGGAGGGGGTCTGGGCGACTGGCTGGATTCCCGATCTGGGGACAAAAGGGGAGTGGCAGGGCAGAAGACTAACCTGCTGTCTTCACACAGCTGCACGGGCATCCCAGCTTCCTGTGTGTCACAAGAGACTGTATGAGTCCAGGCACCGAATGAAGGCTAAACTGTGAACGACGAATGAAGGAAGAGAGTCAGGAAGGGCCCCCTAGCTAAAGGGCAGAGTGCTGGACACGTGACCCCCAAGCAACACTCCTTCCAGGTGCAAGGAGTCTGTGGCTGCCAGCCGCCGGCCGGCCAGCCAGGGGGCAGGGGATGGGTTTCACAGCCTGCAGAGGGAGCAACAGTGGGGCATTCCAGGACCTTCAGGGTTACTTACAATTCAGAGCACCTGTGTGGACATTACATCCAAAGCAGCCCTGCAAAGAGAGGATGAAAGGAGTGCCCCGGGGGAGGGGGGAAGGGGAAGGAGAGGGGAGGGGGAAAGAAGGGCTGGAGAGAAGGAGGGATCTGAAAGGCAAATAACCAAGGCTGTGGACATGCACGGCCGGCAATCGGGGTTGGAGACCTCTCAGGACCCTTGCAGCCCTGAGGCCTACCTTCCAGGAAGAAGGTACCCTGTGGCCCTCCCCTCCCCTGCAGCATTCTTGTTGCTCAAGCTTCCCTCCAGAAGAGCAGGTGCCTCTCCCTAGAAGAGAGAGCGCAGTGTTTTGTTGATTCCCCATCTACCAAGCAGCTACCATGGTCCCAGGCACACTTACGGAAAAGAGCCAGGACCGGCTTTGCCTGCGAGGCACAGTGGCAGGAACAGGCCCTTCAGAGCAATTACAGGCCTGGCTTCCAAGAGCCTAAAGGAGGGAGGGAGGCAGGGAGGAACAAGAGTCAAAACGCTAGCAGAACTCAGAGGGAAAAACACCTAATGCTTGGGGTTGAACCAAGGTGACTTTAAAGTTGTGTCTGGAAGCAGAACTGGGATTGCCAGCACAAGAGGCGGCAGAACCAAGCAAGGAGTCCCGGTGGAGCCAGCTGGGCCAGGACCAGCAGCCACACAGCATGGCGTGAGCCCCACAAGCCTTAGGCCCTAAGGGTGCAAAGGCCTTGGGCCCACTCCCTGGGGTGCCTGGACTGAAACAGAAGGCTTGGCTGAGTTTCAGTAGGGGACTGATGGGGGACAGATTTGTGACTCAGAAGCGAAACTGACGGAGTGTGGAGGGCTGACTGGAGGCAGGGAGGACACAGGGCCCCCAGGCCAGTCGGGTGTCAGGTCGAACAGCACAGGTAGGGACACTCAGGCCTGAACTCAGGGAGCAGCAGCAGGTGCAGCATTCTCCCTACAGCTCTTTCAGAGGTAGGGATGGAGACCTTGGCTCTCAACCCAACGTCCAGGGCTAGGTAAATGAGGGAGGCCACCGAAGGTGCAAACTTTTCTCCTCACTTGCAACACAGGCCGGAAAAAGTCAGATCTCTCCACCCGCCCCCAGAGGGGCTAAGACAGAGGAGATCCCCGCAGGGATGCTCAGCACCCCCACCCCCCACCCGGGGAGAGAGGGCACAGCTCAGCCTAGAGCTTCACAGACCTCAGGCAAGGCTGCCTGCCCCTCTGGCCGCAGCCTACACCCTCTGGCACACACACTGAGAGCTGTGAGAGCTGGCTTCTGTCCTGAGGACCCGCGGGCTGCCACTGTTGACTCCTGCCTAGGGGCAGAGTGCACAAGCCTCCTTGCCCCGCCTCCAGCTTTCTCACAGCTGCCCAGCTGGGCCCCTGCTCCTCCAGGGGGTGAAGGATGCCTCCCTCCACGGGGCACTTCAGCCCCAGCTCCTCCTCCAGGGTACTACGCTGGGCGGTCCCTGCCCAGCTGGCTCCCCACTTGCTGGGCTCCATCCCGCAGCCCCGCTGCCCCCTGCAAGTCTCCTCCAACAGTCCCGTGCAGCTGCTCCGCCTCTTGTACACCCAGCTTCTCCCCGAGGCTTCCTGCAGCTCTGCCCCTGCTCCTCTTTACAGGGCTCTTGCACACCCAGCAGCTCCCTCAACTCTTCGCCAAGGCTCCGCCTAAGCCCCTCTTCCACCTCTGCTCCCAGAGCCACCGACCTACTTCCTCAGTGAGGCGCTGCCTACCCCTCTGGCCTGCTGCAACTCCTGCTCCTTGGCGAGCGAGCTCTTCCCCACAGCCTAGCCAAGGTCCTCTGGCGACAGCTCCACCTCTTTCAGCTCTAGCTCAGCTCCTCCTCCGCCAGCACTCTCAGAAACCTCTGCTCACATCAGCAGCAGCCAGGGCCACAGCCACTCCTCCAGCACTTCCTCAGAGCCCTGCTCCCTCTCCCCTCTCCCCTCTCCCACCCCAGCCCCAGCCTAGCCCCAGCCTCCTACCCAGGACCTAGTCACAGCTCCGGCTTCCCCACCCGCAGCCTGCCCTTCATTCCCGCCCAGGCATCGCAAGTTCCGCCCCATCCCTCCCCCCACAGGCTCTCGTAGCCCCACCCCGGCACCGCCCATACACGTCTCAGCCCCGCCCCTCCCGCTCTCAACTCCGCCCCAAGAGCGCCCCCGGAAGTCCCGCATGGTCCCGCCCCGCGGATAGGCCCTTGCACGTTTCCCGCCACGCCCCCACGCCTCAGCCCCGCCCCTGACCCAGAACCTTCTCGGGGCCCCGCCCCAACTCCTTCCCCGGAAGTTCTGCACAACCCTCCCTTTCCTCCCGCAGCCCTACCCGCTACCCCTCGCCCACACGGTCTCACTAGTCCGTCCTTCCCCTCCAACAGCCAAGCCCCCACCCCTCTCCATCATGCTTGTCAGGGCCCTGCCCCTTTCCTGCCCTTCTCTTCTGCCAATCCCTTCCTCGGAATCTCCTGTAGCTCCGCCCTTGCTCCTCCCACAGTCCCGCCCCTGATGCCTCACCAGCACGTTCTCCAGCCAGGCCCCTCCCCTCCCCTCCTAAGACCCGCCTTCGACACTGCCCGCGACCAGTCACGGCCCGCCTGGCCCAAGTCCTAGCCCCGCCTCCGACTCCGCCCCCGCAGTTCTCACAGCCCCGCCCCTTCCCAAGTCCCGCCCCGCCCCTCCACACCTCCGCCCCCAAGCTCTCGCCAGCCTCTCATCCCACCCCTCGCCCCCGCCCGCTCCTTCCCAGCGCTGCCCTGCTCCAGTGGGGTCCTGGGCTGTGGCCTCCACACCTCCTCCTGCAGCAGGTTCCCGCACCGGAGCCCTGCTCTGGCCACAGCACCGCCCCCCTCCAGCCCCAGCTCCACCCCAGCACCTGCGCACGGCCCCCTCCGGCAGCTCCGCCTCCGCTGCTAAGCCCCACCCCCAGCAGGCTCGCTGGCGGACCTCTTCCCGCCCCTTCCGCTTCCTGCCCCGGGGCCCTTGGTGCGAGTCGCGTCCCCTCTCTGGGCCTAGGGTCAGGCCAAGCCCTCCCGCGTCGTCGCCCGACCTCCGGGTGCTCGCCTCACGACCCGAAAGGGCCCATCGCCTAGTGCCCAGTGAGTGCGTGCGTCAGTGCGTGATCACGTAAGTGCGTGGCTACGGAACTGCCTGGTTGAGCGGCTGAGTGCGTGCCAGTACGCACGTACGTGGGTTGCGTAGTGCGTGACGTGTACGTGACGTGTCCGTAAGGGCGGAGGTGCGTCCCCTTAAAGGGCCGGTGCGGGCCCGGCGGAGACCGTGGAAGTGGCTCACGCTGTAGTCCGCCAGGGTCCCCGCGGCGTCCGGACTGTGGCCGGGCGCTCTCTGCTCTCCCTGTGGCCCGCGTCGTCTCCTCGGCCGGGCCCGGGAGCCAGTGGTCCTGGGGCTGGCGGCCTTGCCGAGCCCAGCGGAGATAGAGCTGTCCTGGCGCGTGGCCAAAGGCCGGAGTCGGCCCAGCTGGCCTTGGACTCGGAGGACCCCGTAGATCCGGTGGCAGTGAGCCCGGAAGCGGCCGGAGGGAGCCTGCACGTGATGCGCCAGGGCTTGGGTGGCTGCACTTGGGCGAATGGTACCTGTGGGCCGGACACCCGTGAGGGACGTCCCGAAGGCACCGAGCCTGTCTCCTTCTCCAGCCAGCATCTCGCACCCTGGCTACTTCTCCGCGTGTGTCCCAGGGATGTGCCTCTGGGTGTGGCGAGCCAGAGCACTGCTCCACACACCCAGGCCCCACCTTGACCCAGAGGCCGTGAGGGGCCCAGCTCGGTGGGTCCTGTGGGGCCCCGTGCCCCGCCCGCCCTACCCAGGAATTAGACTGAGGGGCCTGGGCCCCCAGACCTCTGCCCGGTGACTCTGTGGGGACCAGTGTCATTTTTCTTCTCTTAGGTCCTGCTTGCTCGACCTAAGAACGGCGGCCCCCTCACCAAAACGGGTTTCTGCCTGCCTGCCTGCTGGCGCTTCATGTGGTCCTTGAGCCACGCGGGCTCTCCCTCGCCATGTTAGCCGAACCAGCCCAGGAGTGCCATGCGCAGGGGCGGGTGTCGTCCCCGAGTCCGCCGTGCTACCTGTGCTACCTGTGGTTGGTCTGCGGTGTGTGCTGGGTACAAGGCCTGCGTGTGCTGCTAGCCTGCATTCTGTCTTCTGACGACCTTTTCCCTCCTCTCCTTTTCTCTCTGCAGGTGCAGAAGCCGAGGCAGGCAGGCAGGCAGGCAGGCAGGCAGAAGGGTGCTCCCTCCTCGGGCCAAAGCAGGTACCGTCTGCAGCACCAGGCCGCGCAAGGGGACCTCCTCCGCGCCCTTCGTGCCTTTCAGGTTGCGGCACTTCTCACCGAGGATTCCCCCCACACAGTTCGTGTCTGATTGCTACGATTTTTGTGACGATCCCGAGAAAGGGGTTGGTTAGAAAACCGGGAGGGAGAAACTGGACAGATCCTCATTCTAGTGACGGATCTCAGTAGAAGTAGCAGAAACGGCCAGGCCCCCTGGGTTGCATTCAGCTCTCCTCGGAGGTAATCCAGAATCAAGGAACGGGGTGAGCCTTTGTCACCTACCGGCAGCGTGCTGTTGCTGAGGCCCGACAAGTGTGTGAGGAGCCCTTGTGTGTGAGCCACCCTTGGGTGCTGGCGTGCACACTGCTGAGGCTTTGTGGAAGGCCGTTTGCCGGCATGTAGTAGCGTCCTAGATGTGGGTGCCTGCACCCGGGCAACCTCTGAAACGGGTCTTCAGTGAACGTTAGGGGTGATGTCATTTCCTGTGGCAGAAAACGGGACGCAGCTTGTCAGTCAGTCTCCATCAGTAGAGGAGTAGTCAGGTGAATTCTGAGAGAGGAAGCAGGGGGATAACACGACGCAGGCAGTGAAAACTAAGGGAAATGGAGATGCACAGAGGACGTGCTTGATGTGTGGCTAAATGGATAAACCGTGCCCTGCCCTGAGGTGATGTGGAAGGAACGTCTCAAACCTGTGCGTTGATTTGCCAAGGGGGCGGGACAAAACAGGCTGGCTTTGCAGCAGCGGGAGCTGTGCCACAGTTCTGGGCACCAGAAGCCCGAGAGCAAGGGGTTGGCTGGGTCTGCTTCTTCCGCGGGCGGTGAGAACCTGCCCTATCCCTGTCTCTTAGCCACTGGCGCTTGACTGACACTCGCTGGCATTGCTCGGCTGACAGAAGCATCTCCCTGGGCCCTGCCTTCACCTCATCATGGCGTCTTCCCTGTGTGTGTGTTTCTCTTCCAGTTGCCCGTTTCTGGGGATACCGATTGCATTGGGTGTGGGTCCGTGCGAATGATGTCGTTCTTGCTTGACTGCCTCGGCAAAGACCCTGTCTTTCTGTATGCGGTCACGTTCTGAGGTGCTCAGGGTTGGCACGTCAACCCACGCGTTTTCTGGGATGCAGGCGAACCCATCATGACCTATACAGGCCCTAGGGTAGGAGCAGAGTTGCCATGTCCCTGGGGTGGACCTGAGGCATGTGGCGAATAAAGGGGAGAGGGGTGCAGGAAGCCAGGGCAGGGAACCAGACCACGAGGGAGCTCGTGGGCCCCCGGGAGGAATGGTAGCGTCTGTACCAGTTGGTGCACGAAGCCCTTTGTAGGTTCCAGCGGAGGAGTGACAGAATCTGAATGCCCCAGTGCCCTGGCCTCTCCCTGGGTCCTGGACAGTAGAGTACAGTGGGAAAGTGCCAAGGCAGTGGGCCAACAGGCCAGGACACCAAGAAGGCCGCCCCGGTGGTGGAGGTACGCAGTGAGATTGTGAGCATGGAGAGTCGATGGAGAGGGATGGGATCCAGGGTAGGTTTTGGAGGTAGTGCCACGTGACATGGGTAGTGGGTAGTGGGTACTGGAAGGAAAGGGAGGCTGGAGAGCTGTTAGGTTTGGGGCAGGAGCCCTTGGTAGGTGGTGACGCCTCTTTTACAGAGGTAGAAGGTGGTGGATTTGGGGTGGTGGTGGGTGGGGCCCCAAGTCTGTGCTGGCCTGGCCACATAAGGCTGAGACTGAAAAGGTGTGTCCTGCGCCCAGGGAGGCAGAGCAAGCCAGCAGGAAGCCTGGGAGCCTGGTAAGTGGCACAGTAAGCCATGTTGGGACTGCAGAACCAACGGAGACCAGTCGTTGGCGCCTGTGCGGACACACTTACTGGTGGAGAGGAGGGACAGGAGTCAGAGGGAGCCTGTGGACCACCACTACTCAGAGGTCTCCACTGTGCAGTGGTTTAGAGAAAGGCTGTTGGACCAGGAGGCACACGTGGCCTCAGGGGCGTCTGTCGACTTGTATCGATGAGTGTGCAGGCATCGTCCTCTGAAAACAAGCGTGCGCGCGTGGGAGTGGGAAGCAGTGATGCAGGTTGAGAGCAGTGGCAGGACCCAGGCCTGCAGTGAGCCAGAGGGGCGGGGTCTGGGGCAGCTCACCCAGAGGAGCAGGAGGAAGGCGGATGACGGGGCAGAGAGGCCGGCAGGGCAGCCTGTGGGGAAGGGTGTGAATGCCAGGCAGCTTCCGTCCCGACAGGGCCTTGTGTCCTGAGGGTGGGTCTATTTTCTTAGAACCACAGGACACACATATGGGTAAGAGCGTGTCCTCAGAGAAAGGACGGGGAGGCAGGAACCAGAGTGGAGGGTGGTGGCTCGTGGGTGGAGTGCAGAGCCAGGGATGGGGCCTCCGGCCCAGTGCAGAAGAAGATGGCAGTGATGATGATGAGTAGCCACCTTGTGTGGCTGGTCAGGGGCCAGGTGCTGGCTGGGTGCCTTCAGTGCCTTGCCTCCTGTCCTTCCAGCCACGTGGAAACTGAGGCTGCAAAAGATACCGTGACCGAGCTGAGGTTTGGGCTTCCAGCCTACGGCTCTCTGGACCTAGGGGCTGTGCTGCTCCCAGCGCGGTGCTGTCTTCTATGGGGGGGAGGGGGCGGGGGAGACAGGCGCCGCTCTCCCGAGGGACACACAGAAGAGGCAAGGGCCGAGACGGGGGTGTGTGAGGTCAGGGCCCGTGTGTTGTGCCTGTCACTGCTCATCCACGAGGGTCCTCACTGCAGCACGGCCCCTGCTGTGTCAGGTGAGCATTACATTCGGTGATCCCAGGCTCAGGACCTAGCCGTAGAAGGGGTGTGCACACTGGGGCCCTTTGTTTTCCCTCTCCTGAACTCTTTCTGAGATGGGGAGGGGGCAGGGACTTGAGGGAGCGTTGGAGGGGTCAGGAGGCACACCTAGTGGGGGCCGTCTGGCATCCCGGGGTGTCCAGGGCTGGCTACCAAGGATTTGCACTCAGCAGCCGTGGGGAGGGAGCTGAGCAGAAGCAGGCCTACCATGTGTTGGGGCAGCAGGCCCTGGGAGCTGAAAGCATCGGTGAGGGTGCAGTGGGGAGCAGGAAGAGAAGCAGAACCCAGGGTGGTCCCTCTGCAGAAAGAGGCTAGAACTGCGCCTGTTGGCTGTGCAGCCCCAACTCTCACGTGAGCAAGGGTGCCTTCCCTCCTCTGTGGTCCCCTAGGACTCTCTGACCTCGGTCATAGCATTGGGCAGATGCTGTCCCGCCTGTGTCTTTTTCTAGCTGTCCTGTCCTGTCCCATGAGCTCCTCAGGGGCCCCATCTGGTGGAGCTGCATCATCCGAGGCTCTTCTGTGGCGCCAGCCGTGGTGCCGGCCCTCAGAGACTACGTGGTGCCTGGTAGAAGGCAGCGAGCCGTTGAGATCAGTGGGCTTTCGGGGCACCGGGGAGACGTTGAGGAGCGGTGAGACTCACTGGCCGTGAACGTGGAGGGCCAGTGTGTGATATTCCTCTGTGTTTCCACAGGCCGCCGAGGCCCGAGGAGCTGGCAGGAGATGAAGTTTGGCTGCCTCTCCTTCCGGCAGCCTTATGCGGGTTTTGTCTTAAATGGAGTCAAGACTGTGGAGACGCGCTGGCGTCCCCTGCTTAGCAGCCACCAGAACCATACCATCGCCGTCCACATTGCTCGCCGGGACTGGGAAGACGTCACCTGGCAGGAGCTGCTGGTGGAAAGGCTTGGGATGACTCCCACCCAGATTCAGGCCTTGCTTCTGGAAGGGGAAAAGTTTGGGCGAGGAGTGATAGCCGGTAAGTGAGCGGCTACTCGGGAGCTGTTTGCCTGGGAACCAGTGGGTGTGTTTGTGCAGATTCCTTACGCAGCATGCCTTCAGAGGGGCAGTCGGGGGCCTCGGTTCCTCCTTGGGGTCTGACGGGCGGGCTTAGGTCCGTGTCTGCGTGTGGCACCTGTGCCTGTGTGAGCTTGTGCTGTAGCAGAGGCCACGGGAGGCAGCCTAGCACAGAGCGTCTCCGGCAACCTCCAGAGGCAGGCTCCTTGCCTGGCGTCATGTGCCTGTCCCGCCCCCACTGCGCTCAGCATCATGGGCGATTCCTCTAACTAACTTCTCAATGCTTGAGGTCTCACATTGACATCTGTCCCCCAGTGACCTCCTTGGGCATCTTGTTGCCTGCCGGCTCCCTGTCAGCAGGTGGGTCCCGCTACTGGGTCGGCTCCCTGTCCCGCGCCTCAGAGGTGTTGCTGGGACGCACGCTTTCCTTGTGTGCCTTCACTGAAGACCGAGTCATCTCCTCTTCGTTTCTGGAGCCTTCTGACTGCCTCGGCCAGGACTCCCCGGACAGAGTTGGGTGTGTCATCCATGCTCAATAAGAAGGTCTCAGCTCACTTTGTGTCTTTGTGGTGACATCATCTTAGGCTGCAGCGCTCGTCGCTTCCAATAACCATGTTACACAAGCAGGCCCTGGCTCCTGGAAGGGAGTCAATTGCGTGTTTTTCTCTTTGTGCACAGGGCTCATTGACATTGGGGAAACGTGGCAGTGCCCTGAAAACTTGGCTCCCGTGGAGATTGTGGAACTGGAAAGTCAAGCCGTTCTGACCGACCTGAAGCAGAAGTACCTGACTGTGATTTCAAACCCCAGGTGGTTACTGGAGCCTGTGCCCTGTCAAGGCGGAAAGGATGTGTTCCAGGTAGACCTCCCAGAGCACCTGATCCCTCTGGAACGTGAGGTCTGCAGAGTATGCATCCCTGCGGGGAACGTAGCTGACACCTCAGCTCACCATCATGTGCAGCTAGATCTATATTAATCAGGTCAAGCTGGAGTTACCATTGCCACAAAGACTGCTGCTACACACCGAGGGAGGTTCACATACGTGGATTTCTTTGCTTGGATGAAGGGAAGGAGGGGTGAACTCTTCCTTACGTGATGCACCGAGCTCATTGACCATGTCTCGAGCACTCTGACGTTTAGGAAAAAGGAAATGCCTTGGCATGGTGCTAATTTTGGTCCTGCTACTTTCTGAATCATACGAATAAACGCGTTGAAGGTAACTGTTTAGTGTTTGGAGCTCTATCATGTGTTTTTCCCTTCTCTTCGTTCCAGATAAAACTCACCAGATGTCTGAGCAGCATCCAGGGGATGTCGTGGGGTCTCTGGGGCCGGCACTGCACGTTTGCCTGGCAGTGACCGGCCAGTCATGATATCCAGGGTGAAGAGGAGTCGGACACAGAGCAGCTGTCTGTCCTTTCAGAGCACTCTCGCTCCGTTGCCATAGTATCCGGCATTCATGAAGTATGTGTGGTACGTGTCACACAGCTGCTTCCTAGTCAAGCAGAGGACCTTAGATACAGGCCTGATAGAGGGAGGTCGACTTTGAAAAGTGATGGAGCGGTGTTCATTTTATAGCAAGCCTGTGTGTGTGTGTGTGTGTGTGTGAGAGAGAGAGAGAGAGAGAAAGAGAGAGAGAAATTTCTTTTTTTTTTTTTTTTTTTTTTTGGACAGGCAGAGTGGATAGAGAGAGAGAGACAGAGAGAAAGGTCTTCCTTTTTGCCGTTGGTTCACCCTCCAATGGCCACTGCGGCCGGCGCATAGCGCTGATCCGAAGCCAGGAGCCAGGTGCTTCTCCTGGTCTCCCATGCGGGGGTGCAGGGCCCAAGGACTTGGGCCATCCTCCACTGCCTTCCCGGGCCATAGCAGAGAGCTGGCCTGGAAGACGGGCAACCGGGATAGAATCCGGCGCCCCGACCAGGACTAGAACCCGGCGTGCCGGCGCCGCAAGGCGGAGGATTAGCCTGTTAAGCCATGGCGCCGGCCAGAGAGAAATTTCTTAGCACCATTTCTAAGTGGGGGTTCTCTGTGAGGATTGTGCCCCTCCTCCCCAGTCACTGAATGGAGTGGCAGGTGTGGGCCCTGACTTTAGCTGGGCCCCTTTGTGGGGCCCTGGATGCTGGGTAGGTATGCTCAGCTGCCGATCTGAAACTTCTTGGAAATATTCAGGGAGCCTTGAGGAAAGAATCTCATTTCAAGGTCCCCGAATAGTCTAAGGTGATACCCCGAAGGCCAGGAGCCAGACTATTCTGTCTCTTGACCAGCAGGCAAGTCCCAGGGTACTGGATCTCCTTGGGCTTCCCCTCAGCACTTCCTGGCAAGATCCTTGGCTAAGTATGTGAAAATGTTGTATCAATAGAAAGAAGGCAGCAGGGAGCAAAGCATGTCCTGGACAGAATTTTCTGCTTCCTTAGGTTTATGTCAGTGAAATGATATATATATATATAATATATATATAAATACATATGTAATACACACACACACACACACACACATATATATATATACTGGTCCACAGTTTCGATGTGACTTGTCCCCTAAAGTTTCATGTGTTGGAACTGTGGTTCCCAAGGGTGGCAGAAATGGGCAGAGGTGTATCTTTTTTAATATTTTTAAAGATTTATTTATTTGAAGGAGTTAGAGTAGGGGGAGAGGAGAGAGAGATGCACCTTCCATCCATTGGTTCACTCTCCAAATGCCTGCCACGGCCAGGACTAGGCCAGGCTGAAGCCAGGAACCAGGAGCTTCACCTGAGTCTCCTACATGGGTTCAGGGGCCCAAGCATTTGGACCGTCTTCCACTGCTTCCCCAGGTGCATCAGCAGAGAGCCGGATCGGAAGTGGAGCAGCCAAAACTCAAACCTGCGCCGATATAGGACGGTGGCAGCTTAACCTGCCACACCACAGCGGCAGCCCCAGTGGTGGACCTCTAAAGTGGAGCCTGGGAGAGGTCCTGAGGTCCTGGATATGTGCCCTTCAAAGGGACTGGTGGACTCCAGTCTCTCTGGCTCCCTGCTGTGCAATGTGAGCTCTTGCTCCTGCATGAGCTCCCGCTGTGATACCACCTGCCGTCAGCCCCCCGCCCCACTCCTACCAGAGGCCCAATTGGTGGGGCCACTCATTCCTGGGCTTTGAACCTCCAACTCTGTGAGCAAAGCAAACCTCTGCATAAAGTTATTCTGCCTCAGGTGGTTGACTATGGTCATGAAAAACGGTTTAATGCGGTATGGACAGTTGGGAAGAACACAGACTTGTGATTCTAAGAAGACCAAGACAGGCTTGTTGTTAGGAAATGGTGATCTTTATCAATTATCAGTGCCCTGCGAGTTTATGGAGGTGGATTTTCCCTGACCCGTTCACAGATGACACACCTGGAATTGGAGGAACCCTCCTGCTCCAGGGGCTGATTGGAAGTCATGGTGAAGAGGGCAGCTAACAGGATGGAGTAGCAGGTGGTGTACAAAGATATCATGGAATCATAATCGGGATAGGCTACGGGGCTGCTGATTGCTTCCCCGGCACCTTGCATTCCAGCTGTACCCGGAGGTGCAAACATGACATTGGAAGAGGTGCCCTCCCCACTTGGGCCACCCGGCTCCTCAGGGGCATAGATTCTCAGGGGTCTCACAGTGATGTTACTCATAGACCAGATGCCAGAGAACATGAGTGACTGGCCGCTGATGGGGCGGTGAGCACTGGCAGCTTCCCTCTGGGCCCTCCTCTCAGCTTCCTCATCTTCCTTGTTGGGCTGCGTCCGTGGGGATCGTCTGGTAGCTACCAGCTTCCTTTTCTTCTGGCTCGTTCCGCAGGTGGACTGCCGACCGAAGCGTCTCTGGTCTCCTTTTCTTTGAATGTTTGCGAGAAGGGCAGGCTTGTCTCTCTGAAAATTGACGTTGCGATATATCTGAAACAAAAATGGGAGATTTTAGTCCTTCTGGAATGAAGTTTGTTTCTGGGACGTGCCCTACAACGTCAGCTCACTAAAGATAAACGGTTCATAGGGTAAGGCAGGGGTATGTCCGATGACGTTCACTGGCCTCTGAGAATCTTTGCCCCGACCTGCAGACCCTCTCTGAGCAGATGGTGGTGTCCTGTCAGAGTCTGTACTCTCATGTGTATACGTTTACCTTTCTGTAAATAACATCTCACGTCTAAAAAAGCAATTCTTGGAAATTAAACACGTGTGGTAGATCCTTGATCTTGGTGCTCCACAAAGATGTTTGGGTAACAGAGAAATAGGAAACAGAAAAGCCTTCTACTTTACCATCATTTGCTTGTTCCCTGGAGAGAGAGCAGAGTTCTTGGAGCGTATTTTACTGAATCCATAGAGGTTAAGCTGACGGATGAAGGTCTTTATGCTGTCTGTTTCAAAAATCCTGTCTCCGTCTTCCCGAAGAAGGACTTCCCTCTGGAAGAGGTCATTCTCGATGATCACAGTGTCTCCATCTTCGTTCCAGCACACAGACTCAAATGCAGGATCCTCCACTATCATCCAAAGCTTTCTGGGGAAGGAGAGCCCGCAAAGGATATCGGTGCCTTGCATGTTGACTGCCACTTGATCTTGGGAGCCTGGAACCTGGAGCCTGCGAGTAGTAGCCTCGCTCACTGCCTCTTCACTGAGCTGAACCAAAGCCTTCCCTGAATCCACATTGGGAACAGGTGAAGAATTGGACAGGACCTCAATAGCTGCCTCTCCACTGGCAGGGGGTCCCAGCATGGCCTCACAGTTTTCTGTACTACTATGACTAGCCATGGAGCTACACCAGCATTGGGGACACTGTACCCAAGACCGGTATCACTCTCCCAGCAAGTCAAAAATGCTTTCGTCTCAGAAAGGCTATCCAGTATAATCTTTCCACGAAATTCTAGAATCTGAGTGGCGGGCCAACCAGTGGCTGAAACCCTCCTCTTTGCCATGTGATGTCACAAGGGTGGTGCACAGCCAGGCCGCAGAGGGTGGGGGAGGGGATAAGTGACCGGGCCCTTGACTTCTCTGTTCTCTCAAAATGTAGAAACTTATCTTTCTGGTTGCCATCAAAGTCTCCTCTCTAGTGACAGGTACATCAATTCATATGTTCTGGCCCTGAGTAAGTAGAAAGACTGTGATACCATCACTGCTCACACTCCTAAAGCTAGGGGAGGCCTGTTGCTGACCCCTCTCAGGGCCAGTCTTCAGTTCTCATTTTGGTATCAGCAAGACTGCCTGGGTCAGATGGGCCCCTCGCAGAAAATGGTGGTCCCTGCCAGGTGGGTTGGCTGAACCTCCCTCAGCCTCCCCTCCCACCCCACCCCCCGGCTTTCTGCTTTGGTATCTTCCAACGACTCCTGATGGTTGCATCTGCTTGGATGGGCCTACATGAGTGTGTTCTATTGCCGCTCATTCAAGTTGTCCCCAGAGGAGGGCTCTGCCTGGGTGCAGTGGGAGCACTCCTGGTGGCCCTAACTGCTCTTGCAGTGTCACTCAAAGCACTGTTGTGTGATTCGATGGCCACATCCTCAGCGGTGCTTTGGAGTCACATGTTGAGCTCCTCTTGCCCTCAAATCTCGCCCTTCTACAGATCGCAGCAAGATAACCTTTGGTTCCCATTTCTTCTCATAGATGCCATTCTCATCGCCCAAGACATGCCCCCCTTTGAGGCTGTTTTACTCAGGCACTGTCTGAGGAGAAATTCCTACTTGATTAGCTAGTCGTGACTGCAGTAATCGACACAACACATGTATATGTGTTGAAATCAGAAACACTGTGTGTGGATGTGGAGGAGAAAACAAGAGTCATTTTCCACCAAAGATGATAGGATAAGACAGGGGTTATGTATATGTGTTGAAATCAGAAACACTGTGTGGATGTGGAGGAGAAAACAAGAGTCATTTTCCACCAAAGATGATAGGATAAGACAGGGGTTTCGGTGACAGGCGACAGCTAGGCATTGTAGGCACCTGTGTCCTGAATATCCACTCTGTAGGGAAATAGCAGTGGTCCAGCGGAAAGGCTTTCCCCCCAGGGCTGATAGGATCCCGGGTCCTCCTCCCACTAAGGAGCATCCTTTTGCTTTTCTGAGTGTCAACCTTTGTCTCTAAAAGGGGAGAGCAAAGGGTTGGAAAGAGTCTCCCTAGATGCCTTTCAGTCTAGAGGCTTTCTAACCCTTAATGCTGCCCCCGTGTTTACATTCAGATTCACTCCACGGTCATCATGGTTTTTTGTAAAAATACCTTTGAGCGTTCGTTCATTCATTTCCATGGGGTAGATGTGAGACGCAGAAAAGAGATAGAGCAAGCTCTCCTCCACTTATTCGCTCCCCCAAGTGCCTACAATTGCCAGGGATGGGCCAGGCCAAAGGTAGGAGCTGGGAAACCCAATTTAAGTCTCTCTGTGTGTGGCAGGGACCCAAATACTTGAACCATCACTGCCCTGGCCCGCGGGGTAATCAACTAGGACATGAGGAGGGCAGACCTGAATGGAGAGACAAACCAGACACGAGAAGGGAGACCAAGACAGTATTCTGATCAAGGTCTCACTTTCTTGGAGAAGGAGGCAGCTTATATAATACAAGGCAAGGATTGTAACAGTCGAGGGTAAGCAGGGGTCATCTTAGAACATAGTTTAAAGGAATAATTTCACAGGAATCAGTATCAATTTGACAAAGGGAGTTACAGCGAGGTCTTACAGCTACCAGACGTGCTTATCAAGTACAAGAAAGAGAGCACTGAAGCCAGATGGCCAAGCGCTAACCATATCAGTGAGCTGTACACATGGACTTTTCTAGTGACTCCTCCTTACAGGAACACAGCTGAAGGTTAGTCTAAACAAAGGCCTACACAGGGAAACCAGCACAGTGACTCCCAACAATCACATGCTGCCTGCTCAGCAGCTCAAAGCTGGAATTAGGAGTGGAGCCAGGACTCGCACTCTGGCATTCTGCTATGGGCTGTGGGTGTCCCAAGTGGCAGGTTAACCACTATGCCAAATGCACACCCCCATCGTGATTTTAAGAGGTTTACAAAGTATTTCTTCAAGGACCCAGTTTACCCTGTAGGCACATGCACTTAAGAGGCCAAGGACTGAAGTGGAGGCTGTTGGTGGCTCTCCGAAGAAAGCCCCTAGAATTTTCAGTTAAAGAACCGGGATCCTCTACTGACATACCAGAGTTGTTTTTGTTAAAGAAGTTCATTCTCTGGTTTGTTTGTAAGATGTATGTATTTACGTGTGAAAGGCAGTTACTGAGAGAGAGGGAGAAAGAGAGCTCCTCCATCTACTGGTTCACTCCCCAAATGCCCAGAGCAGCCAGGATTGGGTCAGGCCGAAGCCAGGAACCTGGAACTCAATCTGGGTCTCCCGTGTGAGTGGCAAGGACCTTCTGCCTCCCAGGCTGCACATTAGCAGGAAGCTGGATCAGAAGCAGAGCAGCCAGGACGCAAACTGGCACTACATGGGGTGCAGGTGTTGCAGGTGGCTTAACCTGCTGCACCACAACGCTGACCCCCAAAGGAATTCTTAAGGTGGAAGGAAATTGCCTTGTGGCCTTTGCTAGCATATGAAGTCTGCTGGTTACTGATATAAAGGGATTTAGCTGCTGGGTGAGAAGGGAACGGTAGTCCCAGAAGTGACTGCAGCAGCTACATCCCCATCATTTGGCAAAGAGCCAGTATTTCTTCAGTTCAATTTAGAAGCACTTATCCAGTGTGGCTTCTGTAGCCAATACCCTGCTTTGCTTTAGGGATCCCAGAATGTCCACTGGAGTTAAGAGTCCAAGACACCAGGTGCCTCTTTTCCCCTGAAGAGGAAATATACACGTCGCTAACTCCCTCTAGTCCTAGAAAGGCATCATGGGAAAGCCAGCTTCCCTGGGCTAAACCTTGTCAGTCTCACATGTTCAACTCTGGGACCTCTGGCAGCCTCTGAGACCGTCAGTACAGGCACCTGCCATGCAGAAGCCCTTTGCGAGAAACGGTTTGTTTTCTCTCCTCTGCCACCATGATCTCAGAGATGGCCCATCTGTGTTGCTACCTGATGAATGAAATCAGCAGATGACCTGACCAGCGCACAGCCGAGCCAGTTAGGAGGACCAGTGACCTCAGAGGAAAGTGAGTTCAGTCCTGACGTGCTACAGCTTCTGCAAGGTCACACGGTGATCCAGATCAGCGCCGAGCACCCAGCTGTGTGCCGCCAAGGCCTGGGGCCGGCCATGGGGCACGACTCACTGTTGTCTGACGTGGGACCAGCTCCGTGGGCACTCCCTCACTAGCAGGAGCTTCCTGCTCGCTGGTCTCCCCTAGGCCCTGGCCTGCGTCCCTGTGGTTGGTTCACCCCATGCCTTCGGGGTCTTTCTAAACCATGGCTCAGATCTCTGCAGTTGTGCCGGCGCCAACTCCTCCTGACGTCCAGGGCATTCCCCTTCCAGCAGTGGTGACCACTGTGCTCCTTGTTCTCACAGTCTCAGGTGTCTGCCATACTGGCCGCCCTTCAGCCCCTTCACTTGCTGGGCACCCCTCGGTCCCTGGTGCTCTCCTCTGAACTTTCTGGCAACTCCCCTGCCTGTGACAGTGTTCGTGGTCCGGCTGTCCGAGAAGCCACTCACTGAGCCGGGTACACCGGGCTCCTCACGTTCCAGGTCACCCTGCGAGGCTGCTTCCCTGGGGTCGGCTTGGCACAGCCCTCCACAGCCAGTCAAGATGTGCATGGGTTCCTGGGAAGTCAGGACATTCTGAGCTGTCACCTCTCGGGCCTAGGAGGTCCCTGTGGACAGCTGAGACCACGCTGAATGTGTGGTCCCCATTACATCCATTGTGGAATGCAGAAAGGTGTTTCACCAGGAGCTGGTGAGGTTTCACATCCTTGGAAAGGGCTCTCTGCATTATCACAGGGACGATAGGAGCAGCGAGGGGGTGCTCTAGACTTAGAGATCCACATGCCGTGTGGGGCTGTGTCAGTTCCTCAGCTGGGTGGTCCCTCGGGTGGGTGTTGTGAATGAGCTGCTTACCTTGCACAGGAGCCAACTGACGCCGTCGAAGGGCTGAGTGATGAGCCCAGGTTCCACAGTGAGGAATCAGAGGAGCTCCAACAGGTCCCCACAGTGGGATCTGGGGCCCACGGCCTCTCCCTAGGCGAGTCTGAGGCACCTTCTGCCTGCCTGCCTGCCTGCCCGCTGGGAAGCTCCCTGCATGCTGCAGGGGCAGCAGCAAGAGAGAGGTCTTCCTCATCTGGTGGTGTCTCATTGTGTGGCTGTGCAAGGCAAAGCGGAAACGTGGAAGCTCGTGTTCAGGGGCTAAGTGTGGGTCAGAGGTGTCCCACGACCAAGTTAAAACACATTTGCCTTGAAGACCTAATTGTCTTATTTTCTATTCTAGTATCGGAGAACACTTCCTGTCAAATACAGTGGGTATTCCAATGAGCTGAGCCAGCCATACTGGTGTTATAGACAGGAAAAGGCTGAAGAGAGCAGCAACCGAACAAAACACAGATTAGTTGTTTCTAAGTACTTTCCCTATAGGGTTACACCAGCAGGATTGGGGTGACTGCAGTCTCCTGCAATTTTTTGAACTGTCCCATTTCAAAGTTCTTTTCTTATTACTTGACACTTAGCAGAGGTGACTCTATTCTGGTTTAGTCTGGTCCACTGGGATCTAGTGCCAGAGGCTGGTCCAAAAGAGTGGCCTCTGGGAACCAGCACTGCGGTACCGGTGAAGCTACTGCTCGTAACGCTGGTATCCTATATCAGAGTGTCCCAGCTATTCTGCTGCTGATCCAGCTTCCTGGTAATGTGCCTGGGAAGGCAGCAGGAGATGGCGCTAGTATGTGGGCCCCTGTCACCTGTGTGGGAGACTAGGATGGAGTTCCAGGCTCCTGGCATCAACCTGGCCTAGCCCTGGCTATTGTAGGCATTTGGAGCAGAACCAGCAAATGGAGTCTCTCTCTCTCTCTCTCTCTCTCTCTCTCTCTTTCTCTTTGTCTCTCTTTCTTTCTCTCTCTCTCTCGTGTGTTTCAAGTAAGTAAATCAATAAATCTTTACAAACAAAATCAGCCACTGCTCTCCCATAAAGCTTATTGAACAGAAGCCACTGGGGAAATGTATCTTTCCAGAGGAGGCACATGCACACTTTGCTTAATCGCCAGCCACCGTCCCTGCTGTAGACAAGGACCTCAGAATGCTCGGGACCTCCATTGGCTTTATTTCCTACAGTATCTAAGATAAGTGCGGTGTTAAAATTAGTCTCGGGGCTGGCACTGTGGTGTAGCAAGTAAGCTGGCATGCCATATTCATGCTGATTTGAGTCTTGGCTGCTCCACATCTGATCCAGCGCCCTGCTAATGTGCCTGGGAAAGCAGCAGAAAAAGGCCCAAGTGCTCGGGCCTCTGCACCCATGTGGAGACCCTGAAGAAGCTCCTGGCTCCCTGCCTTCAGATCAGCCCAGCTCCAGCCTTTGTGGCCATCCATTTGGGACGTGAACTAGCCGATGTAAGAGCCTTCCCCCTGCCCCCACCCCCTCCGCCACCTCTCTCTGCCAAAGGTGGCCTATTGGCCCCTAGGTTGCAGGAAAATCTTGCTTTCCCACTTGGATTTGAACATTGCTGCTACTGCTTCTCAGCCTTTTGGCTAAGGTCAAGTGTGAACATTGCTGTTGTCTTGTAGCACCTTAGTATTCCTGCAGCACCACTGGCTTTTCTCTCCTGCTTTTCCTCACCACACTGAGACCTGCTGATCCAAGAGCCCACAGCATCAAAGTTGAATTTTTCACTCACCCAGCTGTTTCAAACCAGTGCAGACAAGCAGGTTGTCAGTCATAGAGCCTGCCTCTTTTTATACCCACCTGTGGTTCACTGCACATCTGCTGACAATAGATCTATGGAGTTTTATGAGACCTCCAAGTCGCTCCACTCTGCTACTGGGCAACATTACCTAGACCCAAGAGCCTGGTTCTCATCTCCAAGCAGTTCCCTCGTCTTCCTCCCCTTCTGACGGTGGGCCCCTGATCCGTGAGCCTCTGGGTGGTCTCCTGGTCCGAGTGCTACCCAGTGAAGCTACCTGTGAGTTGCTGCCTTAGCTGGTGATACCTTGTTTCTTGAGCAGTCCCCAATCCTTGGAACCCTCTACAGTTTATAATGAGCTCTCATAAACTCGAGGCTGTGGGTGTTGGACCTGGTGTGCTTGTTTTCGAGGGCATCTATTTAGACTCTAAGCCTGACAAGGCCAAAGGGGCTTAGGAGAATGCACCAGCTGGGCATGTCACATGGATGCGGACTGCTGCTGCTGTCTGCCCTTGCATTTTCTCAGCTTTCCTGCTGCTGCAGAGTACCTGCTGATGTTTTTTGGGATCAGGGATTCACACATAGCTATAGGCTGGACTGCACTCTAAGCGAAAACCCGAAGTGAAAACCCGAAACGACCTGCCCTGGTCTGTTTCAGACACGGCCGAGCTGTATTGGAAAGCAGGTGTGTCTCAGGGACTGTTGCACATTTACGGTGTCCCTCTCTGGGGTCTCAAGCTGTCAAGATGTGGGTGCTGCCTTGGACCCTCTACATCTCTGGCAGATGGCTCTGATGAAGAGCTTGTCTGCAGGGACCAACTGAAACGGAGGAGCCCGCAGACGCTATATCTGGTTCACAGGAGCCGAACGGCTGACACATGCTGGGTGCAGACAGCTGCATGGCGTCTGAGCACAAGCCACGGGGACTGGGCAGCTCCACCCACTCGGAATAGCTCAGTCCAGGCTGTCCTCTCTGGGACGTCCCACTGCCCGGGACTTCAGTCGGACTGTCCACACCAGTTGCCATTTGCACCAGGGGCTGAGCCTTCCCCTACTTCCTCTGCTTCCTCCTACCCCACCTGCCAGACAGCACGCCTCGCAACTGCCACAGGACCCAGAAAGGACTTGGCCTTTTCTACATTGCTCCCTACACAAATGGACAGTGTGAAACGGATTATGTACACCTGCTTTGGAGATTTTTGAAAATGCAGGATTTTGCCCTAAGTACACTACGTCTCTCTGGTTTAGTTGTATGGCAGAGTTTTGTGGGAAAAACGTTTTTGCCCCTCTGCCACATGGAAGGTCCGTGGGCGAGTGAGGTATGTTTGGAGCACCGTGAAGTTGTCATTACTGCATGGTCGTGCTGATTTTATTTATTTATTTATTTATTGACAGGCAGAGTGGACAGTGAGAGAGAGAGACAGAGAGAAAGGTCTTCCTTTGCCGTTGGTTCACCCTCCAATGGCCGCTGTGACCGGTGTGCTGTGGCCGGCGCACTGCGCTGATCTGAAGGCAGGAGCCAGGTGCTTATCCTGGTCTCCCATGGGGTGCAGGGCCCAAGCACTTGGGCCATCCTCCACTGTGCTCCCAGGCCAGAGCAGAGAGCCGGCCTGGAAGAGGGGCAACCGGGACAGAATCCGGCGCCCCGACCGGGACTAGAACCCGGTGTGCCGGCGCCGCAAGGCAGAGGATTAGCCTAGTGAGCCGTGGCGCCGGCCCGTGCTGATTTTATAAGGGTGCTGGGAAACACACCTGGGCACCAGGGGAAGTACCCAGGAGCGGATACCTGTGGTCTTGGTGTTTCTGATCACTTCCAAGAAGCTCTCCCTCTTGCTGGAGAAAACTCCCTGTGCTGCCTTTGCAAGTGGCTGCCTGTGCTCTGGATCCAAACTGATTGTGCCCAAGACCATATCCAACTGCACTGACTAGGAGAAAGATGGGGTGGCCCAGCCCTTGTCAGTTCCCACAAAGCACCTCCACGTGTCATCCACACTGTGTGTGGACAGTCAAACTGTTTGCTAGTGGCTGCCTTCAGGCTAGACCGCTCCTCAGAAACCAGGGGCTGAAGCGTGTGACTTGGGCTGTGCTGGAAACCCTGGAGTGACCCAGGGCAGGGTGGGGGTGGAGGACACAGTTGGGTGCTGTTAACCTGTGCTGCCTGACTTTCCTATGTCCTCTTGGGATGCTCAAACTACTGTTCACTCTGAGTTTATAGGGGGAGGCCATGTATACCCTTGGGGGTTGTGCATGCTGTGGGTACCCTGACATTATGCACCTGCATAATGTCCTAGAAGGTTTTCAGGTCAGCTCTTTTTCACTGGCCAGAGTTGTGTTTTACCTGGAATCATGTCCCTGGCAAAGTCAAGAGAGGTTCATCTTGAGTTCCTTAAGAACAAAGCCATTGGATTTTCTAAGATAGCCCTTCTTGCCGAATGAGGTGCGTGGTAACTAACTGCTGGAGTCCAGCACCCCTGAAGGGCATAAGTGAGCCCAGTGCTGCAGCCCCATTTCACCCTGCTGAGCCAGGTCCTCCTGTCGTGCCTTTTTCTGTAATGACTCCTTGGTCAAAGGGGTACACCATGCAGAAGTGCATTTGCATAGCAGACTTGCTGCTTGCGTTAGGCGAGCCTGCCGTCAGTCGGGCCCTTGGCTGGTTCCTTAGGACTTGGGCTCAGGAGTGGAAGCTACCATTCTTAGAGCTGACAAGAGTAGCGTATGATACCTCGACTGTTATAGCAAATGATATGCTGAACACCTGCTTTCCTCCTGAAGTCTGGAATTTTGATCCCTGCCATGCAGACCTGCCTACATGTCCCGCCCCTAGTAAGAATGCTGGGCCATGAGGCTTTCGGGAACTCCACTATTGGCAACCATCCACCGGTTGCTGGGGGAATTAGGTGCATCCTGTGTGCCCCTCCTGGGAGATGATTCTGAAACTTGTGTGCTGTATTCGTGGATTTCTCCCAGTGCTCCCTTTCCCTTTGCTGAGTGTGGTCGGTGTCCTTTCGCTGTATAACCCCTCCAGGAATGTGACTACATTGTGAGTCAGTGAGTTCTCTTAGTGAACTACCGAAGCCGATTCAGTGGTTTCTGCATCTCTCTCTCTCTCTCATATATATATATATATATATATATATATATATATATATACACACACACACACACACACATATATATATATACTCTAAAGTCAGTTACACAGAGAGAGGAGAGGCAGAGAGAGAGAGAGACAGAGAGAGGTCTTCCATCCACTGGTTCACTCCCCAGATGGCCACAATGGCCGGAGCTACGCCAATCCAAAGCCAGGAGCCAGGAGCCTCTTCCAGGTCTCCCACATGGGTGCAGGGGCCCAAGGACTTGGACCGTCTTCTACTGCTTTCCCAGGCCATAGCAGAAAGCTGGATCAGAAGAGGAGCAGCAGGGTCTAGAAATGGCGCCTATATGGGATTCTGGCGCCTCAGGCCAGGGCTTTAACCCGCTGCGCCACAGTGCCGGCCCCTGTGCATCTTACTCAGCAGTGGGGAAGCTGACACAACTATCCAGTCCTTCCATCCCCCACTCCACATTGTTGCATAACTGGATACTCCGAGAAGAATCCCAATGGGCAAGCTCTCTGGAGTGTTTCCTGGGTCTCAGGGCCTGCTTTGAACTAGCGACCTTAGTCCTCTCACAACCTCTTGAGATAGATCACGTCACCCTCCACCCAAGCCATTTTCAGAAGGAATCTGTCCAGTCTCTGCAGCATTTTTTTTTTTTTGGTGGAGTTGTGGGGAGTTATTTTATTTACTTGAAACACAGAGTTACAGAGAAGGGGAGAGATGGAGAGAAAGGTCTGCCATCCACTGGATCGCTCCCCAGATGGCCGCCAGGGCTGGAGCTGAGCCTATCCAAAGCCAGGAACCAGGAGTTTCTTCTGGGTCTCCCACAAGGGTGCATCTTGCCCTCATGGAATCCATTGCCTTCAGTGAACGCAATGCCAGCGAGATGCGAGCTCTAGGGAAAACTCTGGGGAGGAATCAGAGCCACAGCAGCAGGCAACTCCCTTTGGGGGTGGGAGGCCAGTGTAGGGAAGGAAGAGGCGGTGGACTAGTGTTTCCCAGCTACAGGAACCCTCGCCCTTGAGGTCTCCCTCAAGCCTATAAAGCCGACTGCTCTGACCATGCTGCATCTTCTCTCTCCCAGCGGCAGCTGCCGCGAGGGTGGGCAGCAGCTGGACGATGGGGACCAGAAGTCTGGGAAAGAGAAGGAAGGTATGAATGAAGGGCCACTTAAAGGCCTTCTCTTTGGGTGGTGAGCAGGGTCCTCACAGGCCTTCTGTCCTGCTGGCGGGACTGTGCCCTGAGAAGTGGAAGGAGGAAGTGAGAGACACGGCTTCCCGAGGGTGCAGCCATCCAGACAGCAGAGCCCAAGTCGCTCAGGTTGACAGCTGGGTAGTTGGGGTTGGGTGCTTTGGGGTCGCCTCTGTCCTGGGTCCACCTTCAAGGGATGTGCCTCACCTTGACTCTTGGTACTCGCTGGGCCTTGACTTCTCTGTGACCTGAAGACACTGCCTTACATCAAGGCTTTCACCAGTGCATTCTTGGAGCTCCTGTAAGATGAATTGTGGGGACCCTCAGGCTGCAGACTGCAAGCTACGCTCTGGGAATCCCAGATCTGACAGAAGGATGAGCCAGACTCTGTGATGTCCCCACTGTGCTATGGGGTTCCGTCCCCTCTTTGCTCGATCAGGATCCGCATGGTCCCACCAGGGCCTGCACTCTAGCCCTCAGCTGGCTTGAGGCGATGGATCTCAACTTCCAGAGAGACCAAAATATGACATGTGGGCCTCACACCTAGGCAGGCCAGCTGGGGGAAAACAGCAAGAGGTGGCCAAATGCACCGTGCCCACATTTCCTGGGGGAGGCTCCTGCTTAGCCCCCATATTGACAAAAGTCAGGGTCTGAGACTGCCCCTAGTACGCAAGTAAACTTTCTTATACCAAAGCCCTGTCTCCGTGGCTTGTCAGACGTGAAACTGCTGAGAAGTCAGTCTTCCCCTGCTTCTCTGGGTTTCCCACGGTGAGGTAATGGGAGACAACGCTAGCTATAGGTTGTATGTAATTGTATTTATGTTAATGTCGGTGTTCATACACACGTTTGTATACAATGGGTCTCCAAAGAGTCATCAAATTGTACATTATCTTTTTCCCCCAAAAGTATCATTTTTCCGGAATTTTAATTTGGTCAAACATACGTAACAAAAACTTGCTGATCGTTTCTAAGTCCAGTTCAGTGGTATGAAGTATATTCACACTGGTGTACCAGTATCACCTCTACTCACCTCCAGAATTGTTTTTGTCGTCCCAAACTGAAATGTTGTCCCCATTGAACACCCACTCCCTACCTGTTCCTCACCAAGCCCCTGAAAATCATCATTCTGCTCTCTGTCTATAAGGAGGTGACCCCTCTGGGCACCTCATATAGTTGGACTCATACTGTGTTTGTCCTTCAGTGACTGGCCTTTTCACCTGGCATAAAGTCCTCAGGCCTCTTCCATGCTCTAGTGTGGGTAGGCAATTTATTCCTTCTTTTGGCTGAATAATATTCAACTTTACGGATATTAGACATTGGTGTGTCCATTCACCCATGGACAGGCCCTTGGTTTGCTTTCACCTTTTGGCTGTTGTGAATAATAGTGCTATGAATGTGAGTATACAGTCATCTCTTTGAAACTGCTTCTCCTTCTTTTGGCTACGTATCCCGACATGGAACTCTGGATCATACCATAATTCTATTTTTAAGTGTTTTGAGGATTGATCTGCCATATTGTCTTCCATGGCAAATGTACCGTTTTATATGCTAACAGTACACCAGGTCTCCAATTTCTCCAACTGCTCTCCAACACGCCACTCTGTTTTTCATAGCAGCCATCCAAATGGATGTGACATGGTATCTCATCATGGTTTTGATTTGCATTTGCCTAATGATTATCATGGTTTTGATTTGCATTTGCCTAATGATTAGCAATGCAGAGCATCTTTTAGTGTGCTTATGTCGGAAATCAGTGGGTCCCCGACAAGACCGAGATCCGTATAGTAAGCAGAATCCACCACGTTTCATGCGCTTTTCAGCTTTTCTTGGTTGCTTCTCTCCTTCCTCCCCCTTTCTCCCCAGGCATCCCTCTTATATAGTCCACAGCCCGATTACTAAAAATGGGCATGAAAAACAGGATGTGGTTCCTCAAACTATTGTTTCAGTTTGAGTCCTGCATGAAAAACAGGATGTACTTCAGTCCGTTGTTTCGGTTTAAGTGAGCCAGGCTACGTGACCTCCAGCCGCAGGGAATGGTTGTCACGAGCGGCCGGCCTGTGGTTCCCCACATGCTTATTGACCGCTTGTGTATCTTCTTTGAGTAATATCTTTACCAGCTTTTAAAGAGGATATTCAACGTTGTGTTGTTCAGTCATAAGTGTGCTTCAAATATCCTGGACATTTATGCCTTCTCAGATACATGATTTGCAAATATTTTCTTCCATTCTTGGTTCATTGAAGTGTGAGATGTTTGAAGTCCTTGCAGTGTGTTTTCAGGAAACTTGGGTGGAAAATGTGAATTTTTGTGTAAATGTTCGGCGTTTATATTGGTCTGTAGTTCTCTTTTTTGTTCTATCTTTCCTTGGTTTGCAGATTCTAGTAAGGCTGCCCTTGTAGAATGGGTTTAGAAGGGTTCCCTCCCTTTCAATGTTGAATAGTTGAAGAGCAATTGGTATTAGTTCTTCTTTAACCGTTTGGTGGAATTTGTCAGTGGAACCATGCAGTCCTAGGCTTGCTTTCTTGGGAGACCCATTATTACTGATTCAATCTCCGTCTTGGTTATTGGTCTATTCAGAGTTTCTATGCCTTTGTGCTTCAGTATTGGTAAATTAGTTATGTCCCAAAACCTATCCATTGCATCTAGATTTTCCAATTTCTTGGCATATGACTGTTTGCAGTAATTCCTAATTATCCTTTGTATTTCTGTGGTGTCTGTTGTAACATGATTTTTGATCTCTTATTAATGTGGGTCTTATCGTTTTTTTGGTTAGTTGGGTCACTGGTTTATCAATTGTGTTTATGTTTTCAAAAACCAGCTCTTCATTTCACTGATCTTTTGTAAAGGGATTTTGATTTCTGTATTTTTTATTTCTTTTCTAATTTGTATTATTTCATACCTTCTACTAACTTGGGATTGGTTTATTCTTGTTTTTCTGGGCCCCTGAGATTTCCATTTCTTTATCACTTATTTGATAATTCTCCTTTTTTTTTTTTTTTTTTGATGTAGGCACTTATTCCTGTAAATTTAACTCTTCATCTTCTGGTTCATTCCCCAAATGGCCACAACAGGCCAGCTGAAACAGAACCCTGGATTTCCACCTCAGGCTCCCACAAGGGTAGCAAGGGACCAAGCACATGGGCCATCTCCTACTGCTTTCCCTGTTGAGTGAGCAGGAAGCTGGATCACAAATTGTACGTCTGGAACTTGAAGTGGTGTCAAATGGGATGTTGGCATCACAAGTGGCCATTTAACCAGCTCCCCCTCAATGCCAGGCCCTGAGGCAGATTCTTTTTTTAATGTTTATGTATTTAGTTCCAAGTTCAGGCTAGAGAGGGAGAGGGAGGGGGAGGGGGAGGGGGAGGGTGGGGGGAGGGGGAGGAGAGGGGGAGGTTATATTCATTGGTGAGAGAGAGAGAATATTCCATCCACTGGCTCAGATGGATGGATGGATCCCCAGATGGATGCGATGGCCAGAGTTAGCTAGGACAAAGCCAGGACCAGCATCTTCATCTGGGTCTCCCACGTGTGTGCAGGGCCCATACACTTGGTCATCTGCTGCTGCTATTCTCAGGCCATTATCTCAGAGCTGCATCAGAAGTGGAGCAGCAAGGACACAAGGCAGAGCCCACATGTGATGCGGGATTCATACATGGTGGCTTTACCGCCCATGCCATTACGCCGACCCCTCCAGATAGATTCTTTGTGAAATTCTACTTTCCCACTGTTTCTCTTAGTGAAATAAGAGACACATGAAAATAAGCTTCCTTTAAGCAACTCCTGCTTGACGCTGATTATTCAGCCACACCCTAAGCAGATGGAGCTCTTGGGTCTTTGAGCAAGTGTGATGAGCCCAGATGGGACGGTCCCTAGCCTTGAATTCGGGTGATGGAAACCCAGAGGGCAACATTGCCAGTGGACGTTCACTCTCAGGGAATGGATGGTCCATCCTGTTGGCCTGGAATGTTTCCCTTGGTGCCTGGCTGTCCTGAGTTGCTGAGTCAGGGACCAGGATGTGAAATGGCCACCCGAATCCCTTCCTGTCCAGGGCCTGGCAGAAGCAAGAAGGGAGTAGTTTAGAATTCCCACTCTCATAAATGTGTGAGAGAAAACTGAATGCTAGGACAGGACGTGAGCTATCAGGGAAGAATCAGGGACTAGGTAAGAACAGGCTTTTCTGGGATGCCAGAACATACGTCTCAGGGTCTGCCCTGGGAGGCTGAGGATAAAGGAGTTGTGCACTGAGGGATCTCTGAGCTGGATTCCTGGGCTGCTCAACTCTGTCCTTACCTGGTTCACAGGTGTGATATCACTGAGCATGAGAGATCTCTACAGGGGACAGGTAGAAGTCGCTGGGGACTTCACGCTTTATTTGTGATGACTTGTTTTGTCTCTGCATTGCTTGCTGGTGTTCTGTTGGGGATTTTATGCTTCCTTGTTCCCTAATGGTTTGTGGACATTGCCCGTTTCGTACTCCTGCCCAGCTGGCAAAACCCTTCATCCCTCAAGTACATAGGTGTACTTGCTGGGCTTTGGCAAACTCCTCAGTGGGGTACTGTCCTCATTTGCGGGAGATGTACAGTTTTCTGTGCCCATATGCTCTAGTTCTGTGTATGTCGCATCGTGAAGAGACAAATTGAATGAGAGGTAAATGTCAGTCCTCCTGGAAGCCCCTTCATAGGGAAGAAACCTAGCTTGAAATAGGATCTCTTCAGATCTGTAAGGAAAGTCCTGTGTCTATGGGATGACTTGTCCAGAACCCTATCCACCCTCTCCTGGTGGCATGACCAGCACTGCCTGGCACAGCGGTAGCTGTAAAGCTAGGGATGTTTCTTTTTTTTTTCAGATTTATTTTATTTATTTGAAAGACAGACTTGCAGAGAGAGGTAAAGACAGAGAGAGGTCTTCCATCTGCTGGTTCACTCCCCAGATGGCCGCAGCGGCCAGAGCTGTCCTGACGTTTCTCCATGAGGCATCTAAGGATCCTGAAATCATTTGTGAAGGTATTTTAGCTTAGGATGAACGAGAAGTAAGAGCCCAATGTCAGGAGAGTTGGACTGTCAACGTCCAACCTGTAGAGAAGATACTGCAACAGTCTGGTCACTAGCCAAGAGTTAAGCACCCAAAGCAGCAACAGGAATCTCACCCATCTAAGCATGGCCACAGTCGAGGATTGAGGAGGATTGGCTCCTTGTAACATCCTAAACTTCCTATTAAGATGCCCAGGCCTAAGGAATATAGGTTTCTACAGAACTTGAGTGCCATGAAAGATGCCATTCAAGACATTCATCCTTTGGTAGCCAATCATATGCTCTGTTGGCCACTCTACCTGGGGATGATAAGTATTGTTCCGAGCTAGACTTACAAACTGTAATGTTTTGCATTCCATTATACCAAGAGTCCCGAAAGTGGTTTACCTTTGAGTGGGATGATTCACAGACACACCAGGAATTACAGTGCTGTTGGAATGTTCTACCACAAAAATTTAAATTTATAATTTTTGGGGGAATTTTCCAAAGAGACTTCACACAGCTATAACTAAAGAAGGAAACAGCCATATAGTAGGTGGATGCTATTCTTATCACTAACCCTTAGAGGACGCTTGTAATAACATCACCATTAAATCCTGGAATTATCTGGCAGAGAGTGAGAGTACACGGTACCAAAAGAAAAGGCACACATTTCTAAAGAAATCGTGTAGTGTCTCTTATTTATAACATGGCAGGAACCATGGAGCCTGCTCCAAGACCACAAATCAGCATTCTGTGACTTGGTGCCGCCCAAGACCAGGAAACAAGGACAGGGATTGGATTCTTGGGAATGGCTTGCTTTTTGATGGATTTGGATACCAAGTTTTGGTCTAATAGCCAATCCCCTCTATAACTTGTTACAAGGAAAAACAAGTGACGGAAGTAGGTTTATCTGAGGTGCAATGCTGGGTATCAGGCCTTCCGGCTGGATTCTCCTACATCACTCTGAAACATGTCGGACTCTGAAGTCTGCTGTGCTGCCGCCTATGTCTCAGCACACCCTAGAGCATAACTGCTCTGAAGTGATAGAGCTGGTGTACCAAGCAGGAAAGCTCTCAGAAGTGAACCTCTGCTGACTCTGAACAAACAAGTTTGTCGACAGTAGCACTTTAATAGCTAATGGTCGACAGAGAGCAGGACATGCAATTTTACCTTTACATGGTACCGTTGAAGCCACCAGCCTCTCTCCAGTGACACCTTCACCAGAGGTGGAAATGTTATCCCTGACTAGGGCTCTGGAACAGGGGATAGGAAAGATGTTAACAGTCTCTCCTGACTCTGAGAATGCCTCCATGGTGGCCCATGCTCACAGGAAGATCTGAGAAGAAAAGGTGCTCCTAAATGCCAACAGTGAAGAAACTAAACATGGTAAAGACGTTTACAGGCTGCTCTTAGGCTGTAAAAAGAAGCAGCAGCCATTGCACACTGCAGAGGACATCAAAAGCAGGCTGCTGTAGTAACAAGAGGGAAGCACTGTGTGATGCGATCCCAAAGCAGACTACCATGAGAGAGGAGACTGCAGTGACTTCTGATACCTTCCCTTCCCCTTTATATGTTGCAGACCATGTATTCCCAGGCAGACTCACAGGGTGTCCAATGAGATCGTGTTTAGAGGACCACTGTCTCAGGGGTTGATAGTAGACAAAAGGGAAAATGTGTGGACACCCCAGAGTCAGCTGGGTGGGTAAGCATGCCCATGATTGCACCCATCATAGTTGAGGCAATGTATAACTGCCTACTTAAGGTAATTAAAACCCAAGTGGTGAAGGAATGGGTTGACAAAAAAACAGAACAATGTACTTAATGACTTAAAAAGATGGTCCAGGCCCCACGTCCCATAACTTTGCAAACCAAAGCTGTGCAGATGCAGCATACCCTGTCTGGAGAAGATTGGCAGGTCTACTTCACAGTCATGCCTACAGCCCTAGTGCGGGGTGTTGAAATGCCTCCAAATATTTGACTCCTTCACTGGGTGAGTAGATTTCTTACCCTGCATAACGGCAGAGCTTGTAGGAATCATTAAAAGCCTGATAAAAGGAATTGTCCCAAGATCGTGTCTGTCTCAGACTGTGCAAAGTGATAATGGATCACCTTTTCTATTGTAAAGGTGGTGGCTGGGTTGTAAGTTGGAGATTGCATGCTGCCCAGAGCCCCCAGTCATCCAGAAAGGCTGAAAGACACAATCAGAACTTAAAGGAATCCTTAGCTAAAGTCTTCCGGGAAAATTACCAAAATTTGTTAACGTTCATACCCGTTACCTTAAGTCGCGTTAGAGCAGCCCCCAAAGGAAAATTGGGCTTCAGCTCATTTGAGTTTCTGTCTGTTCTAAAGGTATGATAGGACTTGGCTCTCCTGAAGGAAGAACTGTGGAAAGCTCTTGGCCAGCATTACCTTGATGTGGCGCTGATGAAGCCTAGAAACAACAAAATTTACCAAAAGAACGAAAAGATAGAAGCCAAGAATTAGGAACAGCTAATTCTGTGACAGATAGGAACTAAGTACAACTAGGGATGGTCTCTTCAGCAGTTTTCCAGGTAGGGTGGCCCACGTCATTGGTTGTCCAAAATCAGAAAGCCATCTTGCCTATTGAAAAATTTTCTTGATATTCCTCTCAGCTTCCTAGAGTATGCACTCAGGTAGAACAAGAGATGTCAGTAACTGCGCAGACCCATCCCTCTTCAGCAAGAAATTCTGCTAGGTCAAGGCAACTGTCTAAAAAAAGTACAGTGGCCGTGGAGTTGAGCCATACTTCCAAGGTGTTCAGGGTTTGACCATTACCTGTTGGTAGAATATGTAAAGACTTGGTTCAATTTCAGATGATCACTTTTTGGTAGTTTGGTATCCTCCAAGGGGCCACTAGCCCTATTATGAACTCAGTTGGAGGCACAAGTAGGCCAATAGCTGCCTCGGTCCTTCTCTTTAATGACTAGGGTGTTGTACTAGCTGAGAATTGTAAATCCTGATAGTATTGTAGCTGGAATCTTTCAAGAGGAGTTGACATGCAACAGATCATCTACATATTGTAAGTGGGTACATTTTCTCTGAAAGTTCTCTCACCTCTCTTGCTCAGGCATTTCCAAATATGTGAGGGCTATCTCTGGAGCCCTAAGGGAGCCCAGGCTTGTGTATTGTGTGACTTTCCGAGCACCTTGATTTTTCCGTTCAAGGGCAGAGGCAAAGAGACATTAGAGCTATAGGTGCAAGGAAATTAACAAAAAGAATGAAAAATACTTCCTTTAAATGCAGGGCACCAGAGTATCAGGTCTATAACTGACCAAGTTGAGTCAACAGAGTGTACGGCTTTGGGATAGACTTGGCATGGAAAAGTCTCATAGAGATGAGTCTACTTGACTTCTAATATAATCAGGGGAACGTTGGCAGGCGCTGGGCTCTAGGCACGGAGAAGCATTGACTGATGGGTAGCTTACTAACGTATGTTCTGGACCTAGTCCCCTTCCATGGAGATAGTGGCTCTGAATTTGCTCCATAGGATTGTGCCCAGAAGTTCAGTAGGACATTCAGGAAGATAGAGAAATGAGTGTGTTTCACGGTGAGACTCAGATTTGCAGGCCAGGGGGAAGGTAAATTGTCCTGCGCTCGGCTCACTTTCAACCCCAAGACTATGAGGTTGTGGTTGGAGAGGGGTTTGAAAGCATTGGTGAGGCCAGAGTAGGTGGCTTTAGTGTCTACAGAAACTCAATTGCACTACCTGCATCTACTAGTGTGACCCAAGGCTCCCCTGGAGTGATGGTTGTAGATCATCTGAAATGGGCTGGAAAGTTTCCTGGGCCCTCTCAGTCAGTGAGGACCTCTTTTGTCATCCAAGGTGTTAGACAGGAGTGACATCTTGCTAGTGCTGTATGGTTTCCTTTGTCCAGGGAGCATCAGTTGCCTCACGTATTTGGCCATCCTGGGCACCAGGAGTGAAACACTTACAATGTATGTAAGCACCCTTTGTAACAGACCCTGGCAAAACTTTCATTCCTGAACTCCATGTTCAGCAATAAGTGAGTGACTATAGACCTGAGTCGACACTGATGCAGAGGCTATTTAAAACTCTTCTGAGTAGGGGAAAAAACCACCTTTAACATCACAAGAGGAGAAAAGTGAGTACTTTTGCAGTAACTGGCACAGAAATGGAGAACAAAACCGTGATACTCAGTGTTCCCACAAATCCACTCTGGCCCTCCCCTCCTCTGAATTCTCAATGCTCTCCTCCAGGACAGAGTAAAGAACAGGTCTGCCTCCACAGGGGTCAGCTGAAGCTACTGGTCCTGGCCCTGGCCCTGGCTCAACCCTGCCAGCCCTGCTGCCAGTGGCCTCGCTGCATTCGCTTCTTGGATGCTCTCTTCCTCAACTCTCCCAGCCTTTGTATTCACTGATGGGTGGAATCTGGGACCAGTGCTGCTGAATTTGGCCAAATACTGCTGGACTCTTATCTCACTGGTTTCAGCGTGGGCCCTTGGACCCCACAGAAACTCAAACGGAGCAGGATCAGTGTGGGCCACCTGCCGGTATTCCAGGTACCTTGTTTGCCTGCACCCAATCTTTGGTGATGAGTTTCTTGGGCTCCCCATGGATAAAGTGCTGCCTCCAAGCACACAACTCCACTGCACTCAGTGTTCCTACGCCTCCTCCTCTGGGATGTACTTGCCTTGTCTCAACACTGTGCCTAGAATGACTATGAGGAGACAGGTTTTGAGCAGGGTCAGTTCATCAGCCAGCTGATCATGGCAGGTGAGACCCAATGCAGGGACATGAACACAAAAAATGGCCAGTGGGGTCAGCTGGTTTATCTCAATGCCAAAGACGAGATGGATGCACTCAAAATCTTTGCAGAAGATCCCAGGGAAATAGGCTTCATAATTTTTGGTAACGTGGTCCAGCATTTCTTCCACGCTGACCGGCTTCTTCATGTAATAATGAGGCGCAGAGTTGCACCAAGTCAGCCGTCTTCACACCCAATGCACATGGTGACGTGGTTCAGCATTTCTTCCACGGTGACTGGCCCCTTCCTGCAATAATGAGGAGCAGAGTTGCTCCACGTCAGCCATCTTCACATCCAGTGCACATTGTAGCAAGGACTCTGTACTTGCCAAGGCCTGCCAAGTGCTTGGGCCCTCTTCTTTCTGGTTGCTGGAGCAGCAGTCGGATCAGCTGCATGGAAAGGATGAAGTTACAATTGCTGAGGAGCCTCTCTGAGAACCCTGCGGTGGACTCAGTACCCCAGACACTGGTTCCTCCTATGGGTACCCGGTCTCAGAGGAGAGGAGGAGGAGGGGCCGGCAGCAGTGACCTCCCCTTCCCCATCCTTGGGCAACCGAGCAGCTTCTCTGGCCTGAAGGCCTCCCTCAAGCTTGGAGAGTGGGCTCTTCTGAGCATGGGACATCATGGCTTTCCTGTGGGCAGCTGGCATGAAGAAGGGCAGCATCTGGGTGATGGGGACCCACAGGCCTGGGGGAGAGAGGGGGGTGTGAGTGATTGCAGCTGAGAATTGCACCCTTGGGGGCTGTGCCAGAAGTTCACTGACCAGCCTTCTCCCAGGGTGGCGAAAAAGCACCTCACGGGGCTCTGGTCATGCTGGTGGGACTGTCCCCTGAGAGGTGAAAGGAGGAACAGTGAGACACATCTTTCCAGGGTGCAGCCAGCCTGCCAGCAGTGTGAAAGTCTTCAGGGATGACAGCTGGGTTGTTAGGGCCCAGAGCCA
Source organism: Lepus europaeus (assembly GCF_033115175.1). Classification (NCBI taxonomy): domain Eukaryota; kingdom Metazoa; phylum Chordata; class Mammalia; order Lagomorpha; family Leporidae; genus Lepus; species Lepus europaeus. The sequence continues at coordinate 4,422,124 of NC_084850.1, forward strand.
TGGGGGCCCTCCCTCTCCGGGGTGGGTATGTTCCCGTGTCCACTTTCGGGTGCTGCACCTTACCTTGATTCTTGGCACTGCCTGAGCCTTGTGTGTTCTGTGACCTGAGAGCACAAGGACAAGCTGTTCACCACCGGTTTCTGGAGCTTCTGTGAGAGGAACTGAGGAGAGCCTGAGGCTTCACATTGCAAGCACCACCCGAGGCCCCTGAATCTTACTGGAGAGTGAGCCAGAATCTATCTTGCTTCGGCTGCATTGGTGTGGACGCTCCTCTCTGTGCTCACTTACAATCCTCAGTTTCTTCTGACAGAGCCCACATCCCTCGGATGTCCTGAGACAATGTCTCAGAGCTAGAGGTTCCCTCCCGGACAAGAAACAAAAGGCAGAGGAGGGGCCCATATCAGGCCAGATATAGCCAGGGGTTGCAAGGGCTACAACCTGTGTGGTTCCAACTAGAAGACACCCTGAAATCTCAAAACTGTTGAGACAGTAAAAGGATCTGTGGCTGCCAGAGTTGTGAGGACGGCAAGGAAGGGATGGGTGAGGGAAGCACAGGGAAAACATGAAGAGCAGGGAAAACATGCCGTGTGATAATGTACTGGAGAATACATAATATTATGCATGTGATAAAACCTATAGAACCACGCAAGACCAAAGAGGGGGTGGATTCTTAATGTAAAGTGTGGGTTTCAGTTAAAAACAATGGATCAGTATTGTTATCGGCTCATTCAGTGCAACAAGTGTAGCACAATAATGCAAGATGTTAACAGTATGGGGAGTTTTTGCAGGAGAGAGACTCAGTACTTGGAGACTCTGTATATGCTACTCAATTTCTGTTCCATCTGATATGTTCTTGTAGTAAACTCGATTAACTTAAGAATCTATACCTGTAACTGCCATACAACCCAGCAATCACACTCCAGAGCATTGATCCTAGAGAATAGGCAATTCGTACTCACAAAGAATCCTGTACACAAGTGTTCTTACAGCTATATTTTTTAAAGATTTATTTATTTATTTGAAAGGCAGAGTTACACACAGAGGGAAGGAGAGCTAGAGAGAGAGAGAGAGAGAGAGAGAGAGAGAGAGAGAGAATCTTCTGCTAGTTCACTCCCCAGTTGGCCACAAAGGCTGGAGCTGCGCTGATCCAAACCCAGGAGCCAGGAGTTTCTTCCGGGGTCTCCCAGGCGAGTGCAGGGGCCCAAGGACTTGAGACATCTTCTCCTGATTTCCCATCCAAAGCAGAGAGCTGGATCGGAAGTGGAGCAGCTGGGACTCAAACTGGCATCCATGTGGGGTGTCAGCAATGCAGGCAACAGCTTTACCTGCCACACCACAGCGCCAGCCCTGTATAGAGCTTTATTTTTTAGCAAATATACAAATGTAAACCAGATCAGAGATTGCTTTGGTTTGAAGAGGAGGTGGGTGTGAGAGTAAATGGGCTATACCTATAACAGGACAATATGAGGAACCTTTGTGCTGGTGGAACCGTTCTGTCTTCTGACTGTACCAATGTCAATTTCCTGACTGTTGTTGTACTAGAGTTTCGTAAGTTGTTGTAAGCAGGGGAGGTGGCTAAGGAGTAGGCAGGATCTATCTGTATTGGTCCCTACAATTTCTCAGGTCTGGCTCACTTTTATGGATTTCTCATTCTGTCAGTGATAAGGACCCAATGGCATTGTCCCTCTCCCATTCTTCCACTGCATGGAAGAGGTGGTGATTTTTGGAGGGGCTGTTTTACTCAAACTTCCTTGCAGGGGTCCATCTAACTTCTTGTGTCTCTTAGGGTTCTGGAAGGACAGCAGACAGATCACAGAACGGCCTTTATTTGATGAAATAGGGAATGGAGGGAGGTGGGAGCAGGGACTTCGCTGAAAAGGTTTGGGATGAGTGGAGGTTTGTGTCAGGTGAGGGCCAAGCAAGAGTCTTTGTAGAAAGTCGAGGAGAAGAAGAGGCAGAGCATAAGGGGGGCGTTTCATCTTCCTTTTGCACCTGTACCTGGGTTGAGGCAGCCTTCTCTTCCTCTCCATTGTGATGCTGGGGGCTTGTGGTTCTTTGCCCATCACCTCCCTCTCCATGTCTGCTGTGTTCAATAAATTCGAAGTACTTACATAAACTGGATCAGTCCCTGAAATACATTAACTACTGAGGCTCAGACCAGAAGAAATACGTCATCCAGATCACCCTACCACCATTAATGAAACTGAACTTGCAGATTAAATTGTCCCCCCAAAATAAACTTTCAAGTCCAAATGGCTTCACTATTGAAATACACCAAATGTTTATGAAAGAATTGTCATCAATCCTTTACAAACTCCTACAATAAATAGGAGAGAGAGAGAGAGAGAGAGAGAGAGAGAGAGAGAGAGAGAATATTTTCCATCCTCTGGTTCCTTTGCCAAATGGCTGCACTGGTCAGGACTATGCCAAGATGAATGAGGAGCCAGGAACTCTATCTGGGTCCCAACGTGGCTGGCAAGGTCCAGATTATTTGGGCCACTGTCTGCTGCCTTTCTGGTTTGGAATCAGAGTAGCCAGGACTCAAACCAGGACTCTGATGGGATGCCATGTCACAAAGCAGTGGCTTAACCTACTGCACCCGAATGTAAGCACTGAGAAATGTTTTTTTGTAAAATCCAACTTACTGGATTTGCTTGTATAGATTTTGCTTTTGGGGTTGTATCCAAAACCGCCAAAGGACCCAACCAAACCCTTCTGCAGTGGCATGTACGTCAAGCTCACAAGGTGGGGGCTGGGGGTGGGAGATCGGATAAAACACACTGGAGGTCTATAGGTTCTGTACATTGTGCTTGGCTCCTTTGAAGCATACTTGCCTTCTGCTCTCCCCATACCTGCCCCATGCCTTTTTTTCAAGCAGTGTAAGTACCTCAGAATGTGTGCCAGAAGAAGCATAAATACTCGCTGCTGTATCCCAGCAATTATACAAAGTCCTTCAACTGCTTGATGGTCATTGGGGTGGAAAAGGACTGAAGTTTGACTCTAACAGCCTGAGAAATGAACTTTCTCCTACCCTACCAGACAACTCCTACAGAGAATCCTGGTCCCTGCATTTTGGACTCATTAACTGCCCAGCCAATGACCTTTCATGCCTTTAATGGCTCAGTACAATGGGTATAGCTGCTTCCAAATCTGCTAGATAGTCACAGTTGACATCACATCATCTACATAATGGAACATATGCACTCACGGGTATGCCACTACCAAACCATGATATGTAGATAGCCTTGTGGAAGAAGGGTGCAAGGCCTCTACTATAGAGCACAGTGCACAGTCAGGGATGCCAGTTTTCCCATTTCCAGTCCCAAGGGCAAGTCCCATCCACCCTTCATCCCATAAGCAGAGCAGCCAAGCTGCAGCAGATTCCCAAGTTTTCTGCCTAAATTGAGACCCTAAATCTGCTAGTCCTGCCTGAGTATACAGGTAGAACACTGAATGATCTACCTCCATGGGATGGGGCGGGGGGGGGGGGTGGGGATGGGGAGTGATGCCCATGGTTGCCCCTGAGGAACGCTCTCTTGCTGAGTCTTTCTATTTTGAGCGACTACTGGAAGGGCTTTGAATAGAACTGCAGGCTCAGCATCTTGCTTTCCACTGAAGGAATCGAGCACTACAGGTACCATTTGTTTCACTTGTGTCGGGTAGCTGAAGGGTGGTGACCCCGGGTTCCATAACACAAACCCTGTCTTCCCGTGCCTTCCGATTCTCTCTTTCCTTCCCTTGGGCATGATGAAGGTGCCATTCTTGAGCATCCACCTGTGACCTAGGATCGGGCTCTGTCTGCAAAGCTGTTAGAAACGCCAGTGCTTTTGCTCCTGTTGCTGCCCGGCCGTCTTTCTTCTCTGGTGTCTCTCTGCACACATACAAGGCAATCTCTGCACTAGCGCACGAGCCACGCACTTCAGCCCCTCCTGGAGGAAGTGTTCAGACAGACAAAGCTGTAGCCAGCAAGCACCACCTACTCATGCCTGGCCACCCGGCATCCCACCCTCCAGTTCGGCAGAAGGCCCCATACTGGCCTGAGATAGATCCTGCCAGCTACCTCATATGTAATGCAGGACCTCAGCTCCAGGACGATGAGATCCAGATTCAGAAAGGTGGAGGAAAACTGAAGAGCCTGTGTGGAAAATTCACACCTCTTTATTTTCTTGGCGGAAGGTGAGGACTCCCACATAGTCTTCAGTTAATTGTTGCAGCACCAAAGAAGAACGCCCAGAAGGTCTGTGCTCCACTTTGCCACAGGATCTTATGTATCCTTACAAAAAGCAGTATCATAGCAAAAGTGTGTCAGCTTCTTGACTGGCTGGCTTGCAGAACTGTTACAGCTTCTGGGCTTAGCAAATGACAGCGAGGGAGCCCGACTGCCTTCATCTTCTCAACACCTGTGACCATATGACTAGATCCCAGTTCACCACTGCAGCAGCAAATTCCAAAATGAACCAATGGTGTAGTCAGCATAGCAGTGAATTGGAAGGACAAGTGGATTGCATTCAAGAAATGAAAAGCACCATTTAACCTTAGGAAAATCTTCCAGTCATAATTCCCTACCCACAAGAGGGCATAGAAAAAAAAAATTGGTCGTACCAGAGGTACAGGAAATCATGCAGAAGAAATTCCTGGTGAATTCTAATTAAACTCATCTAGCAAAGCAATATTTAAAGGGCATTTCCATTTCATAATGAGGCAGGACGTAACTAGGGTGCAGAGAAGACAGAAAGAAAACCTCAGGAAAAAAAAAAAACCTGAAAAGAACTAAAACTGCTTGTGCTACATCTTTAAATGAAAATTGCTTGTTTTACTTGCTTACAAATACCAGATTAGAAACAGCTAGATCAAACAGAGCCTGCCTGCTTGCATGAGATAGCAGGTAGCCCAGGCTAGAATGTCCAAACCCTCATGACCAAAACCAGAGAGGGAACAATGGGCTCTCATCTTGCAAAACACATGATGAAAGGGAAATTGGGTTTTCTCATAACGGATAGCCAATGACAAAATAGGGGATGCTGATGGGAGTCTACCAGTATACACAATCTATATATGCATGAAAAAATATAATTGCATGCATATATAAAACATGTGTGTATCATGTATACCTGTATGTGTACAAAGATGAATTTCTGTATATATAAAAACATAAGTATAATCCAGATCACAACTGTTGTCTATCTAATCTAGACATACAGTTGGATGAGATGTGAAATATATCTCTTACTATGCATAAGCAGTAAAATGTGAAAACCCCTGCACTGCCCTATGAAAAGACAGATAGAACCAAAACAGCAACACACACCCCAATCTGCTGCTGTAGTTCATCCTATTCAGCATAAAAGAACTCTTTCAGAAGGTGAGGTTTCCAAAGCCCATGCCTGGTTGCTGAAGGGACCCCATGAGAGAGGCCCTTCTCCCCTCGCAGTGCACTGTGCTCATGGGTGCTGCAGTGCCTCAGCCAGAGAGCTGCTCGGGATGATAGCCATTCTCTACACACAGTGCTCCCGGAGAGCTGCCCAGAGGTGAGAAGGAGGGGCGACATCGCGGCTGGGCCATGTAGTTAAGGTGGCAGGTGCAAGACGTGGGCCCTCGAGGACGAAGACCGAGGGGACCCCCAACCCCAGAACAACAGACGATACCCCAGGAGATTGAGCCCAGCTTCTGCTCTCAGCCCTGGGAGAGCACAGGCAGCACTGGGAGCTTCACCACTCACTCCAAGCCCCCCAGGAACAGGTCAGGGGACCCTGGGAGTGGCGCCTTGGTCTGAGGGGAGCAGATACAGGTCGGCAGAGGTCCGGTGTCCTGGCTCTGGCAGCGACGAAGGGGAGGACCCTGTGGAAGGATGGATGGGTAGCACAAAATCCTGCCGCGCCCTTGCTGTCAGCCCAGGGGTGCCTTAGCACAGCTGTCAGCATCTTCTCTCCCTCTCCCAACCACTGTTCGAGGACGGTGGGACTTGGGCAGTGGGGAGCGGACGGAAGTCTCCAGGGGATGGGGGCCCAGGCTGTGCCAGGCTACCAGGGGAGGATCTCAGGGAGGACAGAGTGACCCCCAGAGAACTCCATCCCGCCTCTGTGTTCAGCCCCGGGAGGCCCCGAGCACAGTAGCCGGAAGTGCCCTACCGGGACTTCCGGTTCTGTGGTGGCAGGGGCGCGTCTGAGACACACGCTCCCGTCCGCAGAGAGGAAGAGAAGAAACTGTGTTCCTAGTCAAGGTGAGACACTGAGAGGGCCACCCGGGAAGGCCCTGCACCAGACAGAGGGCCCCGGCGTGTCCTGCTCTGCCCCTGCCGTCGACCCCGCTCCCACCCGGGGCTCAAGTGTTGAGTTGAACGCGGCTCGCCCGTTCCACATCCGGGGACCCTGGCAGTCAGAGCCTCGCTTTGACGGGGAAGACAGCTCGGCCGAGGTCCGGGCGACAGACTCTGCCTGGTTACCGAGGTGAGGACGTTGTGGGAAGCCTGCGGGGACCCACTGTGTCCATCCCTGCCCTTGTGATCAAACTTGGAAAGCCTTGCACATGGTGACCAGGCGCAGTCGTCTGAACTCGGCCATGGCGGTCTGAGAGGGGGAGGGGCTTGGAGTGAGGGGACTTGGAGTGAGGGGACGTGTGCCCAGGCCCGGCGGCACCCAGGGAAGGAGAGAGAGAAGAGGGAAGGGGCTTAGACTCCAGATCAGGGGTGGAGGAGGGGCGAGAGAACCCCCATGGAAGCCTGCGCCTGCCATCAGCCTGTAAGGCCCCGTGCAGGGCGATCGGAGACGTGTTTCCCGTCTTCTGCCTCTGGACCTCAGAGAGCTTTGGGGCCTGTCAGAAGCAGAGAGGCAGGGCCTCAAGTGAGCAGAAGGAGGGCCCAGGTCCTGGCTGAAGTCGAGGAAGGACCTAGGCAGGAGGACGGGGACCAAGGCCTCCAGGGCAGAGGGCCCAAGCCTGGCCCCTTCTGAAAGCCCAGGCAGAGCCCGGGCATGGAGACTGGATTCCAGTGTACCCGACTTCCACATCCCCTGCTGAGGTTCACTTAGGGGCCGAGAAGAAGCAGCACAGCAGCACAGCCTCCGGTGGTCACGGGGTGAGATTCAGGTCGTCCACAGAGTCAGGATGAGGACCGAGAGACCCAGGAAACCAGGGCAGAAAACAGCCAACCCAGCCTCTGCTGTGACTGTGAGGTTGCCCTTGAAACCCTTCAGGGAATTGTGAGGGAAGTGCAATGGCTCATCATGGGGGCAGGAGAACTGGGGGGAGTGGGAGATGCTCTGCAAGGATTCCAGGTAGGAAACAGGAGGAGGATCTGGGGTAATTTATACAACAGAGGACAAATGGAACTCTCACTCATGCTCGGGCCCTGGGGGCACCTCAGCAGTGTGACCATCAGATGTTCTGCACCTCCCCCTTCCTGTCCAGGTGTCACAGAGCTGTGATTAGGTTGAGGGAGACATCAAGTCAGGGGAGGGAGCCACAGACAGGGAGCAGAGGGAGGAGTCCAGGATCCAGCAGGTCACGCAGTAAGGGATGTTAGTGAGGAAGAAGGCGTGAAAGTAACCCAAACCCCCAAAGTAGAGAACTGCCAGAGATTGGAATCCTCAGGGCAGGGTAGGCGGATGGATGTGGGAGCCTCTCGTTTTGCCACGTGGTACAGGTGCAGTTCTTGGACTCTGTCAGCAGAGGGAACTGCACTGTGTGAGCGGAGGGAGAGGCCCCCAAACCTGACCCACGGTATAGCCCATTCATAGGAACTGAGGGTACGACCAGCTCAGAATGAAGGGCCCCATGGGGACTGGACGTCGCTGCTCTCTTCGGTGAAGGGAGCAGGTTAGGAGGGCCTTACTTGGCATGTTCACTTACAGCAGGGGCAAGCAGGTGGGCATTGGTCAGGGACATGAAGTCTTCATCTAATGGTTGATATCAGCTGATCTCAGTGGGCCAGGGGTGAGGAAGGGCAGGCTCAGGCAGGAATGTAGACAGATAAGGTATGGGTGAAAAGGGGAGCCCCCACCTCTAAACAGAGGAGACCAATGCCTGCATCCAACCCACATGCCTACAACAGGTCTCTCAGGCTAAAGTGCCCTGTCCTATTTGGGAATCATTGGTCTCAGCAAACTCAAGGACTTGTTGGTGAGAACTGCTGGGACTCAGGTCAGGAGGGGGAGGTTCCAAGGTCCTGCCAATCATTGTAGTGGGACTGAGCCAGCTGCTCACCCCAGGATCACCCAACCCACTGAAATAGGTCCCCTCTGCCTGTCACCCCAGGTGAGACGTGGCCAGATGTGGGACCTTAGCTGCTTTTTGTTCCCTCTGTGGGAGTCATACTCTAGCTCTCAGACGTACTTGTAGGCCGTTGGAGGCTTCCAGATCCTTCCCCAACAAAGTGAGAATTATGAGTGGGTGTAGAGGGGACCATCTACACGAGCAAAGCGGGAACCTCAGTGATTCTGGTCCATTCTCCAGTGAGGTCGAGGGCCTGGAGTAATGCTTGCAGTCTGAAGCCTGAGTTCTTCAAACAGAAGCTGCGGGAAGCACCAGGTGAACCGCTTGTCCTTAGGCAGTGCTCTCAGGTCACAGAACATACTATGCGGAGAATCAGGGTTAGGTGCAGTTACCAAAACAGAATTTAGGGCCCCCCTCTCCTGCTTCTCACAGGAGTGAGGAACCCACGGCTCATGGCCCTACCTACTCTACTTCAACCCTGAAGCCTTGCACACTACTGGCCAGCTGGTTGCACCCAGGCTAACCGTGTCTCTCAGTCCTTCCTTCCACTTCAACGACGACAGCCCCACCAGCAGGAAAGGAGCCCCGTGAGGCCTGCATTCACCACTCTGAGAGATACCTCGTACGTGGGCCTTTGTCACAGCTTCCACCGCTGAGATTCTCAGTTGCACTCACTCACACCCTCTGTCTCTCCCCCAGGACTGTGGGTCCCCATCACAGCCGCTGCCGGCCCTCGTGCCAGCTGCCCCCGGGAAAGCTATGATGCCTCATGGTCGGAAACATCGCCTCTGCAAGTTTGAGGGAGGCCTTCAGGCCCAAGGAGAGCATGCTCATCTGCCCGCGTACGGAGAAGAGGAGGCCACTACTGCCGGCTGCTCCCCCTCTGCTCTAATTCAGGGTACCCACAAGGAGGAGCCTGCAGCTGGGGTCCCTAGTCCTCCTGAGAACCCTCATGGAGCCTCCTCCAGCACTGCCAAATCATCTTCTGCATACAGCCAATCTGATGAGAGCTCCACCTGGCAGGAAGAAGAGGGCCGGAGCACCTGGCAGTGCCTGGCAGATACAGAGTCTAAGCTCCGAGGTGCACTGGCCGAGAAGATGGCTGAGCTGGTGAGGCTGCTGCTCCTCAAGTATCTCAGGAGGGAGCCGATCACCGTGGAAGGGATGCTGAGTTGTGTCACCGAGAAGTATGAAGACTACTTCCCTGGGATCTTCTGCAAAGCCTTTGAGTGCATCCATCTGATCTTTGGCATTGAGATGAAGCAGGCAGACCCCACTGGCCATTTGTATGTGCTTGTCCCTGCACTGGGCCTCACTTGCCATGATGTGCTGGGGGATGATCAGAGCATACCCAAGACTGGGCTCTTGATAGCCATCCTGGGTATCGTGTTCATCGGCGGTGGGCGTGTCCATGAGGGGCAGATCTGGGAAGCTCTGAGTGTAATGGGGCTGTTCATTGGGGTGGATCATTGCATCTACGGGGAGCCCAGGAAGCTCGTCACCAAAGACTGGGTGCAGGCAGGCTACCTGGAGTACCGGCAGGCATCCAAGAGCAGCAATGCTCACTATGAGTTTCTCTGGGGTCCAAGGGCCCACGCTGAAACCAGCACGATGAGAGTCCTGCAGTATTTAGCCAAGTGCAGTAGGAATGATCCCAGATTCCACCCCTCAGTGAAAGGAAAGGCCGTGAGAGATGAGGAAGGGGGTATGCCAGCAGCAGATGCAGGTGGTGCCAGTGGGAGTGAGGGTGGCAGGGTTGAGCCAGGGTTTGGGTGGGTAGCTTCTCTCCCCTGTGAAAGGTGGCCTATTCGTTATTCGTACCTGGAATGCAGCAGTGAGAGTTCTGACTAGTGGAGGCCAGCGTGCCTTTTACAGTCATGGGTCTCGAGGTTTTGTGTTCCACTTCAGTGCAAGTTATCTAGAAAGTACTCTTTTTGTTTTTTCGCCCGTTATGGTATTTAAAATGGTTTTCCTATTAAGCAGATGTCTTTAGATTCTGTATCAGTGTAGGTTCTGCTCCATCATTACACACTTATTGCTGAACGTAGAATTTTGGCATAAGAGTTTTGCTATTTGCTCATGAAATTGAAAAATGCACCTCTCTTTGTTCTGGTTCAAGATATCATAGCAGTGGAACAGATATTTCTTTGGAAAGGGAAAGAATTTAGCAGCAAAATGGATGAGATGGCCAGAGACAAGCAAGGAGAACTCATCCATTCATCCTTTACCCCATGATGGCAATCCTGTAAAGTTATTTTGCATGTACACGCACAGCTGGATTTGCTAGGCTGATAGGGAAATTGAAAGCTACTAAGTGTTAATAAACAAGTTCCTGTGCTCACTGGCTCATGTATCCTTTCCACATCCACTGTGCTTCCGCTCTGTGGAAGGCCCTGTGGTGGGAGTGGAGATGCAGGGATAGGCCACACACACCCTAGCAGAGAAGGGTAGAGTCCAGCAGCAGCCATCATAGGAGGAAGATGGAGAGATGTCCTCTGAGACCCACAGAACCAGGGAAAGATGGCTGAGCAGCTGGGGCCCCGGTGGAGGGCAGAGGAGAGTAACTGCCCTGAACTGAGGCCTTAAGGAATCTGCATTTCCTATTGTGGCAGTTCCCTGTGTTGAAGCTGGGTCAGGGACCAGATCCTCAGGGCGTGGGTCTTCGTGCTCAGAGAGCATCCTGACATTGAAAGTTACTCTGTTCAGGCCCTTCTGGGTGTGAGGTAAGGCAGAAAGACATCTGCTACCTGGGGTAGCTCTGGGATGTCTCCTGGGCTCTTGTGCCAGTGAGGGTGAGCATAGAGCAAGAAACAGGTGATTGATGCCCCTCAAGTGTAAGGCTCTGTGAGGCAGAGGGTGACTCTCCCTGAAACTGAGGCCTGAAAGCCCTGACTGCTACTCCACTGCTGGCTGGGCAGGTCACAGCAAAAAATTGTAACAATTGTGTGTCTACTCAATATGTGTGTGTGTATATGGGTCCGTGTGTGTATACATGGGTTTAGTGGTGTTTGTGTGTGTGTGTGTGAGAGAGAGAGAGACACATACACAAACACACACAGAGGGAGAGAGAGAGAGAGAGAGAGAGAGAGAGAGAGAGAGAGAGAAATTGGACCAAGTTTAAGCAAGGGCTAGAGTTTCTGGATGACTACAAAATGAATGAAAATAGTTCTTTGGATGCGAACTCAGCTTGGAGGTAGGCAATCAGCTGGTTCCTGGCCGCAATTTTGGCGACTCTGAGCTCCACCCAGCTCCTCTGCCAGATGTTGTTGGGTGTCTTCTGTGCTGAAGTGTAGACCCAATTTAGTGCATGAAGGCCCTTGTTTGGCTAGTTATTCCATGTCCTGCTATGTTGCACGATCTGTGGCACATTCCAGAGAACATACAGCAGCAATGGTGTGTCAGAGCGACAAGGTCTGGGAGGGTCCAGTGCTGTTACAAAAACAGCCAGCTCCCCGCTATGAAAGTGACACCACGCGTCAGAAACTTCCCCGGTGCTTTCGGTACAGTGCCCTGTTCCAGGACAGATCAGACAGGCCACACACATGAGGAACCCAGGAGTTAGGAGTTCCCCAGGATCTGGTGGCAGGGCTGGAGTAACAGGGTCTGCATTCATCTGGGGCCTCCACGGGGCCTCCATGCTTCACCCTGCACCCGGCCGGGGCCTCCATGCTTCACCCTGCACCCGGCCTGGGGCCGTCCTTCTGACTCCAATTCTTTCTCTGCTAAGCACTACACAGCCTCTCTGCAAACAGAAACAAGGTTGCTGAAGCCTGTCCATGTACTGAAACCTGGTTAAACAAATGCAGCTGAGTCTGCACCTCTTGGCCATTGCCCATGGTTGGATCCTTGAGAGCTAGCTCTGCCCAAGTGAGGGTGTTAGAGTGCAGCCTCAGCTCTTGCTGGTACGCTTGTGTCCATTCCCTGTCGTTCCCCCAAGTGCCTGCATCCAACCGTGGTGAAAAACCCGAGGGACCCTTACTCCGGTGTTTGGTGTGCTTTGTGACAAGTGTGGCTAAGAGCTAACTGCAGATCTTTTGCTTCTGTACACATTAGCTTTGCTTGCTAATGCCTAAGGATAAATCTTGTAACATTTTAGAAACTGGGGTTTGAAAAGCCCGTGCGTGGGAACAAGTGCCAGATGCCCCTTCCCCCAAGATTAGCTAACACACTCTAAGTTTCGAGTTCCCTAGAGTTTCTGTTCTCTGAATGTTTCGGTTTCCCCCAGAAAAGAAACTAATTGTAACTCCCGCCCTGGGCAACCTCTCCCCATCTAAAGGACCCAATGAGTACTCATGGCAACCTTTAAACTAGCCGGTCAAGCCGAAGCCCGCGAAATATGTTAATCTTGTGGTTTTTGCCTTTAAAAGTTGCTTGTAACTGCGGCTCGGCTCGGGGCTTCTCTTTGCCTCAAGTGACAGGGAGCCCGTTTGCGCAAACGTCTAATAAGAATCCTCTTGCTTTTGCATCTACCGGTCTGGAGTTTGGGTCTTTGGGCGACCACCCGAGCGCATTGGATTCCCAAACTTGGGGTCCTTCAGTGTAACCTAGCCTGCTGCCCTGCCCTTCACTGCTGCCCAGGGACTGTGGACTCTACACAGAATCACCTGCCCTCCGTGTGACACGTAGCATTGCTGCTCCCTGCAGAGGTCCCCTGGTTCCGCCAAAGTTCACCCTTGGCCCTCCCCGATATACCCAGCTCTGTCCTTAGATAATTTGCTCTGGGCTGTGATTTTGGACACCATGTCGTTTCTCCCTGGGAATTACCAGCAGGCTCTTTGTTTTCCCAATGGGCAGTGAGTCAACTTCGATTTGTCTCATAATCAAATGTCCTTTGGGTTACAGCCCTGAAGGTAGAGAGAAGGTGACTGAAACTACTGAGATATCTTCCACAGCACGTGGAAGAGTTTCTTATTCCAAGCTGGGAACTGAATACATCGATAGCTGCATGGGTTCCTGAGGCTGTCTCTACCTGACATCTCTCAGCAGTCTCACAGAGGGGCAGGTTTCTGATCGAAGCTCAGTTCCTAAGAAGTGGGAGAAATGCAGGCTGGCGCCATGGCTCACTTGGCTAATCCTCCGCCTGCGGCACCGGCACCCCGGGTTCTAGTCCCGGTTGGGACGCCGGGAGCTAGACCCGGTTGCTCCTCCTCCAGTGCAGCTCTCTGCTGTGGCCCGGGAGGGCAGTGGAGGATGGCCCAAGTGCTTGGGCCCTGCACCCGCATGGGAGCCCGGGAGGAAGTATACCTGGCTCCTGGCTTCGGATCAGCGCAGCCACTAGGGGAGTGAACCAACAGAAGGAAGACCTTTCCCTCTGTCTCTTTCTCACTGTCTATAACTCTACCTGTCCAATTAAAAAAAATGAAGAAGTGGGAGAAACACTTGGGAAGTGAAAGGTAGTACTGTGTTGGACATGCTGTCTTGAATTTGAAGACGAAAGCAATGAACCACCATCCAACATCTTCCTCTCTTAACCACCCTCTTAACCACCCTCCAGCAAAGTACTGGATTTCAGAGTGACTGATGACACTTATACAGGTGCTCAGACAAAGAAGGTCACGTCGGCTGGAGCCGTGGCTCAACAGGCTAATCCTCCGCCTTGCAGCGCCGGCACACCAGGTTCTAGTCCCAGTTAGGGCGCCGGATTCTATCCCGGTTGCCCCTCTTCCAGGCCAGCTCTCTGCTATGGCCCGGGAAGGCAGTGGAGGATGGCCCAAGTGATTGGGCCCTGCACCTGCATGGGAGACCAGGAGAAGCACCTGGCTCCTGGCTTCGGATCAGCGCGATGCGCTGGCCGCAGCAGCCATTGGAGGGCGAACCAACGGCAAAAAGGAAGACCTTTCTCTCTGTCTCTCTCTCTCACTATCCACTCTGCCTGTCAAAAAGAAAAAAAAAGAAGGTCACGTGTCAGCTAACAGACTCACATGTCGTGAATTGACCTCAGCCTCATGTGGAAGGGGATCATTGGCATTGTGCTGGATAACAGAGAGCATGATAAAGGGAAGCATTCAGACTGCAGAGTATCAGGACAGAGCCACGGGAGGAAGGACCCAGACTGACAGTGGGAGGCCATCCTTGTCCTGTACCCCCAAGCCAATGCCACTGAGCTCTCTCAGCTGCTCCTCCTAAAGGCCTGTTTCACGAGCCCCTCCCCTAGTGTAGCCGCCCTGGTCTGAACTGCTGTGTGGGTGGCCAGTTCTCAGCCTAATATGACGATGCTGAGGTTCCAGAAGGAATCTGGTATCAGGCCTGAACTGGGCACGACACAGTTGTTGGACCCAGCAATAGCCCGGAGGACACTTACCCCCCCCCCCCACAAGGCCCCCTGAATACAGGCCCCACGGCTGCCCTGAGTTTCCCGCTATTCTCTAGGCCAGCCAAGTAGGCAGAAAGGATAGGGGCTGGGAATCTAGCCAGTCATGGGTCCCTGAATGCCCAAATGCTGCACAAAGGGACTGGTGGTTAGGCCCTGGGCACCATGGAGGGGAAGACAGCTCTGGGGGAGGGACACAGCCTTTCCTTCATCCTCTCTGCAGGCACATGTGTTTTGGAAGTTTTCCCCAGGGCCGACTCCCACAGCCCAGAATCCTGCTCCTGCTCCCGGTGCAGAGGCCTGAAAGTGAACCCTGCAGGGACTAGAACCAGTTATTCCAGGACTGCAGAGTCTTAAGGTATAAAAGGACACTCAAGGTGAACAGGCTTTCAGGGGAATAGATATCCTGCACCCATCAAGGTGCATGTGGATCTCAAGAGGTATAACAGGCTCAGAAACACTAAAATATCCTGGTAAGATATATCTCAGACACAGAGCAACAAAAGACAAAGACAGAGTAACAAAACAACACACTTCCACTTTGCCTCTTCATTTGGGTCGCGCACTTTCATGCAGTAGGCTGTGGTCCCCATGAACAAGGGAGGAGCTGCTGTCACCCGTGGTTACCGAATGTCCCATGCCTCATGCGGCATGCATGAGGATTGTAAGGAAGCCAGGGAGAGACTCACTCCACATGTTGTCCCCTCAGCCTCTCTCCAGCCGCATGTGGTCACCCCCTCCCCTGCAATGGAGACCAGGTCCTCAGGAGGACTCTTGCATTCAGGAGAGACAGAGAGAGGATGGAGTAGCTTCCCCATGGACACACAGGTTGCCAGTTAGACTCCTGGAAGGTACACTAAAGTCTAGGGAAGGGCCCTGCACCCCCATCCAGACTCTGTCTCAGCCCTCCTCTCAAAGCTGTCTGAGTGACAGCTTTGGTCTCCTGCAGGCCAGCCCCACTGCTCAGGCTGCCTGCCAGGCAAACAGTGGAGCCACCAGGCCGCAGCACATGGCCATGGGGCACTCGGGCTCTCCCTGCTTGCACCTGGGTATCACGGTCTGCAGTGCCCTTTGGACTGACCTTCAGGGTGGATGGCCTTGCCCCCAGTGCTGTCTTGTGCATTCCCCCTGGCTTTGCATACGGTATCGACACTGCATCCTCGATATGATCTCTTTGTTCAGCAGATCCTGTGTTCTCGATGGCCAGCCCCCACACGGGGGCAGGACAAGAGGAGACTGGGGATACAACGCTAGCCCAGGAAGGGCCTTAGTACACTTGTCAGGGGGTCACTGCCATGGGGCAGTGATGGCAAGAGCCAGGTAGGAAGACGGCTTCTTGGAAATGCTAATTTTGTCTGAGGACATCTCATGATTTGGGGCATGTGCTAATAACCACTGGGCCCCATAATGTGCTTCCCCTCAACAATCCTGTCTGGGGACTCCGTGGCTGGAGCTCGTAGCTCTGAGGATGGCTCGCACAACAGCCCCGCTCTGCTTCTCTGGATCCACCTCAGATAGTAAAATCACATTCTCGCCCAGTTAGGGGGACAGGTTTAGTGAAATGTAAGATAGAAGACGGTGGGGTCATCAGAACAATTAGTCAAAATCACAGTGATTTCTGCCATACTTAGAAGGCAGTGATTATCACCTGACAACTACCTGGAGACCCCTGGCAAGGCCATGCCATCCCCTCCCAGTTCCGTCTGAATCATGGTGACTTGGAAGGGGATTCCTGTCTGGGGAGTCCACGTAAACACAAATGCATGTGAGGATCAGCTGTGCACCCGGAGCACTAGTTCAGGGGTGGCAGGAAGGGAGCCCCACCGGCCGGGGCAGGCTGAGGCCAGGGTGGGACGTGGTGGGCACAGCGGCAGGTGGCATGGGGCTCAGGGATGGGCCCAAGGATGGAAAAACCCTAGTCTCCAGAGGACCATTTGGACTGGTGCACGCTGCCTTGCGGTGACTCCTGTGCTGACTTGCAGATCCCAGCACCTGGAAAGAGGAACAGCACGTCAGGTCAAAGGCGGGCCTCAGCGGCCTGCTGGCGTGAGGGGGGCCCAGACTTCCATGGGTGGTTAGAGCCTTGCCGTGCTGACTTTCCCAACAGGCTGGCGGCACAGGCCAGGGGATGGCACAGCAGGTAGGTATCGGGAGTCCGAGAGACAGACTGAGTACCTGCCCAGGGTTTCAGCCATGAGTGCGTGGTAGGGAGCGTTCCCACTTAGGCTGTTGGCTGGTTGATTGGGAAGATTAACTGTGCCCTGGGGTTTAGTGCACGGAGGCTCCGAATAGCAGAATCTTGTGGCTGGCAGCCTTCTTTCATCCCACCAATGAATACAGAGGGGCAGACACTGATCTAGGCTCCAAAGACACAGCATTGAACCGGTCCCCTGCTCCTGCTACTGTGGAGCTTGTATTCTGGGGCAGGTGTGGGGAAGGGGAAGCCACACCATGAACTGTGGAACAAGGTAAAAGGGGAAGTGGGTTCCACAGTGACGGTGCAGTGGATTCCAATGCAATCTGGAAAACCCAATAATGAAAGCTGGGGATGGGGTGGGGAGTGGGGTTGCAGTGTAGGAAAAGGGTGATCTTAGAGGGCCACATGGAGAAGACTTCGGTACCTGAAAGGCCCGAGAACATCTGGGCTGGGCTCTGAGGAGATTTGGAGGAGCGTAGATCTGAGAGAGCGCACAGGTATGTGGTAGCTCAGGGTCCTGGAACAGAGAGTGGGAGGCAGGGGTCTAGATAGCCAGGTCCGGAGCGTTTAACGAGCCAGGTGTGGGGTGTGTCCTGATCCATAGAGCCACATGTTGCCTCAGAGCCAGGTCACCTGCCCTGTATCTCAGGAGACTTGACCTGCAGGTTGGGAAAGGCTTCGGTGGACGGTGCTACTGTCCCAAAACGGGTGGGTGTGCTGGCCTGCTGCTGCAGCACCACCGCAGTCAGCAGGAAAATGCTGCCCCTTGTGTCACCCTGGGAGCAGAGCAGAGCAGATACCTCCCTGGTGATGCCTAGTGTTCTTCTTGCAGGGCAGACCCTGGTTCCCTGCGGGGCCACTCCCATGTCTGCAGGCCACAGTTCCTGTCACCGAGGGCTCCCCCCAGCAGCATGCCACAAGCCTGGGCTCCTTTGGGGTTGGGGGTGGTGGAGGTGTAGTCCGAGGTGGTATTGGGTGCTTCCCCCCCCCGAGCTTAGTGATGAGAGCCTGTGGAGTCTTATCTGTGTCACATCCTTCTAGCTTCTGAGAAGCAAGGTAGGTGGGGCTAGCATCAGAAACAGACTGGCCAGGTTCTGAGGGCTGCGGATACGGAACATCAGGTATATTGCATTCAATGTAGATTTTGCATCACTATCGTATTTGCTTGAGACAACGTGTAAAAAATGCTTTCTTTTAAAGTGATATACAATTATATCTGAAATGAAGTGTCACGACTGTAGGAAGTCGGCCATATTTTAGAACAAGACTCCAAGAACAGTCTGTTCCAAGAAGAAAGAAAAACTAGGTGAGCATAGCACAGGGGTCCAGGTCCTGCCTGGCTTTAAGATCAGGACCCTGGAGGAGGTCTGAGGGGACACAGATGCAAGGGGCCCACAGAGACCATCTGTCGCTCCATGGTCAGCCTGGATGAGCCCGCAGGACAGTGGCCAGATGTGACACTCCCTGACCTCTGCCTCCAGACTTGGAGTGGGCAGTTGGAGGTGCCACTTCATTTCAGAGGAAGGGAAAGGGCCCTGGCTGGGTAAGCACTCAAGGTGAGACGCTCAGGGGAGACCTAGGGAGTCCCTTGCCAGAAGAGTGCCCCAAGGGATCCAGCTCTGTCCCTACTCTCTGGCCTACACCACCACCCCAGGACCCACTCGCCCCACTGAGTCACTCGCCCCCTCTTCTACTTCAGTGGACCCTGGGAATCAGATCCTCACTGCGATCCGGTAGATGAAGTAAATGGAGGGCTGACAGGCATCTGGGTAAGGACGTTCAGTGAGGTCTAAGGTAACCACAGAGTCATCTGTGCCCCCACTCTCAGTCTTGGCAAGCCATAAGCATGGTGGCTGGGTGTGCCATCCACAGGCTTCTGCCTTGGGCAACTGGGAGTGGTGAGGGAGGGCCTTGATCTCTGGGGCTGGCGTCAGACTGCCCTAAGGTAGAGTGCACAGGAGGGAGGATGAGGGCCCGGAGGGAGGACTGGGGGTCCCAAGGAACCCGTCCCCAGCTATGCTGTCAGCCCTGGATGATCACGGAGCAGACTGGTCAGGCTGAGCCCGCTGTCCAATTTCTGTCTCAGGGCACTCTGCAGTCAGAAACTTGATGTGAACGTGTAGACTCAAGTCCATGGGCAGGCCGTGGTGATGTAGTCGGCCCTAAGTCGTTTCAAGGCACAACCGCTGAGAGGGGACTGGATGGATCCTCGCGTGGCAACAGGGACAACGTGGGGTTGCTGCTCTCCCCCTTGGAAGCCCCGGTGGTGGTAGCCAGACTTACTACGACTGACTTCCCCCTCCGCGGTGGGAGAGGTGAGGGCCTCGGTCTGAGGAAAGGGCCTACACACGACCTGTCCTAAAGAAGAGGTCGCAGGGCAGAGGGGGGAGGGCCTTAGACTCCAGAACAGAAGTCTGTCCCTGCTGTCAGTCCTGGGAGTTCCCAAAACAGATGTCAGATGAAGGCCCCACCTGAATTCAGCCTAGGGAATTGCAGGAAATAAGGCTTAGGGCAATGCAGGCTCAGTGAGGCCTCTCTCTCAAGGGGAGAAGACGGACGGAGGGCTGAGGAGTGCCTAGACCCTAGAACAGAGGGCAACCTCAGCCCCACAAGGACCTGGGATGGACGGCCAGATGGGGTGTGTCCTTGTGTCTGCTTTCCTGGTGTCAGGGAGAGGAGGGCTACAGTGTGAGCAGGGTGGCCTCAACTCAGCAGATAGAAGAGTCCCAGGCCCCGTGAGTGAGACTGCATCGGAGTCCTCATCCCAGACATAGGGGTCCCACAGGTGCCTGCCCCTGCTCTCACCCCAGAGAATCTGCGGGCAGGGCTGCTGGGGAGTTTCATGGCCCCCCTTACTTCCTCCTAAGGGGGTTCAGGGACATGGGGTCCTAGGCCCCCAAGGTGCAGCCTCACATCGTCAGAAGATCAGGGGCTGAGGCCCTGCCAGGGGTAAATTTGAACAGGCTTAGCACACTTAAGATGATCATCACCCCATACGTAGGAGTCTCACCCAAATCTCCTGCTAGCAGCCTTGGCACACCCCAGGTAGGGCTGTCCAGATGTGGCTCACCCCAGGTCTGTCTCGTGGTTCTGAGGGAGGTGAGGGCCTTGCTGTAAGGGGCATCTTCAGGTGTGCAGAGGCTGCCACACCAGGAGATCCGATGGAGTCACGGTTGCACCAGGAGCCATGGTAGAGATGCTTCTTGAAGATCGAAGAGGCCCCTGGGCTGGAGAAAAGGGACTCCATAGAGCCTGGGTGCCCCCTGTCTTCATCCCTGGTTGGCGAAATCAGAGGTGGCCTCAGGTGGCATGCCACCTTCGACCACAGGCAACCAGGTGGGGAGTGGTCCTGGAGATGGGGTCTTGGTCCAAAGGCAGATGTCAGCTGATCTCAGGAGAAGTAGGGGTGAGGAAGGGCAGTGAGTGGCAGGAGTAACAAGGAATTACCCACAAGACGGAGATAGCAGATGGGACACAGCAGAGGTGGTGGGATGTGCTGCCTCCTCACCTTGTCTCCAGGCTGTCGGGGAGGCAGAGGATCTTGTTCTGAGAGGGAGACATAGGGAAAATACCGGAAACTCCAGCTGCCTGAGAGACACAGGTGTCCAGGGTCTGCCAAGAGACATCATCATGACTGAGAAGACAGCCCGCGTGAACACACAGGACCTCAGCCTGGCCTTGCCCTTCCGTCAGTCATGGGAAGACGCAGGGAAGAGTGGGCGGATGGACTCCCTCACGCTGCCTCTCTGATGTGTGCACCTGAGTGATCCCTCAGTTCATCCAGGAGCCAGGAGGTGAAGACGTGTTTTCACACGCTGTCTTTAGGTCACAGAGCAGAGAAGGCCCAGGTAGTGTCAGGGGTCAGGGGGAGGTAAGGGTCCCGAACGTGTACCAGGGATCCAACATGCCATAGAAAATATGGGATTTCACGCCTGTCCTGGGCACTTGCCATCTATCTGCAGGCTTAGGGACCTTCTCCCTTGTCCTTCCACTTAAGGGACTTGGCCCACCAGCAGGAAAGGAGCTCTCTGAGGCCCTCGTTCAGTACCCAAAGAAAAGGCCTCAAAAGTGCCTATCTCAGAGCTCTGATTCTCAGCTGCTACCACTCACGCCCTCCCTCTCTTCCCCAAGTTTCTGCATCCCCATGGCCCAGCGGCTGCCCAATCTCATGTCAGCTGCCCCCAGAAAAGTGATGAAGCCTCACTGTCAGAAGAGTCAACCCTGCAAGCTTGAGGGAAGCCTTGAGGCCCAAGGACAGCTGTCGGGCATTTTGGGTGCACAGGTTCCCACAGCTGGGGAAGAGGCAGCATCCACCTTGGCTCCCTGCCTCCCCCACCCGCCCTGATCTTGGTCACACAGAAGAAGCTGCCTGCTGCTGAGAGGCCGAGTCCTGGATTCCTCAGGGAGCCATTGCGTGCTTTCCATGCAGCCAATGTGATGACAGCTCCCGCATCCAAGAAGAGGATGGTCACAGACAACCGGCAGAACCCAGCAGAAACAGAATCCTTGCTCCAAGAGTCCCAACGTAAGTAGGTGGAGGATTTGGTGCAGCTCCTGCTGCTCAAGTATCAGTGAAGGAGCTGATCGCCCAGGCAGGAATGCTGAGTCTTGTCCCCCAAAATTCCGAGGACCGCTCCCCACTTATTGTCAGGAGGCTGCCGGAGTGTATGCAGCTGCTCTTTGGCGTCGGCGACGTGAAAGAGCTGGAACACATTTAACCCTCCTGTGTCCTGTCACTGCCCGAGGCCTCACCTATGATGGGAAGCTTGGCGATGATCAGAGCATGCCCAAGACCTGCCTCCGGATAATCATCCCAGGAGTGATCTTCATGGAAGGCAACTGTGCCCCTGAGGAGGAGCTGTGGGAAGCGCTGAGCGTCATGGGGTACATGTTGGGAGGGAGCACTACATCTATGGGGAGCCCAGGAAGCTCGTCATCTGAGACTGGGTGCTGGAAGGGTAGCTGGAGTACCGGTGGGTGCCCCACAGTGATCCTGCTTGCTACAAGTTTCTGTGTGGTCCGAGAGCCCGTGCTGAAAACAGAAATGTGCGACCCCTGGAGTTTTTCTCCGAGATCAGTCAATGGGAGTGACTCAGATCCTACCCATTGCTGTAGGAAGAGGCTTTGAGAGATGAGCAAGGGAGCACCCAAGCAGGACATGCACTCAGGGATCGAGGCAGCCATGACCTGAGTCATGTTCCCCCACAGCAGCTACTCATGATCCCCTGTGAACAGAGGTCCATTCTTCATTCCTCATGTGAAGAGACCAGGCAGCCTTCTGGGTAGCAGAGGACCAGGGTGGGTTGAGATGAACACATTTATATGCCCCTGTTGTATTGGGGTGGTTGAGAACTGGTCATTGTTTTCTTTGGGGACTTTTCACGTGTACCACTCCTTCCAGTTGGTTTTCTTGGCTTCGACATCTAAGTTAGCGAATGATACTCACTAGGTGTGTAGTTTTGCTTTTCCGTTTCAAGAGTCAAGAGTCGGAGTGGTGTTTTGTAATGCCAAATTGGGAACTCTTACATTATATCATTCGATTGTACCAAGAAACCATTGTACTGAGGTAGGAATTACTTTGAAGATGTGTAAGAAGTTTGAATTAAACTGTTGAAATCTTTACTTAATATATACTAAGTTGATCTTCTGTATACAAAGAGAATTGAAAATGAATCTTGATGTGAATGGAAGGGGAGAGGGAGCGGGAAAGGGGAGGGTTGCGGGTGGGAGGGAAGTTATGGGGTGGGGGGAAGCCATTGTAATCCATAAGCTGTACTTTGGAAATTTGTATTCATTAAATAAAAGTTAAAAAAATAAGTAAATAAAAAAAATACAAAAAAAGAAGTTTGCATTAAAATAGATCATGTCACAAAATAGAAAAATAAAAGTAAAGGAGAGTTAATTTCTGCATTCACATCAATTTTCCGTGTTGGTCCATAAAACGTTAACGTATTTGCATTAAAGAATTTGCATTTTGATTGAGAATGTGGGAGAAATTTGATCGCAGGAGGTTCCACGAGTTACTGATGCTTTTGTTCACTGGACACACACTGAGCACCTGCCCTTTGGAAGGCCCTGTGGTGGGAATGGAGAAGCTGGAAAAGGCCATTCCTGCCCTAACTTAGAAGGGTGGTATTCGGAAATAGCCATCATTGGAGGAAGATGGTGAGGCGTCCTCAGAGACTGAAGGAACCAGGGAAAGAGGGGTGAGCACTTGAGGCGCCAGATGAGACCACGGGACTGTGAATGCCCTGAGCAGGGGCGGTGTGGAGTTCGGGACACTGCATTTCTGCTTTTGGGGGTTCCCTGTGGCGAGGCTTGGTGGGAGCAAGGACCACCCATTAGGCAGTGGGTCTTAGAGCTGAGAGGAAAGAGGGGGAATTGAAAACAGCTCTGTACAGTCCCCGCTGGGTGTTGGATGAAGCAGAGAAGAATCTACACCTGGGGCAGGCATGGAAGGCTTTCGGGACTCTTGTCCCAGTGACACTGAACGCAGAGCAAGACCAAGTGATAGATGCCCCTCAAGGTCAAGGCTCTCCTGAGTGGCCGATGTGAATCTGATGGTTCCTGAGACCTGAATCTCCTCTGCCTGGCTGCAAGAGCCAGAGCCAGAGCCTTTATGAGGAAGGCCTGTGTTAGCAGGTTTTTCTCCCAAGAGACATTTGACTGTAAGTAAGGGCTATATTTTTGAGTGGATTGAAATGAGTGGAAACACTGATTTGGAAGGGAGAGAAGTTGGCAGGGAGGAAAGCAGTTAGTCCACATCTCTATTCAGTTCTCAGAGTTGTGGGTTAGTTACACTCAGCACGGTCAGGTTCCCCAACACCGAATCAAGCTCCGCAGAATCTCGGAGGGAACATCTGCTGAGAAGCATTTTGTTGTTGTTGTTGTTGCTCTTCTATTCAGTTTTCTGTTGATCTGAAAATTATGAGGTGTCCTAGAAACAATAACCATAACAACAAATCATTCCAGAGGAGCGAGTGGTAGCATCTGGAATCAAAGCCACACTAGAAATTATCCATATATATGCCAGGCATTGTGGCAAGGACTTTTATAATTTCCCACATGCAGCAAACCTACAAGAAAATGGTCTGTGAACCCATTTCACGGACGAAGAGCCTGGAGTTCCTATGACTTGGTGATTTTCCCTAGACCATATGGGTAGTAAGCACTCACCTGGTGACCATTCAACTCACACTGCTCCCAGCATGAGGCAGTCACTGTGTCTCTTAATTCACTTCTCTTGTCTATACTTGCAATGCCTCTCAGATAACCAAATGAACCTTATGTCCATGGGATTGTACGTAGATCTAAGATATGAAGGGGATTATGAGACTGAAACCTAATCTGGGGACTTTGAAACTAGAGGTCCTCCAACTTGAGTCCCAGGATTTCTCAAGCGCTGACCCTGCCCAGGAGTGGGCATTTGTACTCATGCAGCATAGTGTCCTTTCCCTGGGCATCCTTTGTGCTCTCCCTTCCATCTCTGGAACCTGGGCTGCTCATGGCTCAACACCGGTCCTCATGGAACAGCCTGGAATCCCCTGTTGTCTCCCTGATCCGGGGCATTCCTAATGCACTCAGAAGTGCCCTGGCTTTCCCCCCATCACCCTGAAACACCACCCCTGTAATAGGCACAGCCCCTTCCACTTCACTATTCACTTTGGACAGCCATTGCAACGTCTCCTCATCCTGAGTGCCCAGATACTCTGAGTCTTTTCCAAATGGGTGCTGAATTCAGTGTGTTGTACACACGGCCTACCTCTCTTGAGATATCACGCCAGACAGGAGGTTTTAGAAACTACCTTATGGCTTGCAGTAGGATCTGAATCAGGTGTTTTAGTAGAAACTGCTCACTGAAGGCATACACAGAAGAAGGAGCTTACGTTGGTGGCCAAAGACCAAAGCCTTGCTCAAAATCTGTGGATGAGGAAACACCAAGGAACTCACTGTGGAGCAGACACCCACGGAGGAAGGACTCCTGAAAAGCTAGGGTCCCCCAAGAGGCTAAAATCACATCCTTGTTGGGCATGATAGCTTGTCGTAGGAAGAGTTTTGAGACATCACGTTGATGCTGGGATATGAACAGAAGTGTTGTGGTCACAGCCATCTCTATAGAAGGCCTTGGGGGATCTAGGGGCTAATTCTGATGCAAGGATCACACCGACCCTGCCATGTGCACCTACAGGGAGCCACGGCACATAGGTGCGTTGCCTTCCATGGGAGAAAACAGATCCTGTGCCGTTAATATCCTGGGAAGTGGTGGCTATCTATGAAAGGATTGCCCTCCCAGAGATGCTGACCACAGGGATTCCTTCTTGCTGCCTACACCCTTCATGCCCCTGAGGAACAGTCATCCATCTCCTGAGAGCTGTGACGTCCTCCTGATCACAAGTCGGGTGCAGCAGCACAAATGGTCCTATTGGGACTGAGTTATCACTTTCCCCAGAATTCCTCTTGGAGCTCCCGTCAGTCCACACTCTCCCATATCAGGCTGCACCTGTCCAGCTGGGGTTTGATCCTTCTAGTGTCTCCACAGACAACTGCTCAGCTCAAGGTGGGGGCTGTGCTGATGCTCACATACAGTTATATTTGTCTGACATTCCACAAGTAAGAATCTGCTTCCGAGGTAATATGATTAGTGTAGAAGTGGCAACGGCTGATTTGCCGATTGGTTCGTGATAAAAATAATCACTGTGTGTGATGAGGGACAAATGGTCGTGCTTATGAGTTATTATTCAAGCAGTCTGCACGTCATGCACAAACTTAGGTTAAACTGATCACCTTAGTGAGGAGGGCTATGGGATTAGGTGTTCTGATCCAGAGAGGTGGAAGGGAATGTCCTGCCAGTCAAGCACAGTGCCAGCTAGGACCCTGAATCCCCACATAGGAATGTGAGCAGACTAAGGTCACAGCAGATGACGGTGGCGGTGGAGCCACAGCAGGACAGTGCTCTGTCCCAGAACACCCCAGCCCATCGCAGGAGTTTGGAAGGAGTTGCGTTGAGATGGCTCTGGGATGCTGAGACATGTGAGCTCTGATGAGCTTGAGATACCCCAGGAAGGGATGAGCCGCTGCCAGTCCTGAACCCATGTGAAGTGTTCTGAGCTGGCCAGGAAGGGACTTGAAGGAATTAGAGACGTGGGCCATGTCATGAACCAGAGACCATGGGACAGGCCAAGGGAGACCCATGCATGGCAGTCCTGGACAGAAGCAAGGATTCTGCTGGCGACAGCAGTGCTGTGTGAGAGTTCTTGGAGAGAGATAAGGCGTGCGGGCAGAGCCAACCCTGTGAGGCCATGGACAGCAGGGCTGCAGCAGCAAGGACAATCTGAGCACCCCTACCACCCTGCCTGGGAGAATTTCCTGGTTTAGCCTCCTCTGCTACAGCCTCCTGTGTGGGCTCACAGCACCCAGGGACTGAGCCCATGCTGTGTCCAGAGGAGACAGCAGACACCCCAGGTCCTCCTGTGGGAAAGCTCTCCTGTTCTCTGGATGCCCGGAATCTGCCCACGATACACTAGTTTGAAGCCTCTCAGACAAAGTCCTGCTCCTCTGAGTGGCCTCCCTGTGCCACTATCCACGAAGGAAGGTGTTTTATGATTGACAGTCTCCATGGCATGTTACTCACCTGCCTGAATCTTACCACGCCTACTCCATGGTCATGACTCCTGGCAGGTTTCCTAAAGGCCCTTCCTGATCAAACAACATGCCGAGGTCTCTACTGTGCCTTGTTAGCCATCTCCTGCCAGAATCCAGGCAAAACATGCTGTGAATCTGTGTTAGGGCAGAGCTTGAGAGGATGATGAAGGGGAGTGGATCGTGGAGATGTTGGCAAGGAAGAAGGGGCTGAGATGGAGGATAAACAGGGATCAGAGGCTGAGGTGGCAGAAAACAATGCAGGAGAGTTTGGCTTCCACGGGGTTAACCCCCCCAAACACCTGAAATGCCCATGGCTGTGCCAGGCTGAAGCCAGGGGCCAGGGGATTCATCTGGGTCTCTCACGTGGGTGCAGGGCTTCAAGCACTTGGGCCATCACCTGCAGCTTCCCAAGATGCATTAGCAGAGAGCTGGATTGGAAGTGGAGCTGCCAGTACTACAGCCGGCATTCATCTGGGATGCCAGCATCCCAGGAAGTTGCTTAAATCGCTGTACCACAGTACCGGCTCCTGTCTGATACCTTTTTAACAATGATGCGTAGTGTTACTGAAGAGACTGAAATATCAGACAAGTGTGTTTATTACTCTGTGTAGTGCTGTTGTCAAAGGAAAACTCTAAAGTTCTATGTTCTACTTTTGATTTTACTCAGCCTAAACCAATCTGACAAGTCAGGAAACAATCTCTAAAAGACAGCTATCTCTTTCTAGCTGCAAAAGGGAAAGTCAAAATTAGTGCAAGACCAATTACCTTGCACTGTCATGCACGGATTGCTAGACTAGAAAGGAAAAGTTGGGTCACATAACACAGGGATTATAAGTGCGCTGTAGAAGTTTTGTGGAAATTTTTGTAGCAGTTTTTGTGGAATTTGGTTGGTCAAGATTAGAAGGAAATCAGAGACCCTAGATGTGGGCTCAACTCCCTGGCTATAGAGCTTGGCTTCTATCTTCTCTCCTGCCCCCTAGTGATTCCTCCAACATGTCTCTTGCTTGCCCTACCTCTTGGGCCTATGGTTCTGGACAAGATGGTTCAGTTGATCTCCTCCAGGTTGCAGCAAATCCATTTCCAAATGGGAATGTGACATCCACATGAAATTCCTCCAGATGAGGCTACCTACGTTTTTCTGGATAATACGGCCAGACATTTCTGTAAAGAACCACTCCCCCTTCCCTGAGACTGCACCACCCCCTGAATCTCTACAACAGGATATGCTAAAACCCTGGCAGAGGGGCTGGCGCTGTGGAGCAGTAGGTTAATTCTCTGCCTGTGGCACTGGCATCCCATATGGGCGCTGCTTCTAGTCCCAGCTGCTCCTCTTTCAATCCAGCTCTCTGCTATGGCCCGGGAAAGCAGAGAACGGCCCAAGTGCTTGGGCCCCTGCACCTGCCTGAAAGACCCGGAAGAAGCTCCTGAGAAGCTCCTGGCTCCTGGCTCTGGCCGTCGCGGCCATTTGGGGAGTGAACCAGCAGATGGAAGACCTTTCTCTCTGTCTCCTCTCCCTTTCACTCTCTGTAAATCTACCTCTCAAATAAAGAAATAAGATCTTTATAATGAAACAAAACAAAAATAAATCCCTGGCAGACCAAACCCATGTGATTTATCTGTCCATAATGAACTTTTCAAAGGAGAGAAAACCTTTGCCCCAAATGCCAAAAAAATTGTCATTATCATTTCTGTCGGTGGGTGAGGGATGTGGAGGGTTGCAGTTTGGGTCCTGGGATGGTCCCAAAGCCATGGATGGTGCAGGCTGCACAGCCCTGCTCAGAAGATCAATAGCACCTGCCTGGGAAATTATGTTGAATCATGGGTAAAAACACCCTCACTATGAAAGGACTGCAGCTACAAGTATACATCTCAGACTGGAGTCAATGTTGCAACAGACAGCCTCTGCATTTCTTTTATGCTGCTCCTTTGCAGCACATGGTAGCTATAGTCAACTTCTAGGTGTCCTGCCTGCCATGCTGCTCCCTTGCAGCAAATCAACCTCTGTTCACTCTGGCTGTACTGCTGAATTCTATGTTTAACATATTTATTATTTATCTGAAAGGCAGAGTTACAGAGGGAGGGAGGGAGGGAGGGACAGAGAGAGAGAGAGAGAGAGAGAGAGAGAGAGAGAGAGAGACAGAGGGAGACAGAGAGACAGAGAGACAGAGATCGATCTTCCATCCCGATGGTTCATTCCCCAATGGCCGCAACGGCCAGAGCTGTGCCGATCCCAAGCCAGGAGCTTCCTCTGGATCTCCCACGCAGGTGCAGGGGCCCAAACATTTGAGCCACCTTCTACTGCTTTCCCAGGCCATAGCAGAGAGCTGGATAAGAAGTCGAGCAGCTGGGACTTGAATTGGCACCCATATGGGATGCGGTCACTGCAGGTGGTGGCTTTACCCAATACGCAACAGCACCAGCCATGCACTGCTGAATTCTTTCACACACTGTAACACCAGACTCAATCAGTTGCTTCCCGAGACAGTCAACCAACCATGGTTTCTAAATTCTGGTGTTTTTACAGTACAATAATATAGTGTGTACATTTCTTCTGCACATAGATGATCAAACCTAATCTCACTTATGATACACTGTATTTCGAGAGTATACTTTTTATATGCTTGGAAGAAAATGGTGTTTAATGCTTTTCTATTTTTCCTTCATTTCAGTGACAGAGAAATTGAAGAAGAGACAGGCACAGAGTAAAGATCTGTCCCTGCTGGTTCAGTCCACATACACATATGCATTTCATTTTAGGCAGCTTCCCACACAAACTCAGAGCACAAAAACGAAAAGGAAAAGAAATACTACCTGGAAGAAAATTCCAGTAGAGGACTTTTGTTTTTGTTTTGTTTCGCTAAATACATGACCAATAGTCCTTAGGACTGTGCAGACCTGGTATAAGTTGTTCTAGTGCAGCAAGGTCACACTCATGGCTAATGCACCAGGGGCAGGGATCAGGATCTGGGCCTGTGGGTTCTGGACCTGGGAATGAGATCTAAGACACATGCACCTGCAGTGATGATGAAGGAAAGTCTGTGCCCCTCCCCAAGCTGTGTTCCCCAGTGGTCTCAAGGCCCTAACCACCAGCCTCTTTTGTGCATTCTCCTTGGGGTGCTCTCTGGGGATTCAGGGCTAGATTCAAAACCTCAGTTCTGTCTTTTCAGCTTGGCTAGGGACATTTGGAGGAGACTACAGTGCTGCCCTGGGGCATGGTCCAAAGGGTTCCTATGGGGCTAGGCATGTGTCTCACTCAGCTCCCTACCGAAAATCACAAGTAATCACCCTGTTGTGTCCTGGTCCCAGTCTCCTTTGGGGCCCCAGCCCCATCACAGAGGTCAAGGATCCAGCCACAGGCAATTCTGAGTCTGTGGACTCTGTTGCATTCGTTTTGCCAGGGTTTACTACACTGATGTGCAGCAGCATCTTAGTTTCTGTTTGCAGAGAAACTATGCAATGCTTAGTGGGGAGAGGAATTGGAATCAGAGGCTGGCCCCAGGCTGGGAGTAGGGGAAACAGCACAGGCCCCATATGAATGCTGACCCTGTTCGCCTCCCAACCCTGTCACCAGCTCTTGAAAATTTCCCAACTCCTGGGTTCCTCATGTGTGCAGCATTGCTTATCTGCTCCACCATGCGGGCTCAGTACCTAAGGCATCTGGGGCAGTTCCTGATGTTGTCTCATGCATGGCATGCGAGTGGCTGTCATTTTAATAGCACTGGACTCCAGACCTCGTCACTCTGGGATGCTGTGGCTGCTGTATTGTACTCATTGTCATTGTAGCACCACAGTACAGGCAATAATTAACCAAATAAGGAAGCATCATGAATAAAATTGGGTCAACATTCCCATGTAGAGGGCATCTTGCACCATCTTCATGAGCGTGAAGTTCAAAGCTGCCAGAATGGAAGCCAGGGAAATCTTCATTTCTTCCTTCCTAGCTCACTTTCCAGCCAAAGCACTATTTGCATTCAATTCCTATTCATCCAAAACTTAACCTTTGTCTAGAACTCTTCCAATCACACACACACACACATGCACACACATGCACACACATGCACACACAAAGTAACCTAATGACAACCCCGGAGGTACCTGCCAGGGTGTTTGGTACTTGTTTCCTGGGAGATTCACTCTTCTGTCCCCAGAAAGCCTTGTACTTGAGGGCCATCAATCACTTGTGTCTTGGCACTGTTAACCTCACTGGGACAACAGCCTAGGACACCTTCCACTGTTGTCTCAGGCACAGAATCCTCGCTGCTTTATGTGACATCCAGTTCTCAATTCCTGGCTTTGCTGTCAGACCTACTCCTTGAGGAACTGGTCCCTGTTGTGACCTAGTCTCATCACAGGGAACTCCCACACAAGGAAATGCAGTTTCCCTAAGACCACAACTCGTGGAATTAACAATCGTCTGTCCTTCCCAGAAACTCAGCTGCTCACCACTCTTGATTGGTTCTGTCTCAAAGGACATTTCTCCACCTTCTGCCTATGATGGCAGCTCCTGGATTCTATGCTTCTCTGGTAAGGGGGCTGTGGCCTGCCCCAGCATCTCCACTCCTAGCACAGGGCCTCCACTGAGCAGATGCTCAGTGGATGTGGAAGGAACAAATGAGCCAGTGATTACAGGAACTTATTGTCTTAATTATTTTACATTTTTAAGTAAGCCTAGAAGAAGCCTCTCTCTCTGTGTCTCTCTCTGTCTCTCTGTCTCTGTCTCTCTCTCTCTGTATGTGTGTGTGTATGACGGGGAGGGGAGGAGAGGGGGGTAACTTTACAGGACAACCAAAATGTGATACCTGGAGGAAAGAATGAATACAACATTTCTCTGGTATTCATGTATTGTACTGCTAAATTCTTTCACATATCAAGGAAATACCTGTTCCATTGCTAGGATAGCTTTGCTACCAAGCACAAAGAGAGATGCGTTTTTAACTTCATGCATAACAAGGAAAACTCTTATTCCTAACCTCTGTGTTGAGCTATCAGTGTGTGAATATGGACCTGTATTTACGTCAGTGCAGAAGCTCTTACCCTCTGGTTAATAGAAATAATAGAAATAACATATTAATAGAAATAACATATTTCAAAGACTAATTTATTTCTTTATTTGAAAGGCAAAGTTACAGAGAGGCAGTGGAAAAGAGAGTTGAGAGGGAGGGAAGGAGGTAGGAAGAGAGAAAGAGAGAGAGAAACTTCCATGCACAGGTTCACTCTCCAAATGGCTGCAATGGCTGGAGTTGGGCAGATCCGAAGCCAGGAGCCTGGAGATTCTTCCAGGTCTGCCAGGTGGGTGCAAAGGCCCAAGGACTCGGGCCATCTTCTACTGCTTTCCCAGGCCATAGCAGAGACCGGGGTCGCAAGTAGAGCAGCTGGGACTCAAACCGGCACCCATATGGGATGCCGACACTGCAGGTGGCGGCTTTACCCACTATGCCACAGTGTCGGCCCCTAGAAATAACATCTTGATATATGAAACGGTGGGGGGTGGGGGTGAGAGTACTTTCCAAGTAACCCGCACAGAAGTAGGACAAAGCCATGATAGCCCATGCTTGAAAAGGGCACTCTGGCATTCTACTAGTCAGAACTCTCATTGCTTTCTTTGCAGGGAGAGTAACAAACAGGCCCCCTTTCACAGGGGGCAGCGGGAGACACTGGCCCTGGCCCTGGCTCTACCCTGCCACCCTCACTCTCTATGGCCCCGCCTGCATCTGCTACCTGGATGCTCTCTTTCTCATCTCCCACAGCCCCTTGATTCATGGATGGGTGGAATCTGGGGTCATTCCTATTGAACCTGGCCAAATACTGCAGGACTCTCATCTCGCTGGTTTCAGCGTGGGCCCTTGGACCCCACAGAAACTCAAAACGAGCAGGATCGCTCTGGGGCACCTGCCGGTACTCCAGGTACCCTGCCTGCACCCATTCTTCGGTGATGAGCTTCCTGGGCTCCCCAAAGATGCAGTGCTCACTCCCAGCATACAGCCCCATCACACTCAGAGCTTCCCAGATCTGTAGCTCAGGGACACACCTGCCCCCGATGAACACCAAGCCCAGGATGGATATCAAGAGCCCAGTCTTGGGCATGGTCTGGTCGCCCCCCAGCACATCATGGCAGGTGAGGCCCAGCGCAGGGACGAGCCCATACAAATGGCCAGTGGGGTCTGCTTGCTTCATCTCAATGCCAAAGATCAGATGGATGCACTCAAAGGCTTTGCAGAAGATCCCAGGGAAGTAGTCTTCGTAATATATGGTGACACAACTCAGCATTTCCTCCACGGAGATCAGCTCTTTCCTGAGATACTTGAGAAGCAGGAGCTTCACCAACTTGGCCATCTTCTCATCCAGCGCATCTTGGAGCAAGAACTCTGCATCTTCCAGGTACTGCCGGGGGGCTGGGCCCTCTTCTTCCTGGCTTCTGGGGCTGTCATCGGATTGGCTGCATCCAGAAGATGAACTGCTGGTGGTTGAGGAGGCTCTCTGAGGACTCTTGGGAGGACTCGGGACCGCAGCCCCAGGCTCCCCCTGGGGAGTACCTGGTATCAGATCAGAGGAGGGGCAGGAGCCAGCAGCAGTGGCCTCCTCTTCCCCAACCTTGGGAAACCAAGCAGCTTCTCCTGGAGCCTGAAGGCCTCCCTCACTTTTGCAGCGCTGACTCTCCTGACCGTGAGGCATCATGACTTTCCGTGGGACAGCTGGCAGGAGGGTAGCCAGTAGCTGGTGACCGGGAACCCTCAGGCCTGGGGGAGAGAGAGAGCGCGTGAGTGACTCCAGCTGAGAATCCCAGTACTGCGGACTGTGTCACAGGCCCACGTATAGGCCTTCTCTCAGGGAGCTGAAAGAGGGCCTCACAGGGCACCTCTCCTGCTGTTGCGACTGTCCCCTGAGAAGTGCAAGCAGGCAGGGGAATTGCCAGCTAAGGCTTCCCAGGGTGCAGCCATCTGGCCAGCACTGTGCAAGGCTCCAGCAATGACAGCAGTGTTGGCAGGGCCAGCAGCCACCTGTGGGATCCCTCCCACCTTGGGATGGATGGGGCCCTTAGCTCACATTCAGAGGCTGTGCCTTACCTTGATTCTTGGCACTGCCTGGGCCTTGTGTGTTCTGTGACCTGACAGCCCTGCTTAAGGTCAAGCTGCTCACTGCCAGCTCCTGGCGCTCTGTTAGTGAAATGGAGGGGACCCTAAAGCTTCCTCCCTAGGCCCCTGGACCTCACTGGAGGATGGGCCAGAGTCATCAGGTTCCCATGTGTTGTGTGGATGGTCCCCTTTGTGCTCATTTACACCCTCACTATTTATTTGTTTCCAATTTTTAATTTATATTAAGAGAGCCAGTTCCAAGTATTTCATAAATACGGTATTAAGAACATAATGACATTTTCTCCTTACACTCTGTCCCTCACACCCTCCCTTGTACCCACCCTCCCTTCCTCCTTCCTTTCTTATTTTTCTTTTAATTTTTGCAATGGTATACTTGTACTTTGCTTTATAATCACAAGCTTAACCCTCCACTAAATACAGAATTTAACAAGCAGAAAGCAGAAAAACCACTGTCCCTCAGGAGTATAGACAAGGACTATAAACAATATTTAAACCTGGACATGTCAGTTTATTTCACAAACATTTCATGTTTTGTACTCTGACTTTACTTACCAGAAAACAGGGAAACTATCTGTTATTTGTGTCTTTGGGACAAGCTTATCTCACTGAGAATTATGGTTTCGGGGCTGGCATTGTGGCGTAGCGGGTAAAGGCGCTGCCTGCAGTGCCAGCTGCCCATATGGGCGCCGGTTCAAGTCCCAGCTGCTCCACTTCCGACCCAGCTCTCTGCTATGGCCTGGGAAAGCAGTAGAAGATGGCTCAAGCCTTGGGGCCCCTGTACCTGTGCGGAAGACCCGAAAGAAGCTCCTGGCTCCTGGCTTTGGATAGGCACAGCTCCGACCATTGTGGCCATCTGCGGAATGAACCAGCAGATGGAAGACCTTTCTCTCTTTCTCCTCTCTCTCTCTCTCTCTCTCTCTCTCTCTCTCTGTCTCTCTCTCTCTCCCTTTCTGTAACTGTACCTTCAAATAAATAAATAAATAAATAAATCTTACAAAAAGAGAACAATGGTTTCAATTGCAGCCAATGTGTTTCAAAAGATAGGATTTCATTCTTTTTTATGGCCTAGTAGTATTTCAGCATGAATATATACCACAGTCTCCCTATAGATCAACTCCCTGACCTGGCCCCAAGTGCCTCTACCTGTATGAGTGAACACGCCGGGAGCTATCCTTCTGACCTGCTCCCTTCAGAGCCAGGAACCAAGATATCCAGACTCTGTGGGGCCCATCTCTCTGGGCTGCGGTACCTTCAGGTCCCGTAAATGGGCTATACCCTGAGGCCTGGTCGTCATTGGGACTTCACCCTCCGCTTACCACCGTATGTGGCTGCCTCTGCTGACACAGACCTAGACCCCCTTACGCTGAAACCTCCTATCCCCCAGCACATGGCAGAAGGGACAGGATCCCAAGTACACTCACCCTGCCTAGTGACTTCCCAGGTGGAGCATTAAGGAACACAGGCTCTGTGAGTTCTCTGCTTCTAAGGAGTTTGCATGTACTTTCATGCTTTCCCTACATTCTTCCATTAGACTCCTGAGAGTAGTGCACTCCTCCCTCGGCTGGCGAGCTGTGGCTCTCTGTGCTGACTAATGCCTCCCCTCAGACCTATTCTCACCTGATGTCCGGGAAGCTGGAGGAGAGGTGCGTAGGATATGGCCACCAAGGCCGGGGCTTACCATGACCAAAACCGGTGGCCAAAGTTCCCTTTCTGTTTGTGGTCTACCATCCCTCTGACTTCCTACTGCTTCCTCCTCTTGACTCCTGGCAGTGTCCCGGGCTCAAACCTTGTGGACCACTCCCATTCTCCAGAAGGAATTCATGGCATTTCAAAAACCTCACAGCGGTGCTGGGTTGGATATTTTTGATCCCGGCGGCTTGCTGGCTCTCTCAGTGCTCACCTTGACTCCCTGCAGGCCCTGAGTCCTGTAGTCTGCTCACCTAAGGCCTTGCTTCTACTAGCAAGCTGCTAACTTCTGACCTGCACATTAAAATCAGCAGGGGCACCATCTAGGCACTCTGACTGGGGACTAGCTTGCCTTACAGAAGTGGTGGGTCTATAGTCCCCCCGTCTTGCAGGTCTAGGTCCCCTGCATCCTCTTTATGGTCCCACCGTTACACCTGCCAGGGACTGCGCCAAAGCCTCTGTTCACCCGAGGCTCTGATATTCTCCATCTGTCAGGCCTCCAAGCTCCCTAAAGTCCAGAGGTCCTGCTTCTGAAACACAGACTCATCTACCACCCTACAAAGGGCCAGCCGAAGATTTAATTCAGGGATATGCTTCTGCAGAGCCCTCTTCTTCTGCAGACTAAGCGCTCTATGTGCCCTACATCTTGCTGTCGCCTCTCCTTGAAGCCTGACAGAACAGGGGCCTCGTTTGTTTGTTTGTTTGTTTTTTAAAGATTTATGAGACTTTCTGATTCATTTGATAGGCAGAGCTCCAGAAAAGGAGAGAGACCAACAGAGCAAGAAAGAGCTGTTCCTTCCACTGGTGTACCCCACAAATAGCTGCCATGGCTAGCCCGGGTCAGGTCAAGCCAGGAGCCTGGGTCTCCTACGGGGGTGGCAGAGATCCGGGTACGCAGGCCATCTTCCTCAGCCTTCCCAGGCCCATTCACAGGAGTTGGACTGGAAGCAGAGCCGCCAGGACTCCAATGCTGCCTTTGCGGGAAGCGGCTTAACCCAGTGCCCTCCAAGGCCATCCCCACAGCCGCTTCTCACACCACAGCCCTCACATCTCTCCGCCCCAGAGGCCGAAGTGGGCGGGGGGGGAGGGGCAAATTAGGCCTCCCCGTGTGGGGCTTCCCCGCGTGGACAGCCACAGATTGACTCAAGTGGGTCTCTCTCTTGGGGTAAGCGGGTCCCCCAAATCCACCGCTGCCTGCCTCCTCACCTCGAAATCAGGCAGGGATTCACGGCCAACCTCTGCTGACCTCAGTCTATCATGCTCGGCTGAGGCTCTGACTCCCAGAGTCCCGGATGCTACAGGGGGCGGGGACACCAAGGGAGAAGTGGGTCCGGGGTGTTTCCGAGAGGACAGCCGGGCCAGAGCGGGGATCTTTGGGGCCCTCTAGGTGGGGTGGGGGTTTCCTCAGCCCTCCGCTCAGTGTCTCACCTTAACTGCTAACAGCCTGGGCGTTCTTTTGCCCCGACAGCGAGGTGGTCCACCACTCTGAGGTAAACGCTTATTCTGAAAGCGGAAATGAGTGTGCGTCACATCCGGCCACTGTGCCCGGATTTCCCAGGGCAGACAAAGGGGAAGAACAAAATTCCTTCTGCACACCCTGTCTTCTCTCGGGGTCCTCCACTTCTGGCCTGGCAAAACCTCAGTCCTTGCCACCTGCAGACTTGTGTCTGCTCCCCACCGACTAAGGGCCTGAGTCCCAGAATCCGCGGGCAGGGGAAGTTGGGATAGCTGGGCCAGCTGACAACCTCGCCTGCATTTGAAAGGCCACTTATCTTTGCCACAGGGTCCTTACCCTGGTGCCTGGCAGAGCCTGAATCTGCACCTTCTGCCAATATATGTTCCCCTGAGACCAGGACTCGGACTGCCTGTATCCCCTGATGAGGTCGTCCTCGGAGAGGAGTTCTGGAGGCTCCCACGGCTGGATGGGCTTTCCGCGGTCTCAGAACAGGTGGTGGCCTGAATCTTGTCGGTTTTTATCTGTTCTGGGGTATTGCCCCCCTCGATCTCTATCCACTTAGACCCACGTCTTTCATCTGCCACCTTAACTAAATGGCTAGCCCAGGATGCCCCCTTTTTACCACCTGTGGCTTCCTGTCCAGTATCAATGTGTGCAGGCAATGGCTGCGGTCCCAGACAGGTGTGCCTGGTGAGTTGCTGCAGCACCAATGACCATGGTCACTGCTGGGGACGATCATCTCCCATGGGTGCTTTCAGCTGCGAGAGGGAATCTTTGGAAACCTTGCATTCTCAGATTTCTTTTATGCTGAAGAGACTGAGCCATAGCAACTGATTTGGTTCTGTGGTGCTGTTTTGATGTTATCTAACTTTTCATAGTGCAGTGCCGGGATTTTTATATCTTACTGCTCATTCATAGTAAGAAATACTTTTTACCTCTCGACCCAGGATATGCTTAAATTACATGCGTTAAGTGTATATGGGGATCGTACTTACATTTGCTTATATTCCTCAATGCATAGATGAACGAACATATGTATATATGATGCCTTTGTAATGTGTTTGCATTTAGATGTATATGCATTTTATACAAGCATCTAGTCTGAGTATTTGCACATTTATTAAAGAAATCCGCTGTCACCATTCATGATTCACACTTATACTCATTATTCTGTTTCTGGTGTATTCATTTTAGTCCATTAAAATACTTTTTTCTAACAGTCCAGTGCTCCTCAACAGAGGCTGTCTCAGATGGCGACTAAGACCAACTCCAGACACTGCATACCAGATCAGAGTTCAACAGGTGAAATAAGTTCCTAGTGTTACAGAGCGTAGTGGGGGAGACTATAGTTCACAATCATCTAGTGCATAGTGTATGGACCATTAGAAGGATGAAGCTCCAAGCTGCTGATCATCAAGTAACATTAAAGAAGAGGAACTGCTGAGGTGGGCTTTTGATGCAGTGTGTGGAAGCACCACTTGTGATGCCCGCATCCCAATCAGAGTCCTTTTGGGTGCCCTGGCTACCCTGCTCCCATTCCATCTTCGTGATAATGCCTCTTTGGAGGCAGCAGCAGATGATAGCTCAAGTGCTTGGGCCCCTGCCACCAAGTTGAGTGATTCAGGTCAAGATCAAAGCTTCCAGATTTCAGTCTGACATCGCCTGGGCTGCTGTGAATACTTGGGGAGTGAACCAGAACATGGGAGACTCTGTTTCTGTGTCTCTGTCTTGCATTTTTAATAGATGAAAATAAATGAAAAAATTAAAAAGGCAATATTGATTTCAGATTTTAACTAGCATACATTGTATACATGTTCTGAAATGTAAAGCTGTAGCCCATAAATGTAAATAATTTTTGTTCAGAGTTAAAAACAATGTTTTGGAAAGGCCAGTGCTCACTAATGATCATGGTTAGCAATTGGCACAGACTCGAGCCACATCCTGCCAGCCAAGTCTATTGCCCTGCTACCCTGTCACTAAGCCAGGACTATAAGAACCTGTGGTATGAGGTGCTAAGGTTGTGCAATGAAGTGGGGCCAAATTTTTTTTTTTATTTATTTGGCAGGTAGAGTTATAGACAGTGAGAGAGAGAGAGAGAGAGACAGACAGACAGACAGAAAGGTCTTCCTTCCATTGGTTCATCCCCCAAATGGCCGCCACGGCCGGTGCTGAGCCGATCCGAAGCCAGGAGCCAGGTGCTTCTTCCTGGTCTCCCATGCGGGTGCAGGGGTCTGAGTGCTTGGGCCATCCTCCACTGCCCTTCCGGGCCACAGCAGAGAACTGGACTGGAAGAGGAGCAACTGGGACTAGAACCCGGTGCCCATATGGGATGCCGGCACCGCAGGCAGAAGATTAGCCAAGTGAGCCACAGTGCCGGGCCCCGTGGGGCCAAATTTAAAACTACCCTCCTAGCCATAATGCCCTCTGTCATCTGTGCAGGTCAGAGACCCTCCCAGCCAAATTCCAGGAGCAGTTCCAATCCTACATGCTTTATTCTCCCACAATGGTTTCTCACGTTTCTTGTTTAGATTTTCTTGCTGATATTCTTTCTTTCCCATTTCTCTTTCCCTTTCCATTTCTTTTCCTCTGCAGTTGTCCAGTATTGACTTGACATGAGAGGAAACAGCCTTAACTTCACTGTCACTTTGCCCACTACAGGTGAGGTGTTAAATCTATGAGGAATTTTGAGACAACTGGCATCTTTGTAATGTTCTCTTCCTCAACTAAGAATATGGTGTTATCCTCCACTTCTTTTCGCTTTTTCCATGAATCTATCAGGAAACTCTTACATGTGCCTCCATAGTGAACTTGGATATTTTTTGTTAGGCTTCTTGTTAATTTAAATTTGGATTTTATTGCAGCTCAGAGTGGTAGCTTTTCTATTTTCAGCTCTAAGTTGCTTTTGGGTAGCAAGGCTCTTGATTTTGCTATTTTGAGCTTAATTATGTTGTCTTCTTGTCATTTGTATATTCTATGTATTGCTTTCTTGCCAATAATACTCTTGAATTTTTTTCGTTTTTCAGTTGTTTCCATTTTATTTGAAATGCAGAAATATAAGCAAAGAGAGCAATATTTATCTTCCATCAGCTGATTCATTCTCCAAATATCTTCAACAGATGGAATAGCTCCAGGCCAAAGCTAGGGACTTGAAATTCAATCTGGGCCTCCCACGTGGGTGAAAGAGACGCTGGAACTTGAGCCTTCATTTACTGAGTACCAGGGTATGTATTAGCAGAAACCTGGATTGGAAGCAAAGTGGTAAGTATTCGAACCAGGCACTCAGATATTGGATGTTGCCATCAGGCAGCAGCTAAACTACTGCACTAAATGCATACCCCACTATTGTCATATCAATATTCACATCTCTTCTTTATGCTTTCCGCAGTTCTGACTCTGGGTTACATTTCAGGCATGGATCTTTGTGGTGACTGCATACAATAACTTGTCCCTGACTTGAATGAGAATGCATGCGATATCTAATATTCAACCATGTTTGCTTCAATTTTAAGGAAAGGAAATTCAATTTTTCTTCATATATATTTGAGAGACAGATAAGGAGACAGAGAGCTCCCATCTTCTGGTTGATTTCCCAAATTCCTGCAAGAGTCAGGGCCCAGGGTCTGGAAACTTAAGTCTCCCAGATGAGTGGCAGGAATTCAGTGATTTGAGCCATCGCTTTTGCCTGCCAGCGTCTGCATTAGCAGGAAGTTGGAGTTAGGAGCCAAAACTGTGTTTTAAACCCAAGCAATATGAAATAAGACAAGTGGCACTGGGTAGGCATCCTAACTGCTGTGATAAATGCCTGTCCCTGGATAGTCCCATTTCATTTTAGTTTGCTAAAATATTTAGGTTGAATTTCTTTCGGAGGCTTTTTCTGCATGCATAGACATGACCACACGTTTTTGCTTATATGGAGAGATTTAGTAAGAAACTTTTTCTGAGGTTAAAGAATACTTTGAGGCCGGCGCCGTGGCTCACTAGGCTAATCCTCTGCCTTGCGGCGCTGGCACACCAGGTTCTAGTTCCGGTCGGGGTGCCGGATTCTGTCCCGGTTGCCCCTTTTCCAGGCCAGCTCTCTGCTGTGGCCAGGGAGTGCAGTGGAGGATGGCCCAAGTGCTTGGGCCCTGCACCCCATGGGAGACCAGGATAAGCACCTGGCTCCTGCCTTCGGGTCAGTGCGGTGCGCCGGCCGCAGCACGCTGGCCGCGGCAGGCATTGGAGGGTGAACCAACGGCAAAGGAAGACCTTTCTCTCTGTCTCTCTCTCTCACTGTCCACTCTGCCTGTCAAAAAAAAAATACTTTGATTTCTTGGATGCAGGCTGGTATGTTAAATATGCTATTAATTTATTGAAGGTATTTGCTGCTATACAGATGAAGTTGGCCCAAATGTTCTTTTCACAGGGAGTGGATCTCATTTGGTCTCAGAATCCAGGAGAGCTTCCATCGGAGAATAAGTGGAAGAGTTGCCTGTCATTTTGTGTGCTTTGAAAGACTGAGATCAGATGGTGATGAGGTTTCTTGGACCATTTGGAAGATGTGGACTCCATACCTGTGTGATGTAGAGCGTTGGAAGGTGGCATGCACTTTAAATATGCATTTTTTTTCAGATGTGCTATGATTTATTTACCTGTGCACCTCCTGAATGAGGCAGAGTTTGGCAATTTTGAATCATCTACTATACACAATCTTGTACATTCTTTTGCATGTTTGAGCCCATATTTTCAATTCTCTTAAATAAAATCTGGGAGTATGTCTGCTGGATGTAATGGTAACAGCATGTTTATCTTTTTTAAAGCTTTGTTTCCTTGGTATTTGTAAGGGATAAAGAAAGGGAGAGGAAGAGAGGGACAGAGGGCCATGAGGGAGATAGGAAGGGAGAAGGTAGAGGTAGAGGTAGAGGTAGAGATAGAGGTAGAGGTAGAGGTAGAGGTAGAGGTAGAGGTGTGTGTGTGTGTGTGTGTGTGTGTGGAGAGAGAGAGAGAGAGAAAGAGAGAGAGAGAGAGAGAGAGAGAGAGAGAGAGTTTTCTTCTATGTTGGTTTACTCCCTATATACACACTACAGCCAGAGCTGGTAAGACTGGAAATCCATCTGGGTGTCCCTTGTGGGCAGTAGGGAATCAACCACTTAAGCCATCATCTGCTGCTGCAGGATTGCATTAGCAGGAAGCTGGATGGGATATGGAGCAGCTAGGGCTTGAACAAGGGGCTGTGCTATGGGATGAAGGCATCCCATGGGCAGCTTAACCTACTGCACCACAATACCCAACATTGTGTTTATAATGTGAAATTTACAGAAAAAGAGCAATGTCATTTCAGAGAATTTCTTTATGTCTCATACTCAGTTTTCCTTATCATTAAAATTCTGCAGTAACATGAACCCTTTATCATAACTGTCAGGGCGATATTCATCCCCAGTTTTCCTTTAGTGTTCCAGGATTACCACAGTTCTCTTGAAATCTTCAGCACTAATTCATTACCACAAGAAGGCTGTGGTGAATTTCCTGTGTTTATTTACTACTGTGCCCTTCAGCAGAGAGAATTCTGGCTCACACCACTCTTCCAGCCATGTACTTAGTTGGCAATACACAGGTATGAGAGGACTTCACAAAGTCCATAAAAATGCGTATTTTGGAAAAGCTGTGTTTGGAATCCAAAATTTTCCCAGCACTCTAAGCTATCTTTTAATTCCATTGCCCATGAGCTTTCTAAATTGCCCTCTGGATTGGATCAAGATGACAGAGTAGGGAGGGAGCTTACTGCTCTAGCCTAGGGGAAGATAGTTTAAAAAAAAAAAAAGTGAAGAGAGTGCAGTCTCAGGGAAGAGTTAGGGAGAAACCGCCAGTGGGAACTCCACACAAATTAGAGGGACACTGTGGACCTATGTAGAGGGTATGGACATGCGCAACTCAGAAACTCAGCAGCCAAGAACCTCAGCACCAGCTCTGGAGTGAGGTGAGACCAGACTGCAGCAGCCCAAGCCATTCGCGATTAAGCTGCTAGGAGATGCGGCTGGGGGTCCTGTGGGGGATAGTATACCTGCCAAACTAGAGGAGAAATAAAAGGGGGACAGGTTTCTCAATCGTCAATCACCCTGCAATGGCATCCTGTAACAAGCTGATAGAGAGCAGGTGCCATGTTGGACATATGTAACAGCTGCTCCAGCTCGTGTCCATGCGCCCATCAACGAGCTCAGTGGAGATGCCTGAGTCTGGTGGGGAGAGCTGACAGGGGCTTGGGTGCTCGAGACTGTGGGAGGCTTGGGTACCAGGACTGTGGAAACACTGAGGCTGTGTGGGAGGACTCAGGATGTGGCTGGGACTTTGGGCCATCACTGTGGGAGGTTCTATGCGATCAGGACTCCTTG
Organism: Lepus europaeus; assembly: GCF_033115175.1. Lineage (NCBI taxonomy): Eukaryota > Metazoa > Chordata > Mammalia > Lagomorpha > Leporidae > Lepus > Lepus europaeus. The sequence goes on from NC_084850.1 coordinate 4,465,082, forward strand.
ATTCCCTGGTGAAGATCATTGCTGTGGACTCTTAGTTACACTGAGGACTGCACAGATTCTTTGTGTGGTACTTGTGGCAGTGCAGATGAATATTATACCCACTGGAGCTAGAGTCCAGGCACTGGTTTCCTTTGTAGAGAGGAGGTGAACCTGAGATTATGCCAATAGAGCAGAACAAACCTTCCCTCTGATTAAAACAAAGAGAGAGAGATAGATAGATAGATAGAGAGAGAGAGAGAGAGAGAGATTTACCATGCCCAACCTGGGTGTCACCTTGAATGCTCCCTTTACACTGGAGCAGTGAACAAGGCTCCCTGGTCACACCCACCACTCGCCTCTAGGCATTCACTGAAAAAGTAGACACTCCACTAATATGGAGAGGCGTAGTCCAAATATAAAAGCCGCCACACAGAAAAAACAAAGAGGAAACCAACTAGTATCTCCACAAATGCTGAATAAGGAATGCAGCAGTTCAAGGAACAAAAATAAGGAAGACAACAAGACACCGCCAAAAGAACTCAACATTTCAATGATAGATTGTGAAGATAAGGAGATTGAAGAGATGTCAAAAACAGGATTCAAAAAAATTGGCATTGGATTACTTAGAAGTAATCAGAAGCAAATGCAAGAACTAATCAAATCATAGGTGAAATGAAAGAAAGTTTCTCCCATGAAATTGAGATCTTAAAGAGAAATCTAAATGAAATCTTGGAAATGAAGAATTCAATAGAACAAATTAGAGAACTAGAAAACACTGTTGGGAATCTACAGGTTACTATCAATCGACCCAACATATGGATCTTAGGAGTTCCTGAAGGGGTGGAAAGAGAAAAGGGATTGAGGTCCTTTTCAGTGAAACAATAACAGAAAACTTCCCTAATTTGGAGAAAGAAAGGGACATCCATGTAAGGAAGCATACAGAATCCCTAATAGATATGACCAGAAAAGATCTTCACCATGACACATTGTAGTAAAACTCTCTACAGTAAAACATAAGGAAAAGATTCTAAAATGCGCATGAGAGAAATGACAGATTACTTTCAGAGGATCTCCAATTAGGCTCACAGCTGACTTCTCATCAGAAACCCTACAGGCTAGGAGAGAATGACGAGATATATTCCAGGTATTAAGAGAAAAACAAAATCTATCAACCCAGAATCCTGTAGCTTGCAAAACTCTCATTTATGAATGAAGGTGAAATAAAGGTGTTGCATAATAAACAGAAATTGAAAGAATTTTTCACTACCCATCCAGCCCTACAAAAGATGGTTAAGGACGTGCTACAATCAGAAACACAGAACCATAGTCATAATTATGAAAGAAGAAGAAGGCGCAAAATAGGAATATTTATTACAAAATGGCAGGGCAAAGTCATTACTTTTCAAAAAAATGGAAAAATCTTGCATGTTCATGGATTGGAAGAATCAATATCATCAAAATGTCCATACTACCAAAAACAATTTCAGATTCAATGCGATACCGATCAAAATACCAAGGACATTCGCCTCAGATATAGAAAAATGATGCTGCAATTCATATGGGAACACAGGAGACCCCCAAATAGCCTGAGCAATCATATGCAACAAAATCAAAGCCGGAGGCATCACGACACCAGATTTTAAGACAGACTACGGGGTGGTTATAAAGAAAACAGGTTGGTACTGGCACAAAAACAGATTGATAGTCCAGCGGAACAGAACAGAAACGCCAGAAATCAATCCATATATCTACGATAAACCTATCTTTGACAAAGTGTCTAAAATCATGGAACAGAATAGAAACGCCAGAAATCAATCCATGTATCTATGATAAACCTATCTTTGACAAAGTGTCTAAAATCAATCCCTGGAGCAAGGACAGTCTCTTCTACGCATGGTGCTGGGAAAACTGGATCTCCACATGCAGCAGTACGAAGCAAGACCCCTACCTTACACCTTACACAAAAATCCAATCCAAATATATTCAATGCAATGAATTTCAACAGCCCTTGTTTTGTCTGTGTAGGAAAAAGGTTTTGTGTGTGTCTCTGTGTGTGCAAGTTGTTGAACTCTTTGCTTAGTAGGGAGTTGGTATTCTCTGTATAAAGTTAATTGAAAATGGAACTTAGTGGAGCATGGGCTTGGGAATGGGAGAGGGAGGAGGTAGAAGGGTGGGAAGAGTGGGTATGGTGGGCAGAATCACTATATTCCCAAAGTTGTACTTATGAAATGCATGGAGTTTGTATTCCTTAAATAAAAGTTTTCTTTGTAGAAAAAATAAAGTGCCCTCTGATATTGATCACAGAATTACTAAGGTCAATTCCTGTAGCAAACAATTTATCAACTACCTTGCAGTCCATGAATACAGATGAATACAATAACTTTTCATCTTGTTGTTACAGACTCACTTGTAGCATTCCTCAGACGTGCACTGTTTCCCATGAGACCCACGACAAAAGTTGTGTCACACCTTTGTGTCATGCTTAAGATGCTGTGTCATATTCTGTGTTCCATCTGGCCTTTCTTGAACTCCTAGATTTTTCTAAATGTGCACACACTAAGATTCACTCTTTTTCCTGTAGATTCTATGCATTTTGGAAAATTTATAGTGACATGTTGCTGCCATTACACTAGGAATCCAAACCTTTTCACCACTTGAACACATCCTCTGTACTTCTCCCATTCAACACTCCTCCCTAGTCCTCATCCCTGCAACCTACAGGTCTCATTCATGTCTCTACAATCTGGTTTTCCAGAATGATAAATATATCAGCCAGATGGGCAAAAAAGGGATGAGGACTGGTAGGTAGATGGGATGCAGGACCTTTGACTGGACTTCAGTGTAGCTTCCAGAGGATGTGACCTGCAACTTGCATGTCCACGGGGAAGCACCTTCATCCTCACATCCTCTCTCCTGGACCCCAAGTGTTCCTGGGAACCTGGGCTCCATTGCAAAGGGGGATGCCATCATGGAACTGGGGAGAAGCCCAAGAGGCAGTGTCAAGAGCAAGTCTCTCCCTGCTTCCCCACAGTTCGTGACCATGTTACCTGAGGCATTGGTCATTCAGAAACAGAGTAACAGCTGCCCCTCCCTGGTTCATCTGAGCCACAGCTCAGGTCAGTGTGGAGACAAGGCTTTGGAACTGTAGGAGGTTCACTTTGAATACGACTCTTGTGGTTTTCAAGTAAAGCACATCACTTAACTTCCCTGGGCCTCAGTTTTCTCACCTGCACATTGGTCATAAGAGAAAAAAGTTCAGAACATTGGGGTCACTTTATACCAGCTGTCATCTGCATGGAAAATGCAGGACCTGAATGAAGAGGCAAGGTGGGAGCAGCATTTGTTAATTTGTACCTGAGATGTGTCTTGCCCCCATATTTTAATGTTTCTCGAGCAGTATTTGTCTTGTGATCCACATGTAAGTTGCTGGGTGCAGGATTTCTTTACCTTCAGAAAAATGGTTAACATTGAAGGTTACTCCCTCACCTTAGGACTGCGCACATCTGATATTGTAGCAGGATCCATGTTCTGAGACAAGACCCCAAGGCCTTTGACCAGGAAGCAGGTGTTTACTATGCCGGCATCATCCCCAGGTGAGATTTCTTATCCAAAAGCCTGAGTCCCGAACAAAGAGGGTATTTCCTTAAACATGATTTTAGCCTCACTGTCTCCCTTTTATGGTTACATGCATACATTTGCTTGGAGATGCTAATATTACATGGTAGCCACAGGACTGATATAATACTGTGCGTTTGAACGTAGTTACTGATGTTTTTTACCACACACAACATACTAAGCCACTTCGTGTTCTATTTATGACAACAAGACATGTGTAACACATTAGAGAAAGGTACCCATGAAAAGTGTCCAAATGAAGAGTTTGTCCCTACAAGCTCAAGCCTCAGCCTTCCAGTTTGTGTCCATCTGTGCTTTGCCCAAGAATGCTGAGGACATGACCTGAGCCTTGCCCCTCTCCAAATGAGAAAAACAATGCTGGAAAGAGAATCAACCGGAATGTCATGGGCTGAAACCACTTTTCCCCAGGTAGGAAGAGGGGGCCACTGTTGCCAAGACATTTCAGAACCAGCTTCTCACATTTATCCAGGAGTCAGAAGCATTGAGCATAGTCCCCTCACTCTTCTCTATTGTTACATACCCACTCTCCTGCTGCCGTGGCTCAAGGACATCACACGGCTGTGACTCACACTGGGAAATAAAGAGGTTGGCATCATTGATCCATAGAAGGAGATGGCAATGAGGATGAGAACACAGGGCTTATATGTAGCAGGGGCTTCAGTTAGCAGGAACAATGCCAGCTGTGCCTTAATGCTCCCATTGAGCAGAGGGTCACTGCACTTGGGGAAAGGACAGGCTGTGCCCCTCCCTCAGGATTGTCTTTCCCGGTGGTTGCAATGTCCTAACCACCAGTCCCTTTGTGCATGATTCTCGGAGTACTATCTGGCTTCACGGACCTGTGACTGGCTGTATTCTAAGTGCCTGTTCCTTCTGCCTATTCAGCTAGGTTAGAGATGGGGGGGGGGGGAGTGCAGGGATTCCCTGTGTCCTGAACGCGGGGCTTCCAGTGAGCTTAGGCATGTGTCATCCAGGTCTAGGCTAGAACTCTCAACTGCCTCACCCTGTGGTGATCTGATCTCAGCTCCCTTTGGGAACCCAGCACCTCTACAGTGGACCGAAGTGTGTGAGACATTGTAGTACTCACAGAAAGCAGCTCAAATCAGGTTGAACCCGGCAGCAGAAGTGCTCGTGGGCCCTGGCTTTGCACAGCAGCTCCGTGGGACAGGGCAATGGCCCTGGCATCTTCACCCAGGTCTTCATGGACTCTCCCCCAGCAAAGCACAGAATTCCATCCCCTGCCTCATTTCCGAGGCTCCCAGAAGGAGGCTTCACTTTGCAAGGCTGTGTGTAACCCCAATACATTGAGGACCTTCTCCTTCCATAGGATACAGGAGTAAATTCTAGTCCCCATGGATCTCTGCTACCTGAGTCTTGACTGGTGTTTCATGAACACCTGTGCAGGTGCCAAAGTTACACCAAAAGCCAGTACTCTCCTGTGGAGCAGGTGTCAGCCTGAGACAGCAGAACATTGGTTCCGGATTTGTCCTCCTCAAAGTGGAGCTACCATGTCCAACAAGAAACCGCCGTTCACCTTGCAAATGAGTCTCAGGGTTTTGGATTGCATTTCAATGATGGTTGCCCCCACCCAGCACTTATGAGTGATTCTGGATTCTGACCCTGAAAGTAAGCTCGATCCACTACATAGCTGTTCACTTCCCTGCTTTGAAAAAGAAACTCACTCAAATCCAGCTGCAAATATCTGAAAACCCTCATTGCCTCTTTCCACCTTCACAGCCATTTGATTAAGGGACAAACCACTCCACTCCCTTCCTATTGCTGAAACAAAAAGAATGTTGGCAACCCCAAGAGAAGGATCACAAGTTGTCTAATATCATGGTCCAGCACGAACTTTTCCGATGTCAGTTGTTGTGGTTCTCAGCGAGAACTGAGTGTGAGCTATGGCAGATCAAGGATTTCTGCAGGGAGAAGCAGTGCTGCATGTCACGCTAAGTGCAGATGATCCTGCAGCCTCCACAGATGCCAGGCAGCAGGGAAGTCAAGGGCAGCAGGCCAGATTCCAGTGTTGGATGGAGGCATGTGGTAGAGGTGAGGGGACGGTCACTCCACTCGTGAATGTGCTGGGGGCTAGACTGGAAGATCTACACTTTGGTAGAGTCAACTGTCAAGGAACAAATTGCAGGCAACATCCAAAATGTATTTGATTCTCACAGTCACCTTCTTGGGGTTAGCTTGAATATATTGGTCTCCACCAAGATCTTCTTTTAAATTTTCATCAGGGACACCCTGTGGAGTAGTGATGGGAGAAATGAATTAATCAGATGGTCTGTCTTGGACTGAGAAGAAGGTGAAGAGTGCAGGCCCCGGAAGAATTACGACCCAGGGTTGTCTCCCAGCCCTGTCACTTACTAGCCAGGGGCCATGAGATATTCCCAAGGGGGATTCCTCTGTCTTCTCTTGGCGTTCTCGCCTGGTTGACTGGAACCGCCTGGATCGGTGCTGCCTGCAGACTTGTGTCTGTTTCCCACTCACCAAGTATGTGAGTCCCAGAATCCCCTGACAGTGGCAGTTGGGATAGTAGGAGGCAGAGGCTGACAGCCATGCTTACACTTTTGGTGCCCATCCACCCATCCTGCAGGGTCTTTATTTTGGTGCCAGGAAGAGGCTGAGCCCCCAACCTCTGCCAACCTGTGTCTGATCCCCACAGACTGGGGCTCTGAATCTCACAGTCCCCTGACTTGGTTGTGGTGGGGAGAGGCATGGTGAGGCTCCCAGTGCGGCAAGGGCTCTCCCTGGCCTTGAGAGAAGGGGCTGGGCTGAATCTTGTGGGGTGTTGTCTATTATTCAGTGTTGGGGGTTCCCTCAGTCCTTAGCCACAAATGCTGGCATCTTACATCTGCCGTGTTGAGTAAATGACTTGCCCTTAATATCACTTCTGGCACCTGTTCTGTGTGCAGGCAATGGCTGTGGTCCCAGGCAGTTTGCTGGGTGAGGCACTGAAGTACCAAGACCACGGTGCACTGCCCAGGAAGAAGGGTATCTCCCATGGGGTCTCTTCAGCAGCCAGATGTGGGCTTTGGAAACCTTGTGTTCTCAAAGATTTACATCATGTGGAAGAGATAGAGCCACAGCATCAAGTTTGGGTATTGGGGCTGATCTGATGTAATTTAACTTTTCTTAATACAGTGCTGGAATTTTCACATTTTATTCCTCACTCCTAGTAAGAAATACATTTTACATCTCAAGCAAGTTTATGTTCAAACTATATAAAGTATATATGAGGATTATACTTATATTTGCTTATTTACCTCAATACACATATTAATATATTTGTATATTATGACTAACATGTATGTGTTTATGTGTATGTGTTTATTCATACCTTTTGAGTATTTGCACAGTTATTTTATTAAGAATATCTAATATTGACATTCCTGATTCACTCTTACATTCATTATTCTCATTCTGGTACATTTTTCATATTCTATTAAGTGAGGTCCAGCCTCAGGTTTTACAATGAAGTGGGGGTAGAAGTTAAAACCGCCCCCCCCAGCCAATCTGACACCTGTCATCTATGCGGGCCACAGACCTTCTCCACCTCCCCTGCCCAGCCCAACACCCCAAATTCCAGTCTCTGTTCTCCCCCAATGCTTTCTCATGTTTCTTGTTTAGACTTTCTTGCTGACATTCCTTCTTTTCCAAATCCCTTTCCCTTTCCCTTTCATTTCCTCTACAGTTGTCCAGTGTTGACGTGGCACCAGAGGACACAGCCTGAACTTCATTGTTACTTTGGCCGCTACTAAAACTATAAAGAATTTTGCAATAACTGGCATCTTTGTAATATTCTATTCCTCACCAATGAATATGGTGTTCTCCATTTATTTCTTTTTTCCCTGAATCTACCAGGAAACTCATATGGTTTCCTCCGTAATGATGTTGGATAATTTTCTTAGGTTTTCTGGTTAATTCAAATTTGGATTTCATTGCAGTTGTGAGTGGTACCACTTCTGCTTCATGTTCTCAGTTGCTTTTGTGTAGATAGTCTTTCTCTCTCTCTCTTTTTTTTTTTTTGACAGGCAGAGTGGACAGTGAGAGAGAGAGAGAGAGAGAGACAGAAAGACAGAGAGAGACAGAGACAGAGAGAGACAGAGACAGAGAGAAAGGTCTTCTTTTGCCATTGGTTCACCCTCCAATGCCTGCCGCGGCCAGCGCATCGTGCTGATCCGAAGGCAGGAGCCAGGTGCTTCTCCTGGTCTCCCATGCGGGTGCAGTGCCCAAGCACTTGGACCATCCTCCACTGCACTCCCGGGCCATAGCAGAGAGCTGGCCTGGAAGAGGGGCAACTGGGACAGAATCCGGCGCCCCGACCGGGGCTAGAACCCGTTGTGCCAGCGCCGCAGACGGAGGATTAGCCTATTGAGCCACGGCGCCGGCCTTAGCTAGTCTCTTGATTTTTGTTATTTTGTTCTTAGTTATGTTACCTTTTTCATTTGTATAGTATGTGCATTCCTTTATTGTCAATAATACTATTGTATTCTTTCATTTTTTATTTTCATATTATTTGAAATGCAGAAATACAGAGAAAGATAGGGGAAGTAGGAGAGGGAGGAGGGAGGTGGGAGGGAGGGGGAGGGAGAGAAATATATATATATATATATATATATATATATATACATATATATAGAGAGAGAGAGAGTGAGAGAGAGAGAGAGACTGACTGCTATCTGATGATTCCCTTCCCATCTGAGTGGCAGGAATCCAGTGACTTGAACCATCACTGCTGCCCCTCAGGGTCTGCATTAGCAGGAAACTAGAGTCAGGAGCCATAACTGTGTTTTAAACCCAGGCAATATGAAACTGGACAAGCGGCAGTTAACAGGCATCCTAACTGCTATTCTGAAAACCTGTTCCCGGGGATGCTCATTGACTCTTAGTTTGCTTATTTAGGTTGAATTTCTAACAGAGGCATTTTATGCATCACAGATATGGACAAATGCTTCTGCTACTCCATCTTGCATGTAGCAATTCCCAAATGAAAATTTTTTCTAAGGTTAAAGAATATATTGATTTGGTGCATGCAGGCTGGTATGTTAAATATGCCATTAAGTTGCTGAAGGCACTTGCTGCTGTACAGATGAACTTGTTTCAAACGTTCTTTTTGTGAGTAATGGATTTTCCTGTGCTTTTGAATCCAGGAGAGCTTGCCTGGGAGAATGAGGGGAAAAGTTGCCTGTCATCGTGTGTGCTTTCAAAGACTGAGATCACACGGTGTCGAGTTTTCTTGGGACATTTCGTAGAACTGGCCTTCACATCTGCTTGCCCTAGAGCATTGGTGGGTGGCATGTAATTTAAATGTGCATTCTGTTTCAGATGTGCCACTCTCTATTTGCCCATGCATCTGCTGAAGAAGGAGATTTGGAGATTTTGAGTCATCTACTATAAACAATCCTGTAAAATCTTGTGCATGTTTGAACCTATGTTTTCAATTTACTTGAGTAAAATTTGTGAGTATGCCAGCTGGATGTAAGGGTAAGACTGTATTTCTCTATTGTAAATGTTTAAATATTTAGTCTGTTTATTTGAAAGAGAGGAGGGATGGATGGAGGGCCAGGGAGAGAGTTAGAGGAGGGGAGAGGGAGGGAGACAGAAAGGGAGAGAGAGGAGGCGGGGGGGGGGAGGGAGAGGGAGAGGGAGGGGAGAGGGAGGGGGCGGGGGCGGGGGAGAGGGAGAGGGAGAAGGAGAGGGAGAGGGAGAGGGAGAGGGAGAGGGAGAGGGAGAGGGAGAGGGAGAGGGAGAGGGAGAGAATCTTCCGTGTGCTAGTTGACTTCCCAAGTACCACAACAGCTAGGGCTGGGCAGACTGAAGCCAGAAGCCCCCAAATCCACTTGGGTAGGGAAGAAACTGCTTGAGAAATCACCTGCTGCCTCAGGGTTGCGTTAGCAGGAAGCAGGATTGGATGCAAAAATATCCAGGAATCCAACCAGGCACTGTGATATGGAATACAGGCATTCCATGGGGCAGCTTACCCAACTGTGCCACAACCTCTGTGTTTGTACTGTGAGACTTTTAGAAAACTTGTAAAGCCTTTTTGGAGTTTCTGTATGCCTCACACTCAGTATCTTTAAAGCTGTGCAGTAATGCGACACCTTATTCACAGCTGGCAAGGCAGTATTCAGTCCCAGTGTCCTTTAAGTGTGCCATGATCACAAGAGGTTTGCTGAAATCTTCAACATTAATCCATTACCACAAGACGTTTCTGGTGTGGTTTCTGTGTTTATACAGAAATGTGCTGTTCGACAGTGAGAAATCTGGCTGACATCACCTTCCAACCAGACTCTTAGTTTGTCCATGGCAATTAACATATATATGAGGGGATTTCAGAAAGTTCATAGAAATGCGTGTTATGGAAAAACTGTGCATGGAATTCAAGGTTTTCCCACCGCTATAAACTCATCTTTTAATTACATTTTCTATGAAATTTTTAAAGTGCCCTCCAATATTGACCTCAGAATATTAACCCCAATCCCTGCAGGATCAGCTTTATCAACTAACTGCTAGTCACTGAGTACAGTTGCTCTTGACCTTATTTCTATACATTCACTTCCAAAGTTACTCAGACCAGCACCATTTCTCCTGAGACCCATCACAGAGGTTGTCTCATACAATTGCCTCACAGCTACTGTGCTGTGTCATAGTTTCTGTTGCATCTGTCCTTTATTGAAGTCCTGCATATTCCTAAAACGTGAACATCGTAAGGGTCACTTTTTCTTGAAGTCGCTACACATTTTGCAAAATGAATAGTGTCATGTAACTGCCAGTACACAACCATGCTGAGCAGTTTCATCACTTGACTAAATTCCCTGTGCTTCTCCTATTCAAATTTCCATTCTAGCACTCATCCCTGGAACGAACAGATATTGGTAGTGTCTCCATATTTTGATTTTCCAGAAGGTTAAGTAATTTAGCCAGCTAGGCCAGAAGGGGATGAGGTCTGTTAGGTGCCCTGGGTACAGGGTCCATCCCTGGATTTCAGCGTACCTTCCAGAGGGTCTGACCTGCAACATGTTCATTCAACTGGAAGCGACTCCAACCTTACAGACTCTTTCCTAAACACCAAGTGTCCTCCTGGGGACTTGGTCTCCATGGCAGTGGAGATGGTGACTCAGGGACTAGCTAGACAAAAGCTGAGTGGGCAGTGTGCAGAGAGATGCTCTCCCTGACTTCCCCACAGTTCTCAATGATGTGACCTGAGGAATCGGGCATTCAGTACCTGTGGGTGACAGATGCCACTCCCTGGTCGTGTGGGCCACAGCGCTAGTCAGTGTAGGGACAGGGAATAGGACTTTTAGGGGGCTCAGTTTAAGTATGATGTATGATTCTTGTCCCTTTGAAGTAGAGCCCATCAGCTAAACTCCATGGCCTCTGTTTCCTCATTTCTACATTGGGGATGTCATAGCACAGATGCAGAGAATTACAGTGACTTTATGCCAGCTATCAGCTGCATGTAAAATGCCTGACCTACATGAGGAGGCAAAGTGGAAATGGCTTTTGTTATTCTATGCCTGAGACATAACTTACATCCACACTTTAATGTTTCTGAACCTGTGTATGTCTTGTGATCCACATGTACATTGATGGGTACAGAATTTTGTTTTCCCTCAAAGCCTGTTATCAAGGAAAGGTGCCTCTCTCACCTTAGTATTGTGCAGACCTGACACAAGTGGTTCTGTCGCTAGATGGGAATGCACTCAGGGCTAGTGCACCATTGGAAGGGATCAGGGTGCTGGCCTGTGGGAGCTGGCCCTGGCAGAAGCTTCCAAGACACATGCACCTGCAGAGAGGACAAAGGAAAAGCTGTGTTCCTCCCAAAGCACTTTCCTCCCAAAGCACTTTCCTGGGGAGTCTATTGTGACCCAGAACCCGCTGTGCCTTTGTGGTGAGTGTTCCAAGACATCAAGGACAGAGCAAGGGGTGTACTTTTTCTTCTATTTATCACAGCAAGAAGATGTGTAACACCTTAGAGAAAAGTACCCATGAAATGGGTCCAGATGGAGAGTTTGTGCCCCTATAGGCTCAATTGTCAGCTTTCCAGTGATCATTCACCTATGCCTTTCCCACCAATACCAGTCATGTGACTTGATACTTGCCCCTCTCCTAAGGAGGGAGCAGTGCTGGAAACAGAAGCCTTTGGAATGTCCTGCACTGAAGCATCCCTTTCCCCAGGTAGGAGGAGTGGACCACTGTGACCAGGAACATGAGCTGAACGTCAGAACCAACTTCTCCCATTCATCCAGGGGCCAGCCCGCCTTCAGACTAGTCTCCTCACTGTGTCCTAAGCTTATATAATCACACTTCTGTCGCTGTGGCTCCAGGACATATCGCTGGGGCCCCTCACACTGGCGAAAGAAGGAAGCTGGAATCACTGATCCACAAAAGGAGGTGGGTTGTGAGGATAAAAATGCAAGGCTTAGAGCCTGGCTTGAGACTCAGTCAGCAAGAACAATGTCAGCCACGCCTGGAGCACGCTCCTTGACCTGAGAACTACAGCAACGAGGGAAAGGAAAGACTGTGGCTGGGTGCTGTCTTTCTCAGTTCTCTCAAGGTCCAAATCACCAGTACCTGTGTGTGATCCCCAGAGTGCTCGCTGACGACTCAGGCCCTTATGACTGGCTGTATTCTAAGTACCTGTTCCTTCTGCCTGTTCAGCTGGGTTAGCGACATAGGAGGAGAGTGCAGGAATGCCCTGGGGCCTGTCCTCAGCGGTTCCTGTGAGGGTAGGCATGTGTCTCAGCCAGGTCCTGGCTAGGTCCCTCAACTGCTTCACCCTATGGTGGCTTGATCCCAGCTCCCTTTGGAAACCAAGCACCGTCATCAAGGTCCAAAGTGTGAGCAACGATAGTACTCACAGAAGGAAGCTCAGGCCAGGGTAAGACTCAGCGGGAGAGGGGCTCATGGACCACAGCTTTGCACAGGAGCTTTGTGGCACAGCACACTGCCCCTGGCATCTTCAGCCAGGTCTGCCTCATCCTGTCCTGCCAAAGCAGAGCATTCCATCCTCTGGCTTGTTTCTGAAGCTGCTACACTCTGATTGCTCCACTTTGCAAGGCTGTGAGCAACCCCAATAGCCTGAGGCATAGCTCCTTCCATATGATGTAGGAGTATAAATTCTTGTCACCATGGATATCTGCTATCTGACTCGTGACTATTTTGCCTGAGCACCTGTGCAGGGGCCATTAGTCACGCCAAAAGTCAGTACTTGCCTGTGGAGCAGATGTCAGCCTGAGACAGTGAAAGATCGGTTCAAGATTTGTGCTCATGAAACTGGAGCTACCATGCCTATCAAGAACCTGCTTGTCACACCGTGAGTCCCAGGGTTTTCGGATTGCATTTCAATAATGGCTGCCCACACCAACCATTCATGAGGGGTGTTCAGTTCTGATCCTAAAGATAAGCCCAATCCACTGTTTAGGTGTTCAGTTCCCAGTCCTGAATTAGAAGCGCATTCAAATCTTACTGCAAATATCTGAGTGCACTCATCACCTCTGTCTACTTTCAGTGCTGCATCCTCAGAGCCACTTGATTACAGGCCCATTACATTCGACAGTGGACATTCCTGTCCACTGGGAAACAACTGGATGTTGGCAACCCCCAGGGAAGTATGACCAGGTGTCTATGATCATAGTCCAGAGTGCACTTTTCCAGTGTCAGGGCGTTGGCTCTCAGATAGGACTGTGAGGGATGGGGGTTCAGGGACTCCTGCAGGCAGTAAGAATGCTATGTGTGTCCAGGTGGCAGTTAAGGGCAAGGCAGCAGGCTAGGTTCCAGGAGGCAGTTCTGGGACACCAGGGGGAGGGCGCTACAGTGCCAGAACACGCTAGTACTGGACTGAAATGGCTACACCTTTGCAGAGTCAGCTCTCAAGGAACAAAGTACAAGCAGTCTCTAAACTGTATTTGACTCTCACAGTCACCTTCACGAGGTCCACTTGAGAATGCTGGCCCCCTGCAGGTTCCTTTTTTTCACTGTGTAGTGGTGAGGGGAGAAACGAACTAGTCAGATGACTGGCCTTGGACTGAAAAGACTGAAGAATTCAGACCCAGGAATCTTCCCAGAAATGTCACTTAATAGTCAGGGGCCTGAGATATTACTGAGCCCTGGGTCCCAAACTTATGTTTTGGGTCTGTTCTGTTCTGGCCAGTAGCTCTATGGAACTTGTAACTGTACCTACAGCACCTGGCCCTGTGCCAGATGAGTGCTGGCGCTTTCATGACTGACAGGTGGCTGTTACTGTAATATCACTGAATCCAAGGGCTGGGCCCTCTGGGATGCTGCTGTTGCTGTCCTGTTCTCCAGGAGACATCAGGCAATATGCAGCTCAAAAGCAAATGGAATGATCAATCAGCCAAACAAGGAATCCTCGACAACACCAGGTAAAGATCCCCACTTAGAGGACACACTGCAATTTTCGCTTGTGGAGCAGCCTGCTGGAGCTTCAAGCTGTTAGATCTGGATCCAAGGACTTGATCCTTCCCACCTTCCCAGTTCCTTTTCCACCAAAATCAATATTTCTGCTCATTTTATAATCACTACAAATCTAATCAGCGCTTAAAATCGGCAAAGATTACTCACTACAGTAAATTTCTAACAAAATGAGCAACAGCACTTGCAGCCAGCCAGAGGAGTATCTGCCAGGGTCTTCAGCTCTCTCTCCCCAGAGAATCATCCTTATCCCTCAGGACAGCCTTGCAACTGAGGGGCATCAATTACAGGATTCTTCTTGTATTCAGCCTCCCTGGGACAAGACCCCAGCGTACTTTCGGTACTTGTCCCAGGTGAAGATTCCTGTGGTTTACCCAGTATTGAGGAGCAACTGCACGGAGAATTATTTGATTGTAGACTTTTCTGAAAACAAAGCCAGACTCTCGGAGAGTCTGGCTGGCGTCTGCTACCACCCAGCCTCTTCGCAGGGAACTCCCAATGAAGGAAGTGCACTTTCCCAACTCTACCACACCTGGATTCAGGAAGGTTACACTCCCACGACCTCCCCTGGATCCTCAGATTCTCAGCCCTCCTTTCTCCATTCTGTGGGTCTCAGAGGACATCTCTCTGTCTTCCTCCTATGAGGGCTGCTGCTGGACTCTACCCTTCTCTACTAGGGTGGGTGTGGCCTATGCCTATATCCCCTCTCCAGCACAGAGCCTTCCACACAGCAGATACACAATAGGTATGTGAAATATGGAGCTGTTAATTTGACATCACTTAGCCAAATTTACTTATTAAGAGGTAATCACTTGTGCATGTTCATGAAAGGAAGAGAACCTTTGAGTACATGTATATGTTCCAACGTTACAGGGCAGACTAAAAGGGAAATGAAAATACAAGAGGTATTATCTTTTGTCTAATTCGTTATCTGTTACTGTTAATTTCTTTGCAGTTTCCAAGAACATAGCTGTTCCACTGCTATCATTTCTTGTTCCAGACATCAAAACAAGATACATTTCCCAATTTATTGATCACATGGCAACAGTCTCATAAAGCTAAAGTAGGTAACAGCAATAAATGTGTGACTACTGTCATTCAACAACCCCCATGATAGAGGTATTTAAAATTTTGTTTATCAGCCAAAATATTTGAGAAATACAAAGATCAATGTTGACACCAAACAAACAAAACAAGATCACACAAATGCAATACAGTGTGTGTCCTCCAACCCTCCCCGCCCTTGCACTACTCAGAATGCTGACCACTCTCTCTTCAAACAAGCCTGGAAATCGGTTTAAAATGGGCGGGAGGAGCTGCTGGAAGTGAATCTGGCTCAGGCCCTGGCTCCCCCACCGGCCCCAACTGCATCTCCTGCTTGGGCCCTTGCTTGCTCATCCCTTAGAGCCTCTTCATACAGAGATGCGAAGGATCTGGCATCAGTGTTACTGAACTTGGCCAAATACTCCAGGACTCTCATCTTGGTGGTTTCAGCATGGGCCCTTGGCCCCCACAAGAACACACAGCAAGCAGGATCACTGTGGGGCACCTGCAAGTACTCCAGGTAACCTTCCCGCACCCATTCTTCAGTCAGGAGCTTCCTGGGCTCCCCATAGATGTGGTGCTCCCTGTCAGCATACACCCCCATGACACTCAGAGATTCCCACAGCTCCTTCTCAAGGGCACAGTTGCCTTCTGAGAAGATCAGGCCCAGTATCATTATCAGGAGGCTAGTCTTGGGCATGCTCTGATCATCATCCAGCATCCCATCATAGGTGAGGCCCAGGGCAGTGTTAAGCACATAGGAGTGACCCACGGGGTCTACTTCCTTCACATCAATGCCAAGGGCCAGCTGCATGCACTCACACACCTTACTGAAGATCGCAGGGAATTGGTCTTCATAATTTTTGCCGACACATGACAGCATTTCTGCTTTGGCGATCGGCTCCTTCATTCGATACTTATGGAGCAGGAGCTGCAGCAACTCACCCATCTTCACTTCTAGTGTTCCCAGATGTGAGGATTCATGTGCTGTTGGGTCCTGGCAGGCACCTGCGCCATCATGGAATTCACTACCTGTAGTGATGGAATGTCAGTCAGAGAGGAGGCTCTTGGAAAACTGAGGAGGACTCAGTATTCCAGCAGCAGACACCTCCCTTTGGGTGACGGATACCGGACTAGAGAAGGAAGAGTTAGTGGACTTGTGTTTCCCAGCTATGGGAATCACTGTCCACAACCTGCCTGGTGCCTCTCCTTGGGCCTGGGGTTGTCCTTCAGGCCTGTAGAGCTGACTCCTCTGATCCTCATGCATCTTGGCTTTCCTGGGGGCAGCTGGCACAAGGGTGGGTAGCAGCTGGTCGATGGAGGCCACCAGCCTGGGGAAGAGAGGGAGAGCATGAGTAGCTCAGCTGAGTACCACAGCCTGGATGGTTGAGATAAAGGCCCACTTACAGGCCTTCTCATTGGGTCGTTAAGGAGAGTCTCGTAGGGCTGGTGTCCTGCTGTCAGGACTGTCCCTTGAGAAGCAGAAGGTGGAATTGAGAGACATGTCTTCCCGAGGGTGCAGTGGGATTGGGTTCTTTGGGGTCACCTCTGTTCTGTGTCAATATTCAAGGGATTCATCTCACCTTGACTCTTGATGCTGCCTGGGCCTTTTCTTCTCTGTGATCTGAAGGCACTGCCTCAGACCAAGACTTTCATCAGTGGGTTCTTGAAGCTCCTATAAGATGAATTGTGGTGACTCTCAGGCTGCAGACTGCAAGAAGCACCCTCAGAACCCCAGATCTGACAGGAGGATGGACTAGACGGTAGTTTCCACTGTGCTGGAGTGCAGAGTCCCCTCTTTGCTCGACTCAGATTTTTGTGGTCCGACAGGGTCTGCACTTCACCCTTCTGCCCGCTTGAGGCAATGAATCAAACTCCCAGAGGGAACAAAAGGCTACGTGGGCCTCACATCTGGCCATGCCTGCCCTGGGGCAACAGCAAAATGTGGCCATATTCCCTGGGTGCATGTATACAAGCGTGATGCTCTTGGTCAGTCCTCACCATGACAAATGGCAGGGCCTGAGACTCTGCCTCCGTTATCTGAAGCACCTGTGGGCCCCATCAGTATTCTGAGCTGGGAGTACTCTCAGTATTCCCTCCTGAAACTACGTTTGACACTCAGCAGGTCATATTTTTTATAGAAAGCTTTTTTTAAATTTCATAAGTACAACTTTTGGATTATACCGGTTCCTCCCACCCCAAACCATCCCACCTCCTACTCCCTCTCCCATCCCATTCTTCATTAAGATTCTTTTTTTAAAAAATTTTTTAAAGATTTATTTATTTGAAAGTCAGAGTTACACAGAGAGAGGAGAGGCAGAGAGAGAGAGAGAGAGAGAGAGAGAGAGAGAGAGGTCTTCCATCCACTGGTTCACTCCCCAGATGGCCACAACGTCCAGAGCTGCGTCGATCTGAAGCCAGGAGCCAGGAGTTTCTTCTGGGTCTCCCACGAAGGTGCAGGGGCCCAAGCACTTGGGCCATCTTCTACTGCTTTCCCAGGCCATAGCAGAGAGCTGGATCAGAAGTGGAGCCACTGGGTCTCAAACCAGCGCCCATATGGGATGCCGACGCTTCAGGCCAGGGCATTAACCTGCTGCGCCACAGTGTCGGCCCCCAAGATTCATTTTTAATTATCTTTATATACAGAAGATCAACTCTATACTAAGTAAACATTTCAACAATTTGCACAGAGACACACAAAGTGTAATGTACTGTTTGAAAACTAGTTTTACTGTTAATTCTCATAGTACAACACATTAAGGACAGAGGTCCTACATGGGGAGCACAGTGACTCTGCTGTTGATGTAACAACTGACACTCTCATTTAGCAGGTCATATTTTTAAGGGTTTATTTTATTTATTTGAAGGGCAGAGTTGCAAAGAGGGAGAGAGACCGCCTTGCGGCGCCGGCATCCCATATGGGCGCCGGGTTCTAGTCCCGGTTGCTCCTCTTCCAGTCCAGTTGTCTGCTGTGGCCTGGGAGGGCAGTGGAGGATGTCCCAAGTGCTTGGGCCCCTGCACCCGCATGGAAGACCAGGAAGAAGCCCCTGGCTCCTGGCTTTGGATCAGCTCAGTGCCGGCTGTAGCGGCCATTTGGGGAGTGAACCAACAGAGGGAAGACCTTTCTCTCTGTCTCTCTCACTGTCTATAACTCTACCTGTCAAATAAAAAACAAACAAACGAAAAAAAAACAAAGAGGGAGAGAGAAAGTGAGAGAGAGGTCAGGGTTGGGCGAGGGCTGGGCCAGCCCATAGCCGGGAACCAGGAGCTTCATCCAGGTCTCCCACGTGGGCGCAGGGGCCCAGGGACTTGGGCTATTATCTGCTGCTTTCCCAGGCACATTACCAGGGTGCTGGATTAGAAGTGGATCAGACAGGACTTGAACTGGTGCCCATATGGGATGTCGGTGTTGCAGGCGATGGCTCAACCTATTATACAACTATGCAGGCCTTTTCAGCAGGTCACAAGACCATTTTTTCAGGACACCAGATCGTTCCCTGTGTTGACCTGATATCACCCACTCAAAACAAGTTCCTCACGTCCCTGGGTGCACACAGATGGAGGTGAGGTGCTACCGTATTCTGTCTGCATGTGTGGGATTTCCAGGGATGTCAGCAAAATGCAATCTTTTATGGACTAGGGGCTCCTTAGCTTCTCCTCTGCCCTATCCACCTGGTCTCCTGCCAGGGCCTGCCCTTCCTTACCCCTGCTGCTCCTGAGTTTAACTGACCTCTCCCTTTAGACCAGGATCTCCACTCCCTGAGGACTCCCCACATGCCTGGCCCTTGCGGAAATCAGCATGCTGTGTAGGGTCACTCCTGAGCCAGACCCTCAGGATAGAGAACAGGAGGTTTTCAAACTCCGTAGTGTCCCATCTTTCTTGGCTGTGGGCCCATTCAGTGTTCACCAAGTGTCCATGCCTTGGCTTCTGGTAGATCCTGGGACTCCTCCCTCTGTTGATGGAGTGTGCTCCCCTGTGCTGACCTGAAGCTTCGCTTCAGACCACAGATCTCAATTTCCTGATACCTGGGAGACTCAGGTGAGTCTACATCAGCTCTGGACAAACCTGCATAAGGTTTCTCAAGGAAAGCAATTTCAGGGGAGCCTCCTCTCTCTGGGGTGTCATCAAAGTGTTCATCCTCGGTCCTGAGTGGGCCCAGGCCCTTTATGTCTATTCTTCCTGCACAGGTCCTCACAGGGCTGATGGTAGGGGCAGGCTGCGGGGAGGGGGCCTTGCTCTGGAGCCTTAGCCCCCACCCCCACCCCGTTCTCCCCATGCCCTTCCCTCGCTACCTGACAAAGCGGGGCTCCCCTCCCCTCACACCCAGGCCCTTTCCCCTCTGAGGCCCCCCACGGCAGGGGCGTCGCAGGCTGCCTCCACGCGCAGGGCTTCCCAGGGCCGACACAGGGAAAGGGCGGACTGGGGGGGGGGGGGTCCTTGGACTAGGGTGACGTGGGGCCGCCTCAGTGCGGAGCCGCTCAGGGCCTTCCAGCTCCGCCTCTCAGGGCCTTCCAGCTCTGCACACCCGAGTCTTCCCCACGTCACGCTGAGGCTGCGCCTCCCAGAGTCCCCGGATGTGGAAGATGGGAGCCGGGATCCGCTCCCCACGCGGGCCCCAGGAGGCGTGGCGCCGAGAGCAGGGTCAGGGCTGGGTCTTTGGGGCCCTCTGTGGGGGCTGGGGGCTTCCTAGCTACGCCTCGGGTCCAAGCTGGACTCCTCACAGAGCCTGGGCCCCGTCCCCCACGAAGAGTGCAACCACCCACCTCAGACGTTCCTCTTGCATCACCAGGCGGAAGTTGGGCGAGCTCACATCTTCCGGGTCGCTGGTGGGCAGAGGTCAGAGGGCATTGCTATCCCGGGGGCCTCTTTGTCCTCCCAGCGACTCCTCCCCCTGGTGCTTGGCATAGCCCTGAGCCCCGGTCCTCTGCGGAATCGTGTCGTCTCCCATCAGACCAAGGCGCCGACAGCCAGGGTCCCGTGACGCGGTAATGGTGAGAGGGGAGTGGTGTGGCTCCAGGGCGTCCTGGGGACCTGGAGGGCGGCGAGCAGGGCTGGGCTGAGTTTCGGGGGTGTCTTCTCTTCTCTGGTGGTTGGTCGCATCCTGGCTTCTGGATTAAGTGCTCCGTGGAAAGTGAGAGGTGTCCCTGCTACCCTGGAGCCTTTGTCCAGGGGCAGCCTGTGCATGAAGAGTCTGCGTGCCAGGCCAGACGCTCCATGGGGCCTGCGGTGCCCATGGCCATGCCCATCGCTCAGAGAAGACACCCGCCTCCCACGGGTGCCTGAATCAGCCAGACACACCGGGGCACTTGAAAGGGTTCCTGCGAAGATTTTTATTGTTTATTTTATTCGCAGAAATAGAATCGTTTTCATTTATCTCAAAGATGCTATTCGAAGAACAAATCGATACCGCCATGCCCCACTACCCCTTCCTTTTTTTCTTTTAATTTTTCGATACTGTATTTTCAACATACTTAATGATCACAGGCTTAAGACTCCATTAAATATAGCGCTCAATTAGTGGAAAGTTGAAGGAGCACGTTTCCACCATATTCCAAAATATTGACCGATCTATAAAGAATAAAAAAATATCATAAGAACCCAGTTTCACCCTTAAACATTCAGGTTCCAGATAGCTACATATAGCTTTATGTGATTTGTATTTATATCTACATCTGTGTTCATAAAGACATATGTATACAGTGGGCAGTGGGTCTTGACATACTCATGGCAAATGAACATCATCTTTTCTTCCCAGTAGTATTATTTCTTCCAAAATTTTATTATTGTAAAATATACATAAGGTAACGTTTACTAATCATTTCTGATTATCGATTTCAGAGGCATTAAGCATACTCACACTGTTGTAGCACTATCACTACCAGCCACCTCCGAAATTTTTTCGTCTTCACAAACTGAAAGTCTGTCCCCATTAAACACTCACTCCCTATCCTCATTTCCACAAGCCCCTGAAAATCACTATCGTACTCTCTGTCTATATGAATGTGATGCCTCTGAATATCCCTTGTGAGTGGACTACTACTGTATTTGTCCTTTAGTGACTGGCCTGTTCACTTAGCATAAGGTCCTCTGGTCTCACCCACATTCTAGTGTATATTGGCAAACCCCCCCTTTTTTAAAAAAAAATGGTTGAATAATATTGCATTTTGTGGCTGTTAGACAAAACTATTTTCTCCCATTCTGTTGGTTACCTTTTGACTTTGCTGATTTTTTTGTAGTTCAGACTTCTCAGCTTGATGTAATCCCATTGGACAATTTTGGCTTTGATTGCCTACACTTTTGGGCTTTCTCCAAAAAGTCCTTGTCTATGCCAATGCCTTGCAGAGTTTCCCCAATGTTCTCTGGTAATTTGATGGTATAAGTTGTAGATTTAGGTCCTTGTTCCATTTTGAGTGGATTTGGTGTAAGATGTGAGGCAATGTGTCCAGTCATCCAAGGACAGACCCTTGTTTGGTTTTAAACTTTGGGATATATTAGTCGTGCTGCTATGAACATGAGTATACAATCATCTCTTTGAAACTGTGCTTTCAAGACTTTGGAATATGTATCCAGATGTGGAATGCTTGGGTCATACCATAATCCTACTTCTAATATTTTGAGGAGCTGCCAGATTTTCCATAGCAACTCTACCGTTTTATATGCTAACAGTACACCGGTCCTCCAGTTTCTCCATCTGCCCTGCAACACTTGCTATTTTTTTTGTTTTTTTTTCATAGTAGCCACCCACGTGAATGGTTAAGTGTTTCTCATTGTGGGTTTGATTTGCATTTGCCTAATGATTGGTGATTTACCTAATGATTAGTTGAACAATTTTTCTTGTGCTTATTGACCACTTGTGTATCTTTGTTGAGGAATGTCTTTTGCCAATTTTTAGTCAGGGCATTTGTTGTTGACACATAAGGGTGCTTCACATTTTCTGGGTAGTAACACCTCCACAGATATGATTCACAAATATTTTCTCCCATTCCATGTTCACTGAGGTGTGAAAAACTTGAACTCATGCAGAGATTTTATTCAAGAAAAGTGGGTGGAAAACACCAGTTATGAAACAATTATGTGTGGATTTCCAGCGTCTTTTACACCAAAATCACCTTATATTTAAAAATTATTTTTATTTCTTTGAATGAGAGAGAGACAGGCACAGAGAGGGAGTGAGTCTGAAGAGGGAGAGGGAGAGGGATAGAAAAAGGAGGGAGAGGGAGCGTGAAGAGAGGGAGAGTGAAGAGAGGGAGAGGCACAGCAAGCGGGCAAGGGAAAGGAAGATGAGGGAGAGAGAGAGGAAAAAGAGGGAGAGAGAGAGAGAGAGAGAGAGAGAGAGAGAGAGGGAAGAGAGGGAGAGGGAGAGGGAGGACGAGAGGCAGAGGGAAGACAGGGAGAGGGGAGAGGCAGAGATCTTCCAACCACTGGTTCACTCCCCAAATGCTTGCAAGAGTGGGTGCTATGCCAAGTTGAAGCTAGTATCCTGGAACTCAATCCAGGTCTCCCACATTGTAGTGGGGACCCATGTACTTGAGCCATCGCCTGCTGCCTTACAAGGTTCACAATAGTAGGGAGCTGGAATCCTAATGGAGGTGGAGGCTCAATCCAAGGTACTCTTGTGATTTTTTAACATCCAAAACAAAGGTATGTTGGCATTTACAAGGAATGATTCAGTGAATCCATACTTATAACTATGTACCAAATGATTAGACATGCACACATTTTCTATCCTCTATCTAATAACTACCAGAAATAAGAGAAAACATGTGATAACTTCCTTTTCTTGGCATGGCTTTCGTCATTACCGTGATGATCTCCAGTTGAATCCGTCTTGTTGCAAATATCATGATTTCATTTTTTATGTCTGAGTAATATTCGATTGCATTTTCTTGATGCAGCCATCAGTTGGTAGGCATCTAGGTTGATTCCATATCTAAGATATTGTGAATTGTTGTGTGTTATAAACATAGGAGTGCAGATAAATCTTTCATATGCTACTTTCATTTCCTTCGGATGTATTTCCAGGTTGGGATAGCTGGGTCATATGATAGATCTATTTATAGTTTTCTGATGAATTTCCATAAATCTTCTGCAATGGTTTTACCATGCTACATTCCTGTTAATAGTGCGTTAGAAGTACCCTTTTCTATACATCCTCACCAGAACTTACTATTTTTCAATTTGAGGATGATAGTCATTCTTTTTTTTAAAAAAGATTTATTTTATTTATTTGAAAGACAGAGTTACAGAGAGAGGTAGAGACAGAGCGAGAGGTCTTCCATCTGCTGGTTCACTTCCCAGATGGCCACAACGGCCACAGCTGCACCGATCTGAAGCCAGGAGCCAGGAGCTGCCTCTGGGTCTCCCACGCGGGTGCAGGGGCCCAAGGACCTGGGCCATCTTCTGCTGCTTTCCCAGGCCATAGCAGAGAGCTGGACAGGAAGAGAGCAGCCGGGACCACAACCGGCGCCCATATGGGATGTCGGCGCTTCAGGCCAGGGCTTTACCCCGCTGCGCCACAGGGCCAGCCCCAAGGGGATGATAGCCATTCCAACTGGGGTGAGGTGATGCCTCATTCTTGTTTTTGATGTCAAGTGACTCTGAGCATTCTGTCTTGTGTCTGTTAGCCACATGTGTGTCGTACTTTGAAAAATGCTTGTTCAAATCCCTTTTCCAATTCTTAACTGGATTGTTTCTTTTGTTGTTGTTGAATTTCTCAATCTCATTTTATATTTTGGATTTTAATCCTTTATCCGATGTATAGTTTGTGAGTACTTCCCACATTCTATTGGTTTTCAGTTTGTTGACTGCTGTGCAGAAGCTTCTTAGTTTAATGCAATCACATGTATGTAGTTTTGCTTTTATTGCCTACACTTCATGGTTCTTTTATAAGAAGTCTTGGCCTAGGCCAATGTGTTGCAGCATTTCCCCTATGTGTTCCTCTAGTAGTGTCATAGTTTCAGGTCTTAGGTTTAGTTGCTTGATTCACTGTGAGTGGGTTTTTGTAAAGGTTGCATGGCATGGGTCTTGTTTCAAACTTCTACATGTGGAAATCTAATATTTCCATCATCATTTGTTGAAGAGACTGTCTTTTCTCCAGGGATCCGTTTGTCAATGATTAGCTGCTGATACATGTGTGAATTAATTTCCAAGGTTTCTATTCTGTTCCATTGTTCCATATGTCTATTTTAGTGGCAATATCAGTCCATTTTGATTATTATGGCCCTAGAGTAGGTCTTGAAATCTGGTATTTTGATACGTCTGTATTTTTCATTGCTTATTTTATTTGTAGAAATAGAATCATCTTCATTTATCTCAAAGATGCTATTTTAAGAACAAATCGATATTGCCATGCCTCTCTCCTCCTTTCTTTCCTTTAAATTCTTCTAATTTTTGTGATAAGGTACTTTCAGTTTACTTAATAATCACAGGCTCATGATGCCAGGAAATAAATTGCTCAACAAGTAAAAATTTAAAAGATCCATTTTTCCACCAGAATGTTGACAGTGTTATAAGCAAGAATCAACTCAGAAGACGTCAATTTCCCTCGTGTACTTTCACACAGAAATATTGATAGGTGTATGTAATTTGCAGTTATATTTACATCCATATTCTAAAAATTTTTGTATAACAGGTCTTCAAAAAGTCATTATAAATGCACATTATCTTTTCTTCCCATAAACACTACTTTTTTCCAAACCTCTTTATTGTGGTAAAATATGCATAATAGAAAATCCACTAATCATTTCTAAGTGTCTTGTTCATTGGCATTAATCATATTCATACTGTTGTAGCACTATCACCATAATCCTATTTTTTTTATTTTTTGAGACGCTGCCATATTATTTCCATAGCAGCTGTACTGTTTTATATGCTCACAGTACACCAGATCTCCAGTTTCTCCACCTCCTCTCCAACATTTGTTACTTTCTGCGTTTTTCATAGTAGCCATCCCAGTGTATGTGTAGTAGTGTCTCATTGTGGTTTTGATTTCCATTTGCCTAACGATTAGTAATCTTGAGTATCTTTTTCTGTGCTTATTGAACCACTTGAGTATGTTCTTTGAGAAATGTCCATTGCCAATTTTTAATCAAGTTATTTGATATTCTTTTGTTAAGTCATATGGGTGCTTCACATATGCTGGACATTAATGCCATCTCAGACATATGATTTGCAAATATTTTGTCCCATTCTCTGTTAACTGAGGTGTAAAAAACTTAAGCTCAATGCAGAGATTTTTCCAAGAAATATGGGTGGAAATGCAGATTATGAAACAACTATGCATTGATTTCTTTTTTAAATATTTTTATTTTTTTATTTGAGAGGTAGAGTTACAGTGAGAGGGAGAGACAGAGAGAAACGTCTTCCATCTTGTGGTTCACTGCCCAAATGGCCACAATGGCTGGAGCTGAGCTGATCTGAAGCCAGGAGCCAGGAGCTTCTTCTGGGTCTCCCACGAAGGTGCAGGGGCCCAAGCACTTGGGCCATCTTCTACTGCTTTCCCAGGCCATAGCAGAGAGCTGGATCTGAAGGGGAGCAGCTGGGACTAGAACTGGTGCACATATGGGATGTCAGCACCACAGGCGGAAGATTAACCTGTGCCACAGTGCCAGCCCCGAGTGGATTTCATAAGTTTATTGTACCAGGGTGAACATATCTTTTAAAAAACACTTTATTTTTTGCTTTGAAATATAGATAGAGGGAATGTTTGTGTGTGTTTGTGTGCTGTGTATGTGTGTGTGTGTTTGAGAGAGTGCCAGGTAGTGATAGCCAGCTTAATAGAGAATTCCTCTAACCTTTGGTTTAATTCCCAAATGCTTGCAAGACCTGGTGCTATGCCAAGTTGAAGCCAGTATCTTGGAACTCAGTGCAGGTCTCCCACATGATGGCAGGGACCCAAGTACTTGAGCCATCACCTACTGCTCTGCAGGGTACCCATTAGCAGAGTGCTGAAATCCTAAATTGAGCAGAGGCACAAACTCAGGCACTCTGATAAGAGATGCCAGTCTCCAAGTGGCTGTCTTAACCACTGCAATAAACATTTGCCTACTCATAAATTTACCTGCTTTCCACAAGTTTTGAAGTACTCACATATATAAACCTATTTCATTAAGCAATTTCTAATCGTAGTATTGCTGCTTCAGACTTATACTGCCTGTTCTTTTTCTAATCTACTCACTATATACTATGAAACAAGGTTTCAAAAGGGCCTGTGTTCAGTCAGGTGGTCACATGAGGTGCACACAGAGACACCCTCACCAACTGGTTTACTTCCTTCATAACAGCAACTTTTGGGGCTGGGTCAGGACAATGCTAGGAACCTGAATTATACCCAACTCTCCGGTGTGGGAGGCACAGCTGAAGTACTATAGGGATCATCTAATGCCTCCCAGGATGGGTGCACATTAGCAAGAAGCCAGGATCGAGGCAGAGCCAAGGATTTGAACCCTGGAACTCAGATATGTGCTGCAGTTGTCCTACTTGGTATTTGAACCACTATGTCAACTGCCTGCCATGTCTTTTGGTTTTCTTTTTCCCTTCTATGATTAACTAAGGCTGAATTTTTTTTACAGAATTCACAGTCCAATCTTCACAGGGACTTTGCTACCTATAGATAACCCAGTAAATCTTCAGTGAATTTAAACAGAATTGATATTTATTGAATATTCTCTTTTTCAACAGTGAATGTGGCATACTGTTATGTTTATTTCACATTTTTCTGAATCTATTAGGAAACTCTTACAGTTGTCTCTACAAAGCTCTTGGATATTTTTTAAAGATGTGTTCATTTAAATTTGTAATCTATTTCACTTATGTGTGGTATTGTTTCTATCTCATGTTCTAAGTTACAGTTGTGTAACAAGTCTGTTGCCTTTGCTGTAGTGATCTTCCGCACGGCTGTTTTCTGAAGTCTCTTATTCACTTGAACTTTGGGTCTTTGAATTTCATTGAATTTTATTTAGAGATAATCATACAACAAATTCTTTTTTTTTTGACAGGCAGAATGGACAGTGAGAGAGAGAGATAGAGAGAAAGGTCTTCCTTTTTGCCGTTGGTTCACCCTCCAATGGCCGCGGCGGTTGGCGCACTGTGGCCGGTGCACCGCACTGATCCGATGGCAGGAGCCAGGTGCTTCTCCTGGTCTCCCATGGGGTGCGGGGCCCAAGGACTTGGGCCATCCTCCACTGCACTCCCTGGCCACAGCAGAGATCTGGCCTGGAAGAGGGGCAATCGGGACAGGATCGGTGCCCCGACCGGGACTAGAACCCCGTGTGCCAGTGCCGTAAGGTGGAGGATTAGCCTATTGAGCCGCGGCGCCGGCCATCATACAACAAATTCTATCATCATTTCCTTTTAATGTTCACACTTCCTTTTACCTTTCTATCTACAAATCTGACTCTGAGTTCCACTTGAACCTAGGACAAGTAGCAATGAGTTTTTCCTTGACCTGAATGGAAATGCTTTCAACGTTTATTTTTTTTTAAGATTTTATTTATTGGGGCCGGCGCTGTAGCACGGCAGGTTAATGCCCTGGCCTGAAGCACCAGCATCCCATATGGGCACTGGTTCAAGACCTGGCTTCTCTACTTCCAATCCAGCTCTCTGCTATGGCCTGGAAAAGTAGTAGAAGATGGCCCAAGTCCTTGGGCCCCTGCACCCACGTGGGAGGCCTGGAGAAGCTCCTGGCTCCTGGCTTGAGATTGGTGCAGCTCTGGCCATTGTGGCCAATTGGGGGGTGAACCAGTGGATGGAAGAACTTTCTGTTTCTCTTTCTCTCTCTCTCTTTCTCCCTCTTCTCTCTCTGTGTAACTTTACCTCTCAAATAAATTAATACAATCTTTTTAAAGATTTATTTATTTATTTGAAAGTCAGAGTTACAGACACTGAGAGGGAGAGACAACAGTTTGGAGGGGCCCAGGTCCCGCCAGCAGTCAATAGGAAGATGCAGTGTGAGAACTGAGGGAACCTGGGACACCAGAACAGAAGAGTACATCCACTCCTGCTCTCATGGTACTGGATGTGGTGGCAGAATTTCTTGAGTCTAAGACAAGTGACCAGGGCTGGCACTGTGGCATAGCAGGAAAAGCTGCCACCTGCAGTGCTGGCATCCCGTATGAGTGCCAGTTCGAATCCTGGCTGCTCCACTTCTGATCCAGCTCTCTGCTATGGCCTGGGAAAGCAGTAGAAGATGGCCCAAGTGCTTGGGCCCCTGCACCTTCGTGGGAGACCCAGAAGAAGCTCCTGCCTCCTCGCTCTGGATTGGTGCATTGCGGCCAACTGGGGAGTGAACCAGTGGATTGAAGACCTCTCTCTCTCTCTCTCTCTCTGGTTCTCTCTGTGTGTAACTCTGACTTTCAAATAAATGTAAAAAATCTTTTTTGAAAAAGAGATTTTTCTGAGAAGATCAGTTTGCCTGTAAATTCTCTGTGTGCATACCTACCATGCAGTAACTGCTTCAGATACAGGATCATATTTAATTTTCAATTTATTCTAAAAATCTCAGCAGGGAAGATTAGCCTTTTTCCTCCAATAGCGCTTTTCTGCAATTTCCTTTGCAATAGTCTCTAATATTAGTAGGCTGAAAATTTTCTCCTTTATGTTGAATCATGGTCAAAATCTCAACCTGTGAGTCTTTGCTGCCCTCCACATAATTGAGAATGCCTGAACACATGTACAAGTGCCATTAGATTATAAATCAGGATTTTCCTTGGGGAAATACACAATAAACAGTGGGAAGATCAATGTTTTTTACTATTAAAATCAGAGTCAGCATATCCAACAAAGAAGCATTTTTTCCACTTAGGGGGGACTCCAGGGCTTGTGAATATAATAGTGATTTCTATGGTCTTTCCTCATCTGTAGTGTATGAGGCACTGTTTTTTTAATCAATAAGATCAAACATAAGCTCTTTCACGTGTATTATGTGTTCAGTGGCCTGTTTCTAATCAGACATTCCATTAAAAGCCTACTACAATATCAGCATGGTTTCAGAAACTATCCTAACATTGCATCCGAAGAAAAAGTAGATTACTTTCCAAAGTAGACTATATTCATCAATCAGATGGAAAACTGTGCATTTGCATTCTCGGGCCTGATTGTACATGTGTGTAATATAACCAAGTGTCTAAACATCACTGTTCAAAGTGAACTTTTATACCAAAGGGGTGTTGCTATTAGAGATATTCTAACATGAATAATGTGGCATATGGGCAACTTCAGGATGTAGGCATGCTTTATGATTCAGGCGGTGTCATGCTCTATGGGGGAGGCAGGTGATTATGTGCTGTTCTATGAGGAGCAGGATGTAACCTTCAGAAAATCATTTTTTTACCTTCACATTTTAGGTGAGCTTTTAGTACCTTGTCTTTCTTTCTGTTAACTGAGACACTATACAGTACTGAGTAAAGAAATATAGATAGATCTCTGCCTCAGGAATGAAAAGGAATGGGAATAGTGCATGCTCCAGATAAATTCAGATCAGTAGTCTTTTTCCAGCTCTGTCACTTACTAGCCAGTGTTCCTGGGAAACCCCATGCTCTGTGAGCCTCATGGTCATCATCTTTAAAATGGGTTTGACAGACATTTTGTTTGTAGGACCACTGGAACATAGAACTATATTAAAATACCTAGTATAGTGCTATGCATCCAATGGCCCTTTAATGACTATCATGGAATGAGAATTAATCCAAGAATCCTGAAGACAATGAAATATGAGTAGACTCAGTCTTCATTACAGCATTTTCTTTTTAAAGTTTTATTATTTATTTATTTATATTTGTTTGAAAATCAAAACAACAAGGAGAGAGAGAGAGAGAGAGAGAGAGAGAGATCCCATCAGTTGGTTCATTCCACAAATGTCCTCAGCAGCTGGGGGTGGGACATGCTTTAGCCAGGAGCCAGAAACTCATTCCAGGGTCTCCACGTAGAAGGTAGGAACCCATGTACTTCAACCATTACCTACTACCTCTTAGGGTGTACATTAGCAGGAAGCTGGTCTTAGCAGTGGAGCAATAACCTGAACCCATGCACTCCAGTATAGGCTGCAGTTGTCTTAAACACTCTGTCAAAATACCCACCCCTCCCCCAGACTTTGATTAAACTGAGCTAGATAACTGGATGGCTATGAGATTTTGTTCTCTGAGTTCAATCCAGAGAAGTGGCACAAAGGCATCCTGTCAGTCATTTACAGAGCCAGCAAGTACCCTGGTGTCCCCACACATAAAGTTAAACGCTATAGCAGATTATTAAAGTGGAATGTGGGGGACAGGGACTACTCAATCCCCAAAACACCTCAGCTCATTGCAGAATTTGGAAAGGTGCTATGTGTGAGAGGGTCTTGGGGTCCTGAGGGATGTGGGTTGTGATGACTATCAATGACTCCAGGAGAGACTGAGGATGTGCTCTCCCCATTAGACCTATAAGTGCCCTGGGATGGCCAGGAAAAGACATGTTAACAGAATGAAATCAGCAGGGAACTGTCGCCATGGACAATGTCATTAATCCTGTGACCATGGAAAAGGCCCAGGGAGAACCCCTGTGTGGTAGTCCATCATGGAACCAAGGAAGCAAGCACTCTGCTAGAGACAAGGACATTGCATGACTATTCTTGGAGGGAGATGAAGGGTGTGGAGAGAGTTGGCCCAGAGAGGCCATGGATGGCAGGGCTGCAACAACCAGATGACCCAAGTAGCCCCTATCATTTTCCTGGAGTAATTTCCAGGTTTAGCATCCCCTGCAACAACTCCTGTGTGGGATTTCAATACCCAGGTACTGAGCCAACACTGAGAAGAGCAGGACAGAGCATGCAGAAAGCTCACTATGCCCATGGAGACAACATGAGGCTCTCTGAATGCCCTGAGGTTGTACCTGAGGCCTCTCAGCTATGGTTTTGCTCCTCTGAGATACCCCTTTGTGCCACCTATTATGAATAAATCCCTGATATCAGTCCGTACTTGTTTGGCAAGGGGATGACCTCCTGCTTGTTTCTTACCAGCCTTTCTCTATGGCAAATGACTCCTGCCAGGTGTCCTTATGCCCTTCCTGAGTAAGTGAGAGATCTTAATTTACTTGACAGATAGAGTTAAACAGTGAGAGAGATAGAAAGGTCTTCCTTCCGTTGGTTCACCCCTCAAATGGCCGCCACAGCAGGAGCTACGCCTATCTGAAGCCAGGAGCCAGGTGCTTCCTCCTGGTCTCCCATGTGGGTGCAGGGGCCCAAGCACCATCTCACACACTTGGGCCATCCTCCACTGCCTTCCCGGGCCACAGCAGAGAGATGGACTGGAAGAGGAGCAATCAGGACTAGAACCCAGTGCTCATATGGGATGCTGGCACCACAGGCGGAGGATTAACCAAGTGAGTCACGGTGCTGGCCTTAAACCTTCTCTTACCTTTGATCCCAGAGCTAAGACTGGGTGTAAAAATGAAAAGGACTGGTGGCAGGATGCATGGTGCATAGCCAAGGGTAATGCACAAGACAGCATCTGAGGGCAATGCCAACATTATCTAGCATTCATCCTGTGGATCAATCCAAATGACTCCACAGACACTGACACCCATGTGGATGCAAGATTTCATATGTTCTATGGGCATATGCTCTGGCATGTTTGCCCATTTAGTGCCTGACTGGAAATCTTCTCAGAGGAGTTGATCTACAAGGCAACATTAGGTCATTTAGCCAATAGGAAGAGAAGGACAAAAGGCTGTGCATGTATATAGGAGTGTAGGGACAATCCATAGACGTTAGTGTAGCCTTGACAGAGCTGTACCTGCAGCACCTATGTCCAAGTGACAAAAATGACCTTTCCTGGACAATTGTCCTTGAGCCATTAGCTGAAAGGATGCTTGGCAATTTATACCACTCTACCATTCTTCTCACATTGTTTATTTATTCCTAGGCCTCCCTTGTCATTTTGTGTATAATGGATATTATCTTTCCATGTTACATGCCAAATTTTCCTTTCTGAATGAAACAGGGGTGAAACAGGGGAGCAAAATGTTGAGTGCAGGGGCCGGCATGGTGGCATAATGGGTGAAGCCACCACCTGCAGTGCCAGCATCAGGTTCGCGTTCCAGATGCTCCACTTCTAATACAGCTCTCTGCTATGGCCTGAGAAAGCAGTAGAAGATGGCCCAAGTCCTTGGGCCCCTGCACTCACGTGGGAGACCTAGAAGAAGCTCCCGGCTCCTGGCTTTGGATTGCCTCTGCTCTGCCCATTGTTGCCATCTAGAGGGTGAACCAGTGGATGAAAGACCTCTCTCTGTCTCTCTCTGTCTCTCTCTGTCTTTCTCTCCCTTTCCCTCCCTCTCTCCCTCTCCGTCTCCCTCTCCCTCCCCCTCTCTTTGTCTCCCGCTCTCTCTCTGCAACTTTGCCTTACAAATAAATAAATAAATAAATATTTTAAAAATGTTGAGTGTACAACATGGATTAAAGATCTAAATTACGACCCGACACCATCAAATTGTTAGAGAACATTGGAGAAACCCTGCAGATATAGGCACAAAGACTTCTTGTAAAAGACCCCAGAGATATAGGAAGTCAAAGCTAAAATTAACAACTGGCATTGCATCAAATTGAGAAGTTTCTGTACAGCAAAAGAAACAGGAAAGTGAAGAGGCAACCGACAGAATGGGAAAAATATTTGCAAATTATGCAGCTGATAAAGGATTAATAACCAGAATCTACAGAGAGATCAAGAAACTCCACAACAACAAAACAAACAACCCACTTAAGAGATGGGCCAAGGACCTAAACAGACATTTTTTTCAAAAGAGGAAATCCAAATGGCCAACAGACACATGAAAAAATGTTCAGGATCACTAGCCATCAGGGAAATGCAATAAAAAACACAATGAGGTTTCACCTCACTCCGGTTAGAATGGCTCACATACAGAAATCTACCAACAACAGATGCTGGCGAGGATGTGGGGGAAAAGGCACACTAACCCACTGTTGTTGGGAATGCAAACTGGTAAATCCACTATGGAAGACAGTTTGGAGATACCTCAGAAATCTGAATATAGCCCTACCATACGACCAAGCCATCCTACTCCTCGGAATTTACCCAAAGGAAATTAAATTGGCAAATAAAAGAGCTATCTGCACCTCAATGTATATTGCAGCTCAATTCACAATTGCTAAGACATGGAATCAACCTAAATGCCCACCAACAAAAGACTGGATAAAGAAATCATGGTATATGTACTCTATTGAATAACACTACATTAAAAAATGAAATCCAGTCATTTGCAACAAAATGGAGGAATCTGGAAAGCATTATGCTGAGTGAAATAAGCCAGTCCCAAAGGGACCAATATCCTATGTTCTCCCTGATCGGTGACAACTAACTGAGCACCTAAAAGGAAACCTGTAGAAGTGAAACTGACACTATGAGAAACAATGATTTGATCAGCCCTTGTCCTGACTGTCGAGGAACAGCTTACTATTTTATTCTCTTTAGTATTTTCTTTTTCTACTTAATACCATAGGTTGAACTCTTTAATTAACACAGAATTATTCTTAGGTGTTTAAATCCAATTGAAAATTGATCCCTGTTAAAAATAAGGGTGGGAATAAGAGAGGAAGGAGATATATAGTTCAGTACACACTAAATGATCATAAAGATAGGATTAAGTGTCAATGAGATCACATAAATAAGAACAGTGTCTGTTAGTAATAATTGATAGAATTAAAAAGGAGAGAATGACCCAACATGGGAAGCAGGATACACAACAGACTCATAGAATGGCAAATGCCCTAAACAGCACTCTGGCATCAGAATCAGCCCTTAAGGCATTCGGATCTGGCTAAAAAGCCTATGAGAGTTTCCCAGGCCTGGAAAGCCAAGACACTGTGGCAAAAAATATGACCTAAATGAAAGATCTCTGTGAGTGATATCCCAGTGGAAAAAAGGGCCATCAAAGAAGGAGGTACTTTCCTCTGAAGGGAGGAGAGAACTTCCACTTTGATTATGGCCTTGTCTAAATAAGGTCAGAGTTGGTGAATTCAAGAGGCTTCCAAAACCGTGGCAGCTCATGTCAAGAGCCCTGGGTGATTACCGATGTCATAAACAAGAGTGTCAATTGTTAAATCAACAACGGGAGTCACTGTGCACTTACTCCCCATGTAGGACCTCTGTCCTTAATGTGTTGTACTATGAGAATTAACAGTAAAAGTAGTCTCCAAACAGCACTCTATACTTTGTGTGTCTGTGTGGGTGTAAACTGTTGAAAGTTTTATTTAGTATAGAGTTGATCTTCTGTATATAGATAATTAAAAATGAATCTTAATGAAGAATGGGATGGGAGAGGGAGTAAAAGATGGGATGGTTTGCAGGTGGAGGGTGGTTATGGGGGGGGAATCGCTATAATCCAAAAGATGTACTTTAGAAATTTATATATATTAAATAAAAGTTTTCTATTAAAAATAGAAAAAATATTGAGTGCAGCCCCTTCCTATTTCTTCTATACCTCCTCATTGTTCCCTCCCAAATTGAGGGCCTCTGTGGAGCCCCAGTGTCCTGTTAATGCTGTCACAGCTAATTGTGGCGTTTCTTACCCACAGACCACATGGCACTCCCAACGTAGATGTCTCTGTTCTCACAGGCTTTGTTCTTAGTTTAATCTCTCTTCCAGGGCCTTCCCTTCCATTTCACAAGAGTTTGTGAGTTGATAGGGATGACATATAATGTTAAACACTTTTTACATTTTTATTTGCTATCTCTGAATATTTAGTGAGATGTGTTTTCATATCTTCTGCTGATTTTTAAAATTATGCTTCTTATTTTCTTATTGTCGAGTTTCATATGGGTTCTTTATCAAATACATGTTTTACTAAGATTTACTTGTAGTCTTGCTTATTATTTCCATCTCTGAACAGTCTTTTTCACTGAGTGCTTTTTTTAATTTGGGTGGTCTAACTTATGAATTTTCTTTCTTATAGATTGTGTTTTTGGTGTTGTACCTATAAAGTCAAAACCAAACCCAAGGTCACCTGCATTTTCTTTGTTATTTTGTAAGGGTTTCATTATTTTGCTTTTTTATGATTAAGCTTTTGATCCATCTTGAGTTAATCTTTGAAAGGCAATTAATTTTGAATAAAATATGCCAAGATTTGTTAGGTTTGTGAGGGTCTAAATTTTTTCTACATGTACACGTCCAGTTGTTCCAGCACCACTTGTTGAAAACACTATCTTTGCTCCATTGGACTGTCTTTGACATTGTCAAAAAAATTCAGTTGACTAGATTTGTTTGGAACCATTTCTGTGTTCGATTCTGCTCCTCTGCTCTTCTTTGATGGTACTACCCAGTTTTGATAACTGAAAGTTTACAGTAAGTCTGGAAATCAAAGAATGTCAAAGTTTGATTTAGTTTTTGTTCAATTTTGTGTTGGCTATTCTGGGTGTTTTGCCTTTGCATATGAACTTGCAGTCAATTTGTCAACATCTACACAATAAATTTCTGGGATTTTGATTAAGAGTATGTTGAATATGTAGATCTAGTTGGGAAGAACCGATGTCTTGATAATATTGAGTCTTCTTATCCATGTACATTTTTTTGACAGGCGGAGTGGACAGTGAGAGAGAGAGAGAGAGACAGAGAGAGAGGTTTTTTTGCCATTGGTTCACCCCCCAATGGCTGCTGCAGCCGGCGCATTGCGGCCGGCACACCACGCTGATCCGAAGGCAGGAGCCAGGTGCTTCTCCTGGTCTCCCATGCGGGTGCAGGGCCCAATGACTTGGGCCATCCTCCACTGCACTCCTGGGCCAGAGCAGAGAGCTCGACTGGAAGAGGAGCGACCAGGACAGAATCCGGCACTCCGATCAGGACTAGAACCCGGTGTGCCAGCGCCGCAGGTGGAGGATTAGCCTATTGAGCTGCGGTGCCGGCCCCATGTACATTTGTTTTAAATGTCTCCACTTATTTCCTTTCATAATTCTAAACTTGTGTGTTTTGGTCCATGTGTGCATTGGTCTGTGCAGTTGCTTCTTCCTCAACAATTTGTTGTCATGAAAGTCCCCTCTGACATCTTGAGACTGTGCAGACGTGCTATAATTTATTCTGTCCCTGGCTTGAGTGACACTCAAGGTTACTGGCCCAGGGCAAGTGATCTATGGCAGTTCGCTGTTGGTGACGCTTCCAAGATATCCTCCAGTCCATATCCTCTGCATCCTCCTCCACCCCATGTTTCAAAGCTCTGCCAGAGGGAGTCCTTCGGGTGGACATGTTAAATACTACAGAAAATGCCCTACATGGTGCCTGTCCTTAGCCTCCCAGGTTCATGTCTCCTGGCAAATTCTCTCTGCCACAGCAGAGAATTGCAGGGTGGCCCACCACATGATTTTTTAAAAACTGTTCTTTTTCAGTCAGTCATTTTCAAGATTTAAAATAGCTTGCAGTTACCTTGTTGATGACTGCAAACTTCTGTTGTACAAATTTCATTTATTCCACTTCTCTCCTAGAGAATAGTCAGAAGAATTATGACGCTGAGGAAATTATTACGTGTGCACAATGAAATGGAAGCTACCTACCAGTAGTTTGGGTAAGACTCTAAAAGACTGGTATACCTGACTCTGCCTTTTTCATGCCAGAGCCCTAGTGATATGCCAGTGTCCTTGTATGTGTGGAGATAGAAAAAGTACAACCACAGAGCACTGATGTGCTATACTACTAATTTCTTGGTGTTGTCATAACCTAGTACCACAAACTTGACAGCTTTAAGTGAAATTTATTCTTTCATAATACTGGAGGTTCTAGGTCCAAAATTAAGGCGTTGGCAGGACTATGCTCTCTCTGAGGCTCTAGGGGAGGATCCTTCTTTTCCTCTTCAGTGTCTGGTAGCACCAGGTGTTCCTTAATTTCTGGCAGCATCACTGCAATCACTGCCTTCATTTTCATACTGCTCTCTGCCCTCTGTGTCTGTGCCCAAATTTCTCTTTTCCTATAATGGTATCAGTCTTATTGGATCAAGGACCCACTCTAATGACCTCATCTTAACTCAATTATACCCACAAAGTCCCTCAAATGAAATAAGTTCAACTTCATGGGCATTAGGGATTGGAACTTTAACATATATTTTAGAGGGTGCAATTAAATCCATAACAAAGATTAGATAAGATGATCCAAAGTGTGCAGTCTGGGTGGTAGCAGTGGTGACCCCAGTGTGAACTAAGTTGTCGCTACAGGAATTTATAACATATCCTTATTGTGTTTTTTTTTCCAAGTGTATAATGTTGGTGTGGAATTTTCATGACAGAATATACATAGTTTGTAAATGTGTACTTTTAAAAAATATTGATTTTCTTTTTTAATTGTTTAGATTTTAAATGGGAGAAAAGCATTTAATTTTTATATATAAGTATTACATGTAAAGCTGTCAAAATTATAACTTCAGAGCAAGACACTTTGTCACTCATTTCCTTATCTGTGCAGGAAGAGTTAAGAAGTCTCTTTCTAGCTCTCCATCAATTGATAGTTTCATTTCCGATTTCAAAAGAACATACTTACATTTTTATCAAGAAAGTCTTCAAATTTGATTCTAAATACTAGTTATAATCTCCATCTTTATTTTGAATGTGGCTTTACTAGTTTTAATTGAATAATTGCTGACATAACTTGTTTGATTCTGTCCAACTCTGTATTTAGGCTACTTGTTACAGCTTTTCCACATGTTACTTACTGTTAAACTATGCTTTCAGCAATTCCACAATTGATAACTCTACCATGATGAGAGCATAGATGCAACTTATTTTACTGCCTTAAAATCTTTTTGATTAATGAAACAAAATCTGTGCCCTCCCCTGCAGTGTTAGCAATGAATTGGTTACACTGGTTTGAGCAATGCAGATATTTTGAATGCATCTTACCATAATTTAAATATTTGAAAACTACCTTGCAATAATGCATATCTGTTTATTCTGGGAAAATGTTTTAACAGCAGGGTCTGCTGAGTTGCCTTCTCTTGTGGAGATGCTTTTACCTCCTAAGCGGTATAGTTTACTAAATAAAGTTAAAACACTTTATTGTAGAAAGCAAATACAAAGCTCTTATGCCTTCAAATAGCATGGAAAATAGAAAATACACAGGTAACTTCTGTTGACAAAAAAGGGCCAAAGTGGATGGTCTATAAAAATGAGCTATTATTGCTGAATGTCTAAGGTGCACCATCTTCTCTACATTTTTAATATTTCCAAATCAATATAAATTTTATGATTCATATGCACATGAATTGATGCAGTTTTTTTCCCTTGAAAATGTGTTATTAATTGGATGGCTCATTTCACATCTTAGAACTGGGAAAACATGCTATAAATTGTTCTATGATAAGAATCAAAAAAACCTCAGTGTGTCAATGACCTCAAAAAATCTGGTAGGACAAGGGAATATGGGTGCCCCTGGATAATGCCTGCAGCTCCTAGAAACTTAGGAAGAAAAGATCATTGTTCCAGCAGACATGAGCTGCCCAGTTTGAGGCAGGGAGGTAGAAGAATTGCTTATATGTGGGGGCCTTGTGCCTGCTAAACAGTAGCATTCACTGCAGGAGCACTCCTTGAGCACCTACTGTTTATCAGGCTCTAGGGACACAGAGAGATGTCTGGCAGCATCAAGGTGACCTGAGCTTAGTCCTCATGCATAGAAACTTAGGAAAGCCCATGCATGAGTGCACATGGGCCACAGTGGGGAAGAGTATGCTGGTTAAAAGGGATGGAAGGAAAAAAGTCATCTTAGGAGATTGCAAGATCCAAATATGTACAGAATGAAGATTGTGACAAGAAAACAATCTACCTGTATTAAAAATATGTGTTTGGGGCCAGTGTTATGGTGCAGTGGATTAAGCAGCCAGTTGCTATACCAGCATCCCATATGAGTGCTGATTGAAGTCCCAGCTGCTCCATTTCTGATACAGTTCCCTGCTCATGTGCCTGGGAATGCAACAGAAAATGGATCATGCTACCCATGAAGGGGATCCAGATGAAGTTCTAGGCTCCTGGCTTCACTCTGGATCAGCCTTGGCCATTGCAGCTATTTAGGGAGTGAACCAGCAGTTAGAAGATCTTTCTGTCTCTCCATTTGAAATAAACTTTTTTTTTAAAAAAATGCATTGCTGTTTGTACACATAACTTAATACAATTTCAGTTGAGTCCTATCTTAACCCAGGATTCAGCTCAGGGAAAACGATTTTGTGTTGAGCTCTCAGAGCCCAAATTAGAGAATCTGTATAAAAGGAGGGTGCCTCAGATACCCCATAGAGAATTTACTCAAGGCTGGATAGGAGGTATTCGAGCCCTTGGCTGGAGTCCATGGCTCAATAAATTTACCCTGGTCATGTGATCCTTTTAAGCAAGTCTGGACAAGTCTGGATGAAAGACTGGTCTGCAGGAGGAAGGAACGCTAAAGGTACCTGTAGTTAATATTTTTCTTCCAGAAGTCCATCTGCTTCCACCTTCCGACTTCTGCACCTTTAAAGTGTTTCCTCTGCCTTAAATACCATTTTTTCTGTTCTCAGCCTGAAATCTTACTTCTCCTTTTAGGTTCAGTGCAAATCCTATAATTGTATTGTGCACAAAGTTGTGTTTTGATTATTCATGAGTGTGTGTGTGTGTGTGTGTATTCTCAGTGCTTCCTACAGTGCCTGGCACAAAGCAAATACTTTAGAAAACACAGGTTTGATGAAAGCAACAGAAGGCCTGAAAGCTAAGGCTGCCCTGGTATAATGGTATATTAGAGGAAGGTGAAAGGCTGAAGAGGGCATTTGATTAGTTAGGGCCCAGAGGAACGTGACAGAATTCTGTGAAAGCACACAATGGGCAAAACAAGCAGTAAGTGAAGACTCAGGAATGAGAGCAGAATCATGACAAGAATAAAAGCTGGTTGGTGATCTCTGGCAGATACATTCCTTCTTGTCTGCTCTATATTACCAATCACACACACTTGACCTAGGCTTTTCTCCCTGTGTCCCTGGTGCCTGATAAACAGTAGGTGCTGAGGGAGTGCTCCTGCAGTGAATGCTACTAAATTTAGCATTCACAGGGCCGTAAATATATGTTCTTCTTCCTTCCTGCCTCAAACTGGGCACCTCATGTCTGCTGGAAGAAGAGATCCAAGGAGCTTCCCCTTCCACCTGGGAACACTTCCTGGAAACCATAGTGGCAGAAGAAGTACAAAGGGGAAAAGATAGGTATACAACAGTAGCTCTACAGGCCCTAGGCTCAGACTCCCCACTCTGCTTTCCAACAAGAAATGGCCCCTGCCCCTCACCCTTCAGTGGGAAGCTGGCTTCATAAGCAAAGATGACTCACCCCCTCCCTGTTATATGGGAAAACTAGGCAGGAAGATCAGGTAGGAATATGTCAGCTGGAAGATGTTGCTAATAATTTCTGCCAGCACTGCCTTGTAACTCCTCCACCCTGTCAATCCAGTACGCCCACTTTCCCATGAGGCACCTGTATCTCATCTGGGACTAAGGAGGAGGAGATGCCATTATGGCCATGTGGAAGTTAAGCTCCAAGTGGAGGTGCCATATAACTCCCCAAAAGTCTTACACACACTAAATCCTGCCTAGATTCCACCCCATTTGTATTCAATTAGGGCACCACTCCTTACCCCATAAAAGTGACTGTAACATGTGGGAATGCCCCTTTTTGCATTTTGGCTTCTGAACCTTTCTTATGGGTCCTTCTCTGACCTCCTCCCATGCTCTATGCTCGTAAACAATTCTCTGGCTCACTCATGTGGCTCACTCATGTCTTCATGTGGGGTTGCCCATGCTGTCATGTGAATATTTATTCATTCTCTCACTTTAAAGATAAATCCTACTCTCACTTATACAATATATAAGAATTAAAAGTCCTTGATTTGAATTCTTGTCTATATGGGGGTAAGAACTTGTAATAAAAATTGAGATATATATACCCATAACAGCTGGGCCATACTGTGTTAGCAGGAGGGCCACTGGGGCCTCCGTGAAGGGAGTGGCTCTTTATGGACTCTGGAAAAAGACTATAGGGCAGCTGCAAATCCAGCAGAACCATAGTTACCGTTTCCTTGGCCATTGTTCTGCCCCTCCCAACTTCTTTCCTAGTTCTTCAAGTTTCCAAATCCAGCCTTGAATCCTATAAAACCCATGTCTGGATTCCAGGCCCAGCCACTACCTAGGAAGATCACAGGATCAGAAAGCCCACATGTTTCTCTAAGTTAAGCTAAAGTTGTTAGAAACAAGGACCTTCTTGGGAAAGGGGATTGCATTTTGCAAACAGATTAAGCCCCAGGGTCTCCAGCAATTTTCTAATTGGTGGCATTCAGGATGTGGACTTTAGGGAATGCAGGGTGGGAGCTTTCAGGCTGAGAGGATCAGCCTTGGTGGCTGGCACCTTCACATTTTATGCATAAAGAATTTACCAATCTGATCTCCCTAGAGCTCTTTAGTAAGCCCACCAGCCTTTCCCAGGATTGGATTCCAGCTGCTTTTCCCTCATTGGAGCAGTGGTAAAGCTGAAGCCCAGGGGAGAGGCCCTGGTGATGTGGAAAGTCAAGTCTCTGCCACTTTCTTCTAACTCAGGCCAGCATTAAAATTTCAGATTGCACAAAGATTCTCTCCTCCAAGACCCTTATCTTTAGAAGTCTGCCCTTCAGACCATCACCTTAGAGATAATAAGTTATCAAAAGGGGGATAGGAAACCAAGATAGTCTTTAAAACCATGGTCCATATATACTGCTTCTGGAACAATATGACATGTGTTCATTCCCAAATCATTTCTATCTTCCCAAATCATTTCTATCTTATTTAGGGTCATGGTTTTTCAATCCAGAGCCATTTCTTGTCCTTAGGTGGAAAAATGTAGAGAACCTCTTGTAAGATGGCCTTGGAATTTGGTGCCAAGTTAAGGAAAAGCCGAAATAAAGTCATTTCTTACTGTTTGTTTCCATGACAGTGCCAGTGGAGTACAGCGTTGGGCCTCCAGTGAGTTGAGGCACACCTGGTAATACATTTCATTAATACTGGGAACATGACTTCTTAAGAGAGTCCAATTTTTCCTGTATGTACACACAGACAAGTTCATATTCTCCCTTTGGTAACTTAGCTTATCAGAGCAAATGAGTATATCAACAACTGGTTTGTGTGTTCATGTCCTGTTACCTAGGCTAGGTAGTCCCTATGGCCTTGCTTTCTCTGGGGAAAGTGATAAAATGGAATATGTGGGCCTACAAAGCCAGTTCTAGGACTCTCTGGAATCTCATGAAAGTAGTTTCTGTCTCTGAGTTCCTGGACGCTGAGCAGCATACATGGCCACTCTGTGCGGTTCTTGAGTTATGATGCCTGCTATTCAAGTGTCTGAACTGACAAGTATCCTCCCTCTCGATGCCTGTTTGGGTCAAGATCACTGGTAAT
Organism: Lepus europaeus; assembly: GCF_033115175.1. NCBI lineage: Eukaryota > Metazoa > Chordata > Mammalia > Lagomorpha > Leporidae > Lepus > Lepus europaeus. The sequence continues at coordinate 4,507,564 of NC_084850.1, forward strand.
TAAGATGCTGTTAGTCAGTCTGACCACAGGTAGGTATCTCTTTCTAACAGAGTGAGGCTGTGGGTTCAGCCAAATGCTGAGTTGCATCTTCACACCTCCACCATTACTAGTTGGGTGACTCAGGGCATGTTATACAGGTTTCTCTGTACCTTAGTTCCTCTTCTGTATTTGAATGTTCATTGGGAACCAACTCAGTGCTAGATGTCAGACTTAACCAAGAGGTTGGGCAGGGGAGCTGCACCAGTCTCTGACAGGGTCCTGGCACTCCAGTAGCTGAAAAGTTGATTCTGGTTACTCATCCTTGAAAGCAGCTCATATAATAATGTCCACTCCCCAGTGGGTGTTGGAAAGCCTAATTACCACTTGTTAAATGTTTTCAAGTGCTCAGAAGAAGGGTGATACATCATAGCAAAGTATACCTCTCCCAACTACCATCCTCTCAAGCTGCCCCTGGGGGTAGCTAGTATAAGATTGCCATGAAAATCTGCTATTGTAACAAACTATGACTATTATCCATAATGATACTAGACTAGTATTTAAGGCATTGCTGTGCTGATGAAAAACTCTTAAATCAGCAGGAAGTGCAGACAGTAGACTAGGTCATCTGCTATGAGCTTATTCTGCTATTGGACTCCAAAAGCAAATGAAATCCTTAAAGAGGCTGGCATCCAAGATTATCCGATAAGAACAGCATTCTTTGAACATGTAGAATACTCCAGGAAATGCATTATGTAGACTGGATTTTTCCTGAAAAGTTGGAAAACTGTTTTTTACCATTTTTATTTGCAGAAGAGAAAAATGAAACTCAGAGATGTTTATGTTGTCAAAAAAAAAAAAAAAAAAGGACCTGACACTTATAGGTAGGATGACCTGGAGTGGAAAAAGAGGCCAGAGTGAGGTTATCACAAAGCCTTGGATGAAGCCAAGGAATCCTTCACTAGTTTAGACAAGTGAGGATGGATTCTACATCTCTACTTTAGGCATCCTCTATAAATCCCCCTGCTGCCAACAGAGGGAACCAAATAGGGGAACTCGACTAGGAGTTGACTAGGAGGGGAGAAATGACAGTGTGAGTTTGGATGGCCAACATAGCTTGATGTACTGGCTCACGGCTTGAAGAGGAAGTTGAGACACAAACTTTGTAGTCATTGACAGATCTGACATGAGAAGCCTCGGATGAGATTACCAAAAGGCAATGTCTCACCCTTTGCCACTAATCTCCGCCCTCCCCCTCCCCCTCCCGTCCCTCCCCTCCCTTAGGGTCAGTAGTCTTTGGGGGAAATCTCCAGAAGCCAGAGCAGGCCCAGGTGACAGGTGTTTGTGAAGACCTCTCTGCAGGACTCCTGGGTAGCATGTTCCCCACTGTAGGCCTTCACCAAGTCAGCGTACTCACGCAGTCTTCTGCCTTCTCCCTCGGGGTTACCCTTCTCTTTACTAGCCTCCATCGCCCAGCTGTCTCCTCTGCAGATGGAGTGGAGACCCAGGGCCAGGGCACCTCCCGAGCTCAGCGAGCGCGGGGCGGGACTCAGGGCGCATGCGCGGCCACTGTACGGAAGCCCGGAAGGAGGAGGGGAGGTGGCGGAGGCTCAGGTTTCTCCGGGCGGCGGCGGTTGGGATCATGAACCCGCTGTAAGGCGCAGGCTGCGCGGCACGAGGGGAGGGAGGAGGAGGAGGAGGAGGAGGAGGACGCCGCGTTGAAGTTCTCCGCCATGAACCTGAGGGGCCTTTTCCAGGACTTCAACCCGAGGTGAGGCGGCGGCGGCATTGGCGGCACCCCCCAGGAGTCCGCACCGCGGGCTGCTGCACGGACTAGGGTGCGGACTCCGCGACGGCGCAGCGGTCGTGATGCTGCAGCCCGAGAACCAGGGCGCCTACCCGAGCCTCTCTGCGGATGTGAGCGGTTCTCTGATAAAGCAGTCGGCCTTGGTGCCTGCCTGGTTCCTTCTGCTCCGGGTGCCTTCAGCTTCCCGCCCGGCTGCACCAACTATAACTGCCTCGCCACGGCTCAAGAAGCCCGGCCCGGAGCCTTGTCCTGCCCCCAGGGGGAACCCCATTCCTCCCAGCTTGCCCTCCCTCATTGATATCCCAACTTTCCCCTCTTGATTCCATCTTCTCCCACTCAGCTGCCTGTCCTCCATTCTCCATGCCAAGGCCATCTCACTTGACCAGACACCCTTAGCCTCCACCCCAGCTGTTTCCTCCAGTTCCTCTCAGCCCTTGAGGTTTTCCTGGATTTATGCCCACCTCTTGCTTGTTTGTTTCTTTGTTGAACTGGTATCTGAAACATTGGTGAATCCTTGGAGTCTGTGTTAGGGTATGACAATACCTTACATAATGCCTTTGACGTTGAACCTGATCATTTTTCATACGCATTTTCTCTTCACTATAAGTTTACTTGCAGGAAGTATATATTACTGTTCTTTATTTCCCAGATGGGGAACACCCAGTGGACAGTGTGGAGGAAACACTGGCTAAGCAATCAAGTATCTGTCCTTGTACTTGCCCACATCTTCTCTAACTCTCGTGTTCCCTACCCTATATGGTGAACTCCCTGAAACAGAGATCACCCCCTGTTCTTCTTGCTATCCCCATTACCTCTTACAAACTGTGTCTAGCACATAGTAAGGACTTATAAAACGTGTGTGGAACTAAATTAAGCCAAAAGACCTGGACTGGAGCCCAGGCCACATATAACTGGGTGATTCTCTGCCCTTCTTTGGCCATTTCTTAAACTAAGAGGTTGACCTAACTCAGGGGTTGGGAACTTTTTTTTTTTTATGTCAAGGGCCATTTGGATATTTATAATATCATTCAAGAGCCTCACAGAATTATCAGCTTAAAAATTAGTCCACTATAGACTTGTTGAATTTTTTTTTATTTGGCAGATAGAGTTAGTGAGAGAGAGAGAGAGAGAAAGGTCTTCCTTCCGTTGGTTCACCCCCCAAATGGCTGCCACGGCCGGAGCTATGCCGAACCGAAGCCAGGAGCCAGGTGCTTCCTCCTGGTCTCCCACGTGGGTGCAGGCATCCAAGCACTTGGGCCATCCTCCACTGCCCTCCCGGGTCACAGCAGAGAGCTGGACTGGAAGAGGAGCAACCGGGACTAGAACCCAGCGCCCATATGGGATGCTGGCACCACAGGCCGAAGATTAACCAAGTGAGCCACGGCGCCGGCCCCGACTTGTTGAATTTTGAGTCCTGCTTGGGGTTGCCTTGGAAGGGCCAGACCAAATGATTTCATAGTCCTTATATAGCTTGCAGGCTGGACATTCCCCATTCCTGACCTAAGTGATCTCTTAAGTTCACTACTCTATGGAGGTAGTGTTTATTTCCCTCACTTACTAGTGGGAAGTCATGCACTTAATAAACCCTTTATTTGTATAATAGGTCCTATGCTAGGTACTTTAGGTGCTGCATGGTCCCAGCTTGGAGATGTAGAAGGGCATGTAAATAGATGGCTTATAGTACCATGCAAGGCTTGGGCTCTGGGAGGCCAGTGCAGATCATTATCTTGATTACTTGTTTGGGAATGAAAGTAAGTCTTGGGGGACTGTGTTGGGAGTACAGTCTCCTTAGTGATGGTGAAATTTTAAGCTGTGGACCATAGTGACTGTGAATGTACTCTCATTTCTCCTCTTTCAGTTAATATTCTGTACTGGAATGCCAACATCCCTATCACAGTGCAGTCATTACCGTTGTTGGCCTTGAAGGCACTCTCCATAGAAGAGCTTGTTTACAGTAGGTATCAGAGAACTAACTGCAGTACTTTCCTCTGCTTTTCCTGGGGTTAGGATTGGTTTGTCCAAATGTAAGGTTTGTGCTGAAGCTGGACATGCCTTGTGTGTCTTCATTGTTTGTAGAGGGTGATAAGTAAAAGCTGAATTGTTTTATGTCCTTGGGCAACCCACTTATCTGTTTTATCTGCAGAATGAGTATAATCTCTCAGAAAGATAGGTTGAATTAATGATTGATTGCAAAGTGCTTTACAAATATAAAGTTTCATGAATTATTTACAATATGACAGATAATTTGGAAGCCACAAGGAACTGCTTCAAGTGACCTATCAGGCAAAACAGAGTTGCCAAAGGAAAATAGTGCTGCACTGATAACACCCTTAACCATTTTTTCCTTTAACTTCTTACTCCCCTAAAAAAGTGTGTGGAAATTATAGAACTATTTATCTAAATGGATTTTTAATAATCGTTAGCATCTTTATTAATACCTTAATTCTCCATGGATTAAAATGCATCTACCTGAAAAGTTCAAAAGTGCTTTTTGTTGGGCTGTTTTCCTGATTTCAGTGTTGTCAGTTGGGAGTGAGCAGTGGTAACTTACAGATCTTTCAGAAAGACATTGGCTAGGTAATATTGGTAAATTAGGTATCTTTTTTAAAAAGATTTTTATTTATTTATTTGAAAGGCAGAGTCACAGATAGGCAGAGGCAGAGAGAGAGAGAGAGAGGTCCTCCATCTGCTGGTTCACTCCCCCAAATGACCACAACAGCCTGAGCTGGGCTGATCCGAAGCCAGGAGCCAGGAGCCTCTTTCAGGTCTCCCATGTGGGTGCAGGGGCCCATAGACTTGGTCCATCTTTTGCTGCTTTCCCAGGCCATAGCAGAGAGCTGGATCAGGAGTGGAACAGTCAGGACTCAAACCAGTGCCCATATGGGACGTCGACACCACAAGCAGTAGCTTCACCTGCTACACCACAGTGCCAGCTCCTAGATATCTTTTTTAAAACTGATAATGCCTCACATCTTATGGGCATACTGCATCTTTGACATTGTGCTTTTATCTTGTAGCATGCCAAGGAGAGTCTTCAAGATAGCTAGAGAGAAAACTGAGTGGTATAGACAGGAAGATACCTTGTGCTGGGGTCTCAAATCTCAGTGCTACTACTTTGCGCCTTACCTCTAATTCTGAGCCAACATTATTTTAGCTTGCATACCTGGAATAGTAGCTGACTCAATAAATATTTGTGGAGTGAATAAGTGAATAACTCTCAAGCCTGCAAGGGAAATCTAGAACTGCTGCATTTAATCACAGCTTTCTTTGTGATCTTCAGCTTAGTTCTCTTTCCCTTAAGCCTCTGTTTTCAAAGTTCAGCCATTCCGTTGGAGAGAGGGGAAGGCAAAATGTGGCTGCCTTTACTTTGTAAATGATGTCTATGTCACAGAAATAGTCACTACCATAGTTTGGTGGGTATAAAGGCATGGATTGTGGGTCCAGATCTCCTCCCTTACTTTTTGGATCTTGGTGAGTCTGAACCCACTGCTATATTGCCAAGGTTCTGGAAACTACAGTGATAAGAATGATTCACAGGTGTCAACATTCAGACATGCAGGGCTACCAGCTCACCCTCTGTCTATTTCCATCTGGCACAAAACTGATTGATCATGAACTTCTTTTTCTTTTAAGATTCATTTATTTATTTGAAAGTCAGAATTAGAGAGAGAGAGAGAGATCCTTCATCTTCAGGTTCACTCACCAGCGGGCTGCAAAGGCCAGGGATGTGCCAGGCCGAAGCCAAAAGCCAGAATCCTCATCCATGTCTCCCATGTGGGTGCCAGGGGCCCACACACTTGATCTATCTTGTACTGCTTTCCCCAGGCCATTATCAGAGAGCTGGATAGGAAGTGGATCAACCAGAACATGAACCAGCTTCCAAATGGTATGTGCAGGTGATGGCTTTAACACTACGCCATAACATTGGTCCTGAACTTCTTTTTCTTTTTTTCTTAAATATTTTATTTATTTATTTGAGAAATAGAGTTACAGACAGTAAGGGAGAGACAGAGAGAAAGGTCTTCCTTCGGCTGGTTCACTCCCCAGATGGCTGCAACGGCCGGAGCTGCGCTGATCCGAAGCCAGGAGCCAGGTGCTTCCTCCTGGTCTCCCATGCAGGTGCAGAGGGTCCTAGCACTTGGGCCATCTTCTACTGCTTTCCCAGGCCATAGCAGAGAGCTGGATTGGAAGAAGAGCAGCCAGGACTAGAACAGGTGCCCATATGGGATGCCAGGGCTGCAGGTGGAGGATTAACCTACCACGCCAAGGCGCCAGCCCTGGAACTTCTTTTTCATAATTGCTTTTCTGTTTTACAGGGTAAGACTTGCTGAAATAGACATACTTGACCCTCCAAGAAGTCTTTCCTTGAAGGCCTGACACTTTCCAACACCTATGGAACCCTATTCAGAGAATAGGCAAATTGTTAGGACTATATAGAAATAGCAAACTCTGATTCTGAGGCATTCCTTGGAGGTAGAGACCCAGGAGTAGTTGGCATTAAGTGGGTAGCCTGCCCACACCAACGATCCTTGAGATTTTTCTGCTACCTTGGTGGAGTTGCTGCTTCAAAGGAGGACCTTCAGCTTGGTAGCCAGGTAGCACAGGTATTGGAAGCTGTGAGAACTCTGCTAGGTTGTATATTGGCCTGGAACAAAAGGCAGAGCAATGTCTCTCTGGGGATTCTGGCATATTAGCATGAGGATTGATGAAGTCATTGTCATTTTAGGAACTTGTATATGCTGCATTTCCTAAAGCCATTCTGTGTAGGTTGTCTTTTTTTTTTTTTTAAATATCTATTAGGAAAAGTTACAGAGAGAGTGAGAGAGATCTTCCATCCACTGGTTTAATTCCCAGATGGCTGCAATGGCCCGTGCTGGGTATACCTGCTACGCGACAAGGTTGGCCTCATAAGCTGTCGTTTATTTGAAATTGGGAAAAATGAATGTCATTGCTAGTAATAGTTCACAGAAGACAGCCACCTGACTTTTATCAGCCATTTGCAGAATATTTTAAAAGCATTAACTCACCAAATGTCTCTTGGCTTTCTATCATGTGCCAGGAGATGTGCTAGGTGCTTTAAGTGCCAAAATAAATGAGTCCCTCTCTCAGTGAAAGGAACAGAAATGGAAAGAGAAATTAAAGTTCAACAGTCTGAGGCATTACAAAGCCAAATACCAACTGCTATGGGAGTACAAAGGGTAGAGCCACTAATTCTGTTTACAGCAGGTGGGAAATATTCTGTCATAGAAGTGACTTTTTTTGGTAACCTCCTAGTTTCTTAGGTTCAAGGTTTTTTTAAAAAATATTTGTTTTTTATTTATTTGAAAGGCAGAGTTACAGAGAACGGAAGAGAGAGAGAGAGAGAATGAATGAATGAATGAATATCTTCCATCTGCTGGTTCATTCCCTAAATGGCTACAATGGCTGGGGCTGGGCCAGGCCGAAGCTAGGAGCCAGGAGCTTCTTCCAGGTCTCCCTTGTGGTTGTAGGAGCCCAAGCACTTGGGCCATCTTCCACTGCTTCCCCAGGCACATTAGCAGGGAGCTGGATCAGAAGTGGAACAGCTGGGACATGAACCAGCGCCCATATGGGATGTGAGCATTGCAGGCGGAGGCTTAACCCGCTGTGCCACAGCACTGGTATCTAGAAGTGTCGTTTATGCTATATTTTGAAAGGTAATTGTAGGATTTTTGTCAGAGCAGAGAGCAGGAATGGTGTTTTAGAAGGGACTTAGAAATGTACGAAGACCTGGCATCATGAGAGAGCCTGGGATGTTCTGAGAGTAGTGAACAGGCACATGACATGTGACTTAAAAAATACATAGTGTTAGTTTCTGCAAGTATTCTTTACACATCATTGTTATGAAAGCATCTCTAAATGCGTCAGTGTGAACAGATTGTTAGTACTTAGCAGTCAGGGAACTACTCACCACCAGAGTGACTCTTTATTGGTCTGCCCTATTAAGCTACCTATAGTTAGATAATTATTTTGATGTTACTGAGATTATTATTAATAATAGCTGTGACCTAGTGAGTAGCTTTCATGTGCCAGGTACAATATATGTGCTTTGTATCCATTATCCCCGATCTTTACAACAGCCCTTCAAGTTACATTTCAGCCTTATTTTATTTATTTTTAAACTTCATCCAGGTCTTCCACACGGGTGTCAGGGCCAAAGGCACTTCAGTCATTATCTGTTGCTTCCCAGGATGCATTAATAGGAAGCTGAATCAGTAGGGTACCTGGGACTCAAACCAGGCACTCTGATGGGATGTGAGTGTCCCAAGTAGGAGCTGAACCTATTGCACCACAATGCCTACACCACAACCTTATTTTAGAGAGTCTTAGGGAGTTTGTGACTTCTCTAAAGTTGCAAAGGCACTAAGGGACCCAGTTAGGATTCTAATCCTGATCAGTCTCCTTCTAAAGTCTGTCTTCTTTTTATCATGCTGCCTCACTAATTTAGTGACAACCCTTTTCTCTCATGACACAGTAGGTCCAATATACTAAGGAACTTTATATTTATGAGCTGTGATTAAATAAAGCAGACTTTATATTGGAGCTTATAGTATTGGCATTTAAACAAATTATAGTTTAAGCAATGAAGTGTCATGGGAATTAGTGGATTGCCTTCCAAGGAAACTGGTTAGAGGAGACAAGTCTAATTTGAATGCATATTTTCTGATTTTAAAAATATCATTCCCATTATTTGGTAATTACATGCACACTTTCCTTGACTGAGAGTTCACTGAAGGTCAAGATTTTTTTTTTTTTTGACAGAGTTAGACAGTGAGAGAGAGAGAGAGAGAAAGGTCTTCCTTGTGTTGGTTCACCCGCCAAATGGCCGCTACAGCCGGTGCACTGTGTCGATCTGAAGCCAGGAGCCAGGTGCTTCTTCCTCGTCTCCCATGCGGGTGCAGGGCCCAAGCACTTGGGCCATCCTCCACTGCCTTCCCGGGCCACAGCAGAGAGCTGGACTGCAAGAGGAGCAACCGGGTCAGAACCGGCGCCCCAACCAGGACTAGAACCCGGAGTGCCAGTGCTACAGGTGGAGGATTAGCCTAGTGAGCCGCGGCACCGGCCGAAGATCAAGATTTTGAGGTGCTGAATAAATATGCTGAATACTCGAGTAAATGCTCAATATAAATGGACATATATCACTGGAAAACTCATTGTAGAGGAGAAATGATGGTTGGGAGGAGTATTTGATAGTTTCCTGGAACTCTAGGAGTTAAGTTTCCTAATGTTGGGGTTTCTAATTCCTAGCCCAGTGATAGGCTATCCCTGTACAAGGCCCTTAGAATTTAAAACAAAGCCTTGGATTAAACTCTGATGATGGATTCTGTATAACTGATGGTTCATCATTTGTCAGCTTTGTCCCAATATTAAAAAAAAATTGATTGCTAAATGAAACTGTTATGCCAGTGTGGCAGAACTTTTCTCTTTTATAATAACATTAGAGCTAAAATAGGTAAATTGTATCATTTTCACAGAGCCTTCACATACCTTTTGGCTTAGTGAATCAGTATATGAGAAATCAGATGAGAAGACAGACTTAGGGAAAATTAACTCACCCAAGACTGCACAACTGATAAATGACAGAAGGGGAACTTGAATGCAGATCTTTCTATCAGCCTATGCTCTTTTTTATCCTCTCTTAAGAGTGATTTGTTTTTAGTTGGCTTTTTGTGCTTTTTTATAAATGGTTAAATGCTCTTAAAAATATTTCATCTTAGTAAATCCAGTTAAAATAGCCACTAAAAGATTTTAAATGTGGTTAATAAGATTCTTTTCAGTGTAAGAGGTGCAATCCCTTAAATAGTTTTTGAGAATGTCAGTTAGCAATTTGTCAGTTGGAGCTATTATCTGAAGCTGTAGACAGGAATGTGCCACCCAAAGTGAGTGTGTGTTTGTGTATGGGTACATGCTCCAATTAAGCCAGCAATTTCCGCTGGAGGAAATGGATGGTTCTTAAGATTCCACTTCATTATTTGGATTTGCAGAAAACAGAACTAGAAGTTTTATCAGCAGAGTCATCCCTTTGCTATATATCTACATCTGTATCTATATCTACATATATATCTCTATCTATCTATCCATCTATCTTCCCTCTCTGTTGTCATTCTTCCTTTTGTCCCTGTTCCGTCTACCAGTAGTGAAGAGATGAAATTTGAGCCTGAGCAGAAAACTCCATGCACCTATGTGGGAGACCTGAGTGGAATTCTAGATTCCTGGCTTTTGCCTGGCCCAGCCCTGGCTCTTATGTCCATTTGGGGAATGAACCAGTAAATGGAAGATCAGTTCATTCTCATTCCCTCCTTCCCTCCCTCCCTCCCTCCCTCCCTTCTCTGCCTTTCAAATAAGTAAATCTTTAAAAAACTAATAGTAACTCAAAATAGTTTACAATTTGTGCCTTTTTTAAAAAACTTACATTATTGCTACAAGTACATTGTCTTTCCAATCTTAATATTTTCTATTTGATATGCACTCATCTTTTGGAATTGGCTCCCAAATGTATTGGTATAATTGAAATTCCTTCTTCCTCTAATTAAAAAAAAATGTGTATAAATTTCATCTTTCAAATTTTCTGCTTATATCAATTTGTTTTATTTGTAGGTTATTTTTTTCAAAGAACAAGCTGTTGGTATTACTCGTCAGCTCTATTTTTATATCTGTATTTCTACTTTTAGTTTTTTATCCTACTTTTAACTTTATTATTTTCATATTTTGGCATTTTTAGATAGAAACTTACTTAGTTTGCATCTTTTTTCCTCTTTGCTTTTATTTAAACTTTTGGAGTATATACCTTTTCTCTGAGTTCTACTTTGACAGAAGTCTAGCTTTTTTGACATTTGTAGTTGTGTTAAAGTGTATTTTAAATATTCTGTAATAATGATATTGTTCTGTTTAATCCTTGATTTGGTTTTTAAGGAAAGAAACTAACATTTATTGTTATCTGCTTGGTGCAAGCCATGTAACAAGTACTTTCTTTTTTTTTAAAGATTTTATTTATTTATTTGACAGGTAGAGTTACAGACAGTGAGAGAGACAGACAAACGTCTTCCTTTTCCGTTGGTTCACTCCCCAAGTGGCCGCCATGGCCCAAACTATGCCGATCTGAAGCCAGGAGCCAGGTGCCTCCTCCTGGTCTCCCATGAGGGTGCAGGTGCCCAAGCACTTGGGCCATCCTCCACTGTCTTCCCGGGCCACAGCAGAGAGCTGGACTGGAAGAGGAGCAGCTGGGACTAGAACCTGGCGCCCATATGGGATGCTGGTGCCACAGGCAGAGGATTAACCCAGTGAGCCATGGAGCCAGCCCCAGCAAGTACTTTCAAATCAGCTATTTAATCCTTACCTTAGTACTGTCTGCTAGAGTTGATGTTATCTATGTTATCTGCATTTTGTGAGATAATAAATAAATAATATAACAATAAACAACTAAATTATAAATCTGTTGCATTCAAAAGGCGCACTTGAAAACCAATGTCAAAAAGTCAAACCAAGGGGCTGGCGGCGTGGCACAGTGGGTTAAAAGCAGGGGCTTTTATTAGAGAGAGAGAAGAAAAAAAACTCCTGTCTGCTGTGCTGGTATACTCCCCAAATGCCTACAATAGCCTGGGACTGGGACAGGAGCTGGGAGCCTGAAACTCAATCCAGGTCTTCTAGGTGGATGGCAGGAACTTGAGCCATGACTGCTGGCTCTCATGGTCTGCATTAGTAGGAAAGTGGAGTAAGAGCAAAGTGTTGAACCTAGGCTTTCAATATGGGACATAGATATCCTAACCTGTGTCTTAACTACTAGGCTGAACACTCACCTCTGGATTTTTAGTCTACTACATGACCTTTCTTCTTGTAGAGCTACGGTAGGCAGAATAAATATGTTTACATTCTAATCCTTGGAACCTGGGAATATGTTCCAGTTCATGGCAAAGAGGAATGAAAGTATGAAAGTTTTCTAAAGATCTCACCTTAAAATAAGGAGACTATTTTGGAAAATATGAGGGTGCTTCAAAAGTTCACAAAAAATGGAATTTAAAAAGTAAGTTTATTTATTTATTTATTTATTTTTAAACTTTTATTTAGAAAATGTAATTTTCCAAAGTACAGTTTATGGATTACAATGGCTTTTTCCCCCCATAACTTCCCTCCCACCCGCACCCCTCCCATCTCCCGCTTCCTCTCCCATACCATTCGCATCAAGATTCATTTTCAATTATCTTTATACACAGAAGATCGATTTAGTATATATTAAGTAAATATTTCATCAGTTTGCACCCATACAGAACATAGTGTAAAATACTGTTTGAGTACTAGTTATAGCAAAATAAGTTTATTTTAATACATAAATTTTGAAATATTTACCTAGTTTTTTCATAATGCACATTTCCCATACATTTTTGAAAACCCCCTGTATCTGTGAATTTCAAATATTCTTTGCAACAAAATCTTTTAATCCTAAATGTAGAAAGGTGGAACAAAAGAGGAGGTCAGGGTAATTCAAGATGAGAACAAATAGGCTCTCCATTGCTGACTTTGAAGACAGAGGAGGAGGGCTGCAGAAGCTGGGAAAAGCAAGGAAACATTCTTCCCGAGACCCTCTGGAAGGAATATAGCCTGCTGACACCTTGAGTTAGCCCTGTGTGGCTCAAATTAGACATCTGACCACCAGAACTGTAAGATAATGATGTTTCTTTTTAAATCACTAAGTTTGTGGTAATTTGGTACGGCAGCAAAATGGAAATTAATACAACAGGGCAGTCAATCCATCATATTTTCTAACCCCAATATTTGAATTATTTGTCTGTACTATTACTTGTCTTCTTATGAATTTATATTTCTTTCTATTTTTAAAAATTTAAATAGACAAATGTTTTTAAAAGATGATTATTTGCAGGTCAGGGTTACAGAGAGAGAGAGAGAGAGAAAGAGAGAGAGAAAGAGAGAGAGAGAGAGAGAAGGCACTTCCATCTGCTGATTCACTCCTCAGTTGGCCACAACGGCTAGTACTGTGCCAGGCTAAAGCCAAGGTGCCAGGAACTTCTCCCACATTGGTGACAGGGGCCCAGACACTTGGGCCATCTTCCACTCTTTCTCCAGGCCATTAGCAGGAATCTGGATTAGATGTGGAACAGCCAGGACATGAACTATTATCCATAGGGTATGCACAGAGGATGGCTTTACCCACTAAGCTGCAACACCAGCCCTGACATAATCTCTTAATTTCTGAGTTGGCATTCCCACATCCCATATTGGAGTGCCACTTCAAGTCCTGGTTACCCTGCTTATGGTGCATCTTCTTGCTGATACATACTGGGAGGCAGCAGGTGATGGCCTAGTAATTGGGTTCCTGCCCCGCCATGTGGGAGAAGCAGATTGAGTTCTGGGCACCTGACTTCAGCCTGGCCCAGCCCTGGCTGTTGTGGACATTTGGGGAGTGAACCATCAGATAGAAGATCAATCTCTCTCTCTTGCTCTTGCTCTTGGCTCTGCCTTTTGAGTATATGAAAATAAACATTAAAAAAAAAAACCTCTTCATTTCCCTTTAAATTAGGTAAAGAAAATCACTTTCTGACATTTAGAATATTTTAGTACTTTTGTTTTCATTAGTTCCAATATTCTTTTATTATATAAATAAAACACTTTTTATGCACAATAATGAATTTAGCTTACAGCATGTTTACCCTATCATCTACTTTTTGTTTATAGTCTGAAATTCCTTTAGAAAATAATTACCTCTACATAGTATCTTACCTGTGAATCCTGTGTCTATCGTTATCTTTACATTTGTGAATGTTATAGTTCACTGACTTATTTCTTTTTTTAAAAAAAGATTTTATTTATTTATTTAAGAGGTAGAGTTACAGACAGTGAGAGGGAAAGACAGAGAGAAAGGTCTTCTGTCTGTTGGTTCACTCCCCAGATAGCCACAGTGGCTGGAGCTGTGCCGATCTGAAGCCAGCAGCCAGTTGCTTCTTCTGGGTCTCCTGCACAGGTGCAGGGGCCCAAGGACTTGGGCCATCTTCCACTGCTTCCCAGGCCATAGCAGAGAGCTGAATTGGAAGTGGAGCAGCCAGGACTAGAACCTGCGCCCATATGGGATGCCAGTGCTGCAGGCAGAGGATTAACCTATTGTGCCACGGCGCCGGCCCCCACTGATTTCTTTCAAATAATTTGTTTTCAAGGCCATCGTTTTTGGCAATGATATTTGTAGTCATAGACTTTGGTTGAAAGCTTGATTTTTTATTTTCTAGATTTTACAATAGTCTCTGCTTTTTTTTTTTAAGATTTATTTATTTGAGAGGCAGAGCTACAGACAGAGAGGGACAGAGAGAGAGAGAGATCTTCCATCCACCGTTTCACTCCCCATATGGCCACAATGGCCAGAGCTGGGCCCATCCGAAGCCAGGAGCCAGGAGCTTCTTTCGGGTCTCTCACATGGAGACAGGGGCCCAAGCACTTGGGCAATCTTCCACTGCTTTCCTGGCCATTATCAGAGAGCTGGATTAGAAGAGGAGCAGCCAGGACACAAACCGGTGCCCATTTGGGATGGTGGCTCCTCAGGCAGAGGCTTAACATACTACAACACAGCATCAGCTCCATCATCTCTGCTTTGAGAGATGAAAAAGGTTGTCTCTGCTGGTTACTTATTATATTTGTGGTGATGACTCAATTTCTATTAACTTGTGAATCCTTCCCTCCCACCCCACCACCATGAGCCCTTTTCTATGCAAAAGTCTAAAGGATGAAGTCATTATTATCTTGGCATGTTTCAACATTAGCTTTCTTTTTCTTTGTGGTAGCTTTTAAAATGTCTTTGTTTTTTAGTATTAATAATAATGACTAACATACATTTAGTACAGCAGTTATTAGGCCTTTAACACAGAGCTCTAGAAGGTTTTGAGATGCTTTACAGTAGTCTGCAAGGTCAAAATTGCTTTCATAATAATACTGAGAAGTATTTTGTTTCTTTTGTTTCATAATAATACTGAGAAGTATTTTGTTTCAGCATTGGTACTGGTGGTGCAGATGCAGTGGGGATGTGTGTCAAACCCCAGGTGCCTGAGCACAAATCAGGACAATGGCACCAGCTGCACAGCGCTAGTTGTTTTTGGTTTCCTCACCTCCATAGACTTGCAGTTTAAAAAATATGACTGCATCACTTAGGAATGTCCTTGATAAAGCAGAAGAAACATTAATCTCATTTAATCTTGAGTCCTGAGTGGGCATCTGTTTTAACATTCCATGTGATGAAATGGAGTTTATGCATAAAGGCTTTCTGCTGTAGACTGAAAAGTACAACAGTTGAATCAAGGAAATGTGTGTCTGAGTTGTAAGCTGCTCTTTTCATGGAACACCATTTTTATTTGGAAGGACAACTAAGAGATAAGATAGGTCGTTTGCATAAGGATATTTGGAAGACATTGTCTCAAGAATGCAAAAATTGAACTTGCTTCTTCAAGGAAAACAACTTGTAGTATTTGGTGCAAATGGTAAAATTTGAAATGAAGCATGGGAAAATCAGAATTTTTTTTTAGAAACTTATTTCCACTATCATGGCTTGGCAGTGTGTCAGTACCTAAAATGTTTCTGACTGAGTGGTCATAACAACTACTGTGATTTTTATTTTTGCTATCATTTAGTGAAATAAGTCAACATTTGAAAGATCAGTGGTCAGTGAACCAGTATTTTTCAGTCAACTTACATGGAATTACACAGTCATGCAGGGATAAAAGATGTCAAAGGGATCACATAAATAAGACCAGTATCTGCTAATAATAATTGATAGAATTAAAAAGGAGAGAACGACCCAACATGGGAATTGGGATATACGGCAGACTCATAGAATGGCAAATGCCCTAAATGGCACTCTGGCCTCAGAATCAGCCCTTAAGGCATTCGAATCTGGCTAAAAAGCCTATGAGAGTTTCCCAGGCCTGGAAAGCCAAGACATTGTGGCAAAAAAATGACCTAAATGAAAGATCTCTGTGAGTGATATCCCAGTGGTAAGAACGGGCCATCGAAGAAGGAGGTAACTTCCTCTGAAGGGAGGAGAGAACTTCCACTTTGATTATGGCCTTGTCTAAATAAGGTCAGAGTTGGTGAATTCAAGAGGCTTCCAAAACCGTGGCAGCTCATGTCAAGAGTCCTGGGTGATTACCGATGTCATAAACAAGAGTGTCAATTGTTAAATCAACAACAGGAGTCACTGTGCACATGCTTCCCATGTAGGACCTCTGTCCTTAATGTGTTGTACTATGAGAATTAACAGAAAAACTAGTCTTCAAGCAGTACTTTATACGTTGTGTGTCTATGTGGGTACAAACTGTTGAAATCTTTACTTAGTATAAAGTTGATCTTCTGTATATAAACATAATTAAAAATGAATCTTAAAGAATGGGATGGGAGAGGGAGTAGGAGATGGGATGGTTTGTGGATGGGAGGGTGGTTATGCAGGAAAAAGCCGCTATAATCCAAAAGTTGTACTTTTGAAATTTATATTGTATTAAATAAAAAATTTTCTTAAAAGATTCAAAGAGAGACTAATACATTTTAGTGTTGCAGTGTTCAAAAGTTCATTGATAGGATTTCCGATTCTACATTACAGTTAACATTTTTAAAGGTTTTTATTTATTTATTTGAAAGTCAGAGTTACACATAGAGAGGGGAGGAAGAGAGAAGGGGGTTGTCTTCCATCTGATGGTTCACTCCCCAATTGGCCGCAATGGCCGGAGCTGTGCTGATCCAAAGCCAGGAGCCAGGAGCTTCTTCTGGGTCTCCCACATGGGTGCAGAAGCCCAAGGACTTGGACCATCTTCTACTGCTTTCCCAGGCCACAGTAGTGAGCTGGATCAGAAGTGGACCAGCTGGCATTTGAACCTGTGCCCATATGGGATGCCAACGCTTCAGGCCAGTGCTTTAACCCACTGCGCCACAGCGCCGGCCCCCATTACAGTTAACATTTAAGAAACTTCCACTTAGGACTGCTATTGTGGTGCAGTAGCTTAAACGGCTGTTTGGGACACCTGCATCCAAGATGATATTGCCAGGTTCAAGTCCTAGCTACTCCATGCCTCTGATCCAACTTCCTGCTAATGTGTCTGTGAGGCAGCAAAAGATGGCCCAAGTACTTGAGATCCTATCACCCATGTGATAGACCTACGTGGAACTCCTGGTGCCTGGCTTCAACCTGGACTAGCCCTGGGATTTGTGAGTATTTGGGAAGTGAACCCCAATAGAAGGACAATCTTTCCCCCTCCTTTATCTCTCCCTCTCTCTCCCTCCCTGCTTAATATCTGTGTCTCCAACCTTTCCTTTCTACTTCCCTCCCTCTACGTTTCAAATAAATAATAAAAAAACTTTTAAAAAAAGAAACTTCTACTTGTTGAATTTTGTGACTTATTGAAGGAAATGTCTACCATTATCTGAAAAAGCTGTTAAAATACTTTTTTTTTCTGGTTTTGGCATTGTGGCACTGAAGGTTTAAGCCACGGCCTGCAGCATTGGCATCCCATATGAGCACCAATTCAATTCCCAGCTGTTCCATTTCTGATCCAGCTCCATGCTAATGTGCCTGGGAAAGTAGCACAGGATGGCTCAAGTCCTTGGGCCCCTGCACCTGTGTGGAAGACCTGGAAGAAACTCCTGGCTCCAGACTTTGGCCTGGCCCAGCCCTGGTCCTTGCAGGCAGTTGGGGGGAGAAGGGGTGAACCAGCAAGTGGAAGATCTTTCTCTCTCACTTTCTCTCTCTCTGTGACTCTGCCATTCAAACAAATAAATCAATCCTTTAAGAAAAGTTTTTTTCTAAATGTGTATCTCTGTAAGGCCACATTTTCTTCTTCATATGTTTGAATCAAAATAATACATTGCAACAGAATGAGTGCAAGTGTCTTCTGTGAAGCCAGAAATTTAAAGCTTTGTAAAACTATAGAAACAATGCCATTGTTCTGACTAAATTTATGTTGGTTTTGGAAAATATTTTTTTTCATATAATTATGTTAATATGTAACATGTTTATTGTTACTTTTAAATAGTAAATATCTTAAAATAACCATTTTATTGTATGGTACAGGATATATTAATAGAGGTAATCCATATCAATAAAAGCTCTTAGAAGAAATCAGTAATTTTTTAAAAAAAAATATTGACATGTAATATTTGTATTTATTTATGGGGTACAAGGTGGGGTTTTGATGTATGTACACATTATGTGATGATCAAATCAGAGTAATTAGCACACCTAGCACCTTAAATATTTGCCATCTCTTTGTTGTGAGGCCATTCAAGGATTCTCAATAATTTTTAAGTTTGTCAGGGGCTGGCGTTGTGGCATAGCTGGTAAAACTTCCACCTGTGACACCAGCATACCATATGGGCAAGAGTCCCACCTCCAAATTTTATCACTTTAGGGATTAGGTTTTAACAAATGGATTTTGAGGAAACACAAACATTCAATCCATAATAACTGACAGGAAAAATTCAATATCCAAATAAATACAAGTTAAAACTACAATGAGGTAAAATTACTTACTCACTAGAATGACAGAAATGAAAGTGATTAACCATAGCAGGTGTTGCCAAGGAGGTACTGCAGTTGGAACTCTCATATATGTTGGTGAGAATGTCAAACAATACAACCACTTTAGAAAACACACTGGCAATGTTTCAGCTACATACTTATTTTATGACCCACTAACCACACATCTAGATATTTACTTAAGAAAAAGAGAGTCACTGGAAACAATCCAAATGCTCATAAAGTTATGAAAGGTTAAACAGTTTGAAGTAAATTCATTCAATGGAATACAAATTAGCAGTGAAAACGAACATACTATAGATCCAGACAAAAACATGGATGAAAATGAGGTGTATTTTGCTAAGTAATTTAGATGGAAAATATAACATATTGTATAGTTAGCTCTAAATTATTTGATATTCTGTAAAAGGAAAACTGTAGACATAGAAAACAAATCAGCAATTACTAGTGGCTATGTTGAGGGAAGAGGCTGACTATGTAAGGATGTGAGGGAATATTATGCAGTGATGAAACTGGTCTTTATATCTTTGGTAGTTAATGGAAGCATATGGATGTGTCAAAACTCACAATTTACATTAAAAAGTATAAATTTTAATTTATAAACTATACATTTAACAAGCATTTGTTAATTGGAATATACTAGGAACTCAATAGCAAAAAAATAATCCAATTTTAAAATGGGCAATACTTGTAGACCTATAAGTAGATGTTTTTCAAAGGAAGATACTCAAATGGCCTTCAGGTACATAAAAAAAAAAAACTGCTCAACATCGCTAGTCCTCATGAAGATGCAAATCAAAATCACAATGAGATATCACTTAATACCATTTATAGTGACTTATTAAAAAGACAAAAGGGGGTGGGCATTTGGCATAGTGGTTAAGACACCACTTGGGATGCCCAGAACATACACTGGAATGCCTGGGTTCATGTCCTGCCTTTGTTTCAGATTCTAGCTTCCTGCTGATGCACAGCCTGGGATGCAGCAGGTCACAGCTCAAGTAGTTGGGTCATTACCACCATGTGAGAGACCTGAACTGAACTGAGTTCCTGGCTCCTGGCTTTAGCCTGGCCCAGTACCAGTTGTGGGCATTTGGATAGTGAACCAGCAGGTAGCAACTCTCTCAGTGTTTCTTTGTGTGTGTGTGTGTGTGTGTCTCTCTCTGCCTTTCAAATAAATCAATAAATAAATGATCTAAGAAAAATAGCAACAAATGCTGGTGAAGATGTGGAAAAAAGGGAGCTCTTATATACTGTTAGTAGGAATGTAAATTAGTGCAGTCATTGAAGAAAACAGTATGGATTAAAAAAAAAAAACTAGAAATAGAACCGCCATACAATCCAGCAATCCCTCTGCTGAGTATATGCTAAAAAGATATGAATTCATGGTATCAAGAGATACCTGTTTATAGCAGCACTGTTCACAATACCCAAAATATGGAATCAATCAAAGTGTCCATTATCAGATGAACAGAAAAAAAGAAAATGTGGTATATACACGTAATGGAATATTGTTCAGCTATAAAGCAAAAATGAAATTCTGTCATTTGCAGCAAAATGATTGGAACAGGTGAACATCATGTTCAGTGAAATAACCCAGACACAGAAAGACAAATAATTCATGTTCTCCCTTATATGTGGGAGCTAAAATTAAAAAAAAAAAGCTAAAAAAGAAGAAAAGCCCACATGTATCAGTTTTGCTAAAAAGTATAGTTTTAGAAACTGGGAAAGGCCAATAGTAGATTCTCCCTTAGAGTACCCAGAGGGAGTAGGGCCCTGCTCATATCTTTATTTTAGCCCATTGAGACTCATTTTGGACCAGTGGCCTCCAAAGAATAAATGTGTGTTGTTTTAAGATACTACAATTGTGTTAATTTATTATGGCAACGTTAGGAAATGAATACATGTAAGATGTAAATCTTAATAGTATTGAATTTACTAATCTATGAACATTGTATATCTCTCCATTTATTTGGATAGTGAATTTTTCCTGTCAGTTATTATGGATTGAATGTTTGTGTTTCCTCAAAATTCATTTGTTGAAACCTAATCCCTAAAGTGTTAGAATTTGGAGGTGGGACCTTTGGGGAGATGATTGTGTCATGAGTGTGGGCCCCTCATAATTAAGATTAGTACCTTAAAAGAAGAGGTCAGAGAGCCATATGAGGCTCACTGTTTTTATACCATGTGAGGATACAGTAAGAAGTCAGCTGTCTGCATCTTCACCAGAACCTGACCATGATGGCACTCTGATCTCATACTTCCAGCCTCTTGATCTGTGAGAAATAAGTTCCTATTGTCTATAAATCACCCCATCCGTGGCATTTTGTTATTGCAGCCTGAATGGTGTAAGGCTACAGTGGTAGACTTCAATGTACAAATCTTACACACATTTTATCATATTTTCCCAAGCCTCATATTCTTGTATAAATGATAGTTCTCATATAAACTTTTGTTTTTAGAACAATTTTAGACTTATAGGAGGGGTACTGTGTAATTTTTTTTCCTATTTCTATTTCCAGTGTGTCATTGCTACTATATGCAGTATTTTCTTTTAATTTTAGAATAGTTTTAGATTTATAATAGGGTTGTGGTATAGTTTCTTTTTTTTTTCCAATTTCCATTTCCAGTGTGTTACTACTGTATAGAAATGCAGTATTTTTGGCACATTTACCTGTGTCCTACAATTTTGTTATATTCACTTATTAGATTTAGTAGTGTTTTTGTAGATTCCCCAGCATTTTCTACATAGACAATGATGACTTTGAATAAAGACAAGTTTACTCCTTTGTTTCAAATTTGTGTGACTTTTATTACTTTTTCTTTTACTGTTTTGTGGCTCTGTCCTCTAGTGCAATGTTAAATAGGTGTGTTGAAGTAGATATACTTGCCTTGTTTCCTCTCTTGGGGAGAAAGTAGTTAGTCTTTCACTATCAAACATTATAAGTTTTGCATAGATGCCCTTCTATTTCTAATTTCTTTACAGTGTTTATCTTGAATAGGTAGTGTATTATGCCAGATGCTTTTTTCTGCCAACTGTTAAGGTTTTTTTTTTTTTAATTTTTCAGTCTACTAATACAGTGAAGCATAGTAACTGATTTTCAGATACTAAGCCAGGTTGTAGTCATCCTTAAACTCCAGTTGATCATAATGTATTATCCTTTTTATACATTACTGGATTTGGTTAGCTAATTTTTTTCATCTATGTCATTAAGGTTATTGGTTTATAGTTTTCTTTTTTGATCAGATTTTGGTATCAGTATAGTACTGGCCTCATTTGAAAAAAAAAAAAAAAAAGGCTGGTGCTGTGGTGCAGTGGGTTAACGCCCTGGCCTGAAACACCAGCATTCTATATGGGCGCTGGTTCAAGACCTGGCTGCTCTACTTCTGATCCAGCTCTGGGCTGGGAAAGCAGTACAAGATGGACAAAGTCCTTGGGCCCCTGCACCCGCGTGGGAGACCTAGAGGAAGCTCCTGGCTCCTGGCTTTGGATTGGTGCAGCTCCGGCTGTTGTGGCAAATTGTGGAGTGAACCAGCAGATGGAAGACCTCTCTTTCTCTATCTCTTCTCTCTGTGTGTAACTCATACTTTCAAATAAATAAATAAATAAATAAATCTAAAAAAAAGTGTTCACTCCCTATTCTTTGTCTTCCAGAGTTTGTGAACAATTGATGCTATTTCTTCCTTAAATGTAAAATGAATTTTGCCATGGCCTGGTATTTTCTGTGGAAAGGATTTTAACTAGAATTTTAGTTTCCATAATAGATACATGGATATGAGAGTGCCTATTTCTTCCTATGTGAACTTTGATATTTTCTTTCTTTCAAGAAAGTTATTGGCATAAAGTTGTTCATAATATATTTTTAGCTCTTATGCCTCAAATGTAGGACTTGTAGTGATAATCCTCACTTTCATCCTTTTTAAAAAAAAAAAACTTTCTTTTCATATACTTGAAAGGCAGAGTGACAGAGAGAAAGACACAGAGAGGGTGAGACATTGTCCATCTGCTAGTTCACTCCCCAAATGTCCACAACAGTGAGAGCTGGGCCAGGCTGAAGCCAGGAGCTCAAAACTGCATCTGGTCTCCCATGTGGGAGGTAGGGTCCCAAGAATTTGAGTCATCATGTGCTGCCTCCCAGCATGTGTTAGCAGGAAGCTGGGTCACAAGCTAAGTTACCAGGACTTGAACCAGCACTCTAGGAGGTGCAGTTATGCAAAGTTGCAGCTTAACCTACTGTGCTCAATGTCTACCTCATCATTTTCATTCCTGATATGGATAATTTATGTCAACTGTTTTTTTTTTCTGATCACTCTGGCTATAGATTTATCATTTTAATATATTTTCAGGGAACTAGCTTTTGCTCTCATGAGTTTTTCTCTCATATCTTTCTACTGTTATTTCATAGATTTTTGTGTTTATATGTATTTCCTTTGTTTTATTTACTTTTAAAAAATATCCTCTTTCTAGGTACTTAAGCTGAAATCTTAGATTGTTGATTTGAAATCTTCTCTTTTACAAGCACTTGATGATATTCATTTATTAAGTGCTGTTTTAGCTGTGTTTCACAAAATTTTGGTAGGTTGCATTTTTACTTTTAGTCCAAAATATTTTTAAACTTTCCTTATTTTTTTAACCTATGGATTATTTTAAAGTGTGGCATTTAATTTTCAAATATTTCTGGATATCATTTTGATATTGATTTCTAATTTGATTCCAGTGTGTTTAGATATTTAATTTATGTGATTGTAATCATTTTAAAGTTAGTCGTCCTTATTTTATGACCCATAATCGAGCCTGCCTTGGTGAATGTTCCATGTGAACTATGAAAGAACTGGCATTCTGCTGGTGTTGGGAAGAACTTTTTTATCAATTAGATCAGCCTTGTTGATAGTGTTGTTACAGTCTTGTATTCCCTTAGTAATTGTGTTTGTACATTCTGTCAGTTACTGAGTAAGGAGTATTCATTTCCATTTATAATTGTGAGTTTTTATATTTCTTCTTTAATGGCTTTATATATATTTAAAAGCTTTATTATAAAGTACATAAATATTTAAAATTATTCCATCCTCTGACAAATTGTCCCTTTTGTAATTATGAATTGCCTCTATTCTGTCCCTAGTAATATTGCTTATTCAAAAATACACTGTGATTTATATTGTGGTAATCACAATGACCCCTGAAACATAGCCAGGCCCTGAACACTTGAACTTGTGAATATATCATATGACATAGCAAAGGGGAACATACAGATGTAGTTAAGGTTACAGTGTTAATTTCTATTGTTACTGTGATATATTACCAAAAATTCACTGACTTAAAACTACATAAACTTTATTCATGGTTTTTGTTTGTTTTAGGTTAGAAATATGAGTACAACATGGCTCAGTTGGGTCTTCTTCTTAGAGTTTCACAAGGTTGAAATGAAAATGTTAGTGATATATTCCTTTCTGGAGGCTCGGGATTCCAGGCTCATGTGGGCTGTTGTCAGAATTTAGATCCTTGGTGTTGTAGGGATAAGATTTCCATTTCCTTACTTGCTTTTAGCTGCAAGTCATTGTTAGCTTCTAGAGGCCACCTATATTCCTGGGATTTCTGAATTTCTCCATCTTCCAAGCCAGCAATGTCAGCTCAAGTCCTGATGTTTGGAATATCTCTGATGTCCCCTTCTACCTCATCTCTCCTATTTCAAACCATCTCTTTGAATTACTCTTTGGCCTACCTGTTCTTTTTAAAGGCTCATACAGTTACATTGGGTCCAACAGGATAATCTAGGATAATCTACCTATTTTAGGATTAGCTGATAAGTAACCTAAATTCCATCTGCAAAGTCACTTCACATTAGCACCTAGATTAGCATTTTTTAAAGATTTATTTATTTATTTGAAAGAGTTAACACAGAGAGAGGAGATGAAGAGAGAGAGAGAGAGTCTTCTATCCTCTGGTTCACTCCCCAATTGGCCGCAAAGGCTGGAGCTGAGCCGATCTGAAGCCAGAGCCAGGAGCTTCTTCTGAGTCTCTTACGTGGGTGCAGGGGCCCAAGGAGTCGGGCCATTTTCTACTGCTTTCCCAGGCCATAGCAGAGAGCTGGATCAGTAGAGGAGCAGCCGGGTCTCGAACCAGTGCCCATATGGGATGCTGGCACTTCAGGCCAAGGCGTTAACCCACTGCGCCACAACGCCGGCCCTAAATTAGCATTTAATTGTACAGAAATCAGGAAACATGTTTAGAATTTTGCCTAATATAGCTATGCATTTCAAAATATGGAAACTAGCCTAGCTTATCAAGGTAGATTAAATTTAATCACATGAACACTTGAAAGCACAGAACTTTCTCTGGAAACAAGAGAGATATGGCAGAATACATCAGAAAAAAATGAATCACAAGAAGGGTTCAATATGCTGTTGCTAGCTTTAAAATGTGGAGGCCTCTAATATCTAAGGGTGGCTCCCAGCTGACAGCCAGGAAAGAAACAGGGACTTTAGTCCTATAACCACTGTGAACAACCTAATGAACTTGGAAGTAGCTTCTATCCAGTCTCCCAATAAGAGCTCTACCAGCAGACATTGGAATTGGCCTTGTGAGTCTCTGAGCAGAGAAAGCAAACAAGCCCATTGACCTTTTGTCATGCAGCACTGTGAGATAATAAATCTGTTTTGTTTTAAGCATCTAAATTTGTGGTAAATTGTTATAACCACAATAGAAGACTAAAACATATTAATATAGTCACTCCAGCTCTTTCTGTTAGTAGGGTTTTTTAAGGGGGAGTATAACTTTTTCATTCCCATTTCTTTTTTTTTATTTTTTGACAGGCAGAGTGGACAGTGAGAGAGAGAGACAGAGAAAGGTCTTCCTTTTCCGTTGGTTCACCCTCCAATGGCTGCCGCAGTTGGCGCGCTGCGGCCGGCGCACCACGCTGATCCGATGGCAAGAGCCAGGTGCTTATCCTGGTCTCCCATGGAGTGCAGGGCCCAAGGACTTGGGCCATCCTCCACTGCACTCCCTGGCCACAGCAGAGAGCTGGCCTGGAAGAGGGGCAACCGGGACAGAATCCGGCACCCCGACCGGGACTAGAACCCGGTGTGCCGGTGCCGCTGGGCGGAGGATTAGCCTGTTGAGCCACGGCACCGGCCCCATCCCATTTCTTTTAATCTGTTACTTTACAGATAGGTTGAGTTGCTCATAGAGAGCATACAACTGCCTTTCTTATTTAGCTGATCTGACCATCTTTGTCTTTAAATTGTTACTTAGACCATTTACATTTAATGTAATTAATGACAAGGTTTGTTTGTTTTTAAGATTTATGTACTTATTTGAAAGAATTAGATGGGGAGAGGTAGAGAGGGAGGTCTTCCATCTGTAGATTCATTCCCCAAGTGTCTGCAACAGCCAGGACAGAGCCAGGCCAAAGCCAGGAGCCCCATCTGGGTCTCCAACATGGGTGACAAGGGCCCAAGCACTTGGGCCATCCTTCACCACCTTTCCCAGACTGCCAGCAGGGAATCAGATCAAAAGTGGAGCAGCCAGGACAGAAACCAGTGCCCAAATGGGATGCCAGCTTTGCAAGTGTTGGCTATACTCACTAAGCCTCAGTGCTGGCCTTAAGGGTTGGTTTTTAACTACATCCTTGTTGCAGCCTGCAAACTACCTTATTTCCTTTGTTTCCTCCCTCCCTCCCTGTTCTTCACGACCTATCATCCAGTGTATGCAAACTGTTATTTCACATATTTTGTCCATTCTTTCTTTGAGTGAGGAAGATAAACTCTATTGGTATGTTAGTGGTGGAAGTAGAAGTCCTCAACTCTGTTGGTGTGTTATTGCTGGAAGTGGAAGTCCTCAATAAAATTTCTGATTAATATTTCAAGGACATCCTCTACAGCAATTCCTTTTTATATGAATTATGAAAGTACGTGTGTGTATATTTCAGTCATGGAAAATATAATACATATATTAAAATGTATATAACTTATGAACATGGTAAATGGTTGCCTTTAAAAACAAAACTTTAACCCAGTAATCAGTTAGTGACAGTACTTGACCATATCCTGAACATATACAACCTTTTCCAGTCTCCATGTGTTGATATAGCTAGTTTCCATTCTCTTCTGCCTGGAATGCTTCCTCATCTCACCAGGGTTGTCACCTTTCTGCTTCACAGTGCCTTAGATTCCACAGCTCTTCCTGGCTCCCGTCACGCCCTGCCCTGCCCTGGAAAATGGGGAACTTTCTTTAGTCACCTTTATGTTTCTCTTACCTCCAGCACTGTAAGAATATATGTAATACATTAAACTATTCAGTAAATGATTGTTGAATTAGTGACTACTTTTATGTATTGAAAAATATTGAAAAAAATTATGTACTGAAAAATCTCCACATTTCAGTATCACATGTTTATCAAAATACATCCTATTTAATCATTTTACTTTTCTCCTAGTAAATTCCTCATCTATGCCTGCCTGCTGCTGTTTTCTGTACTGCTGGCCCTTCGTCTGGATGGCATTATTCAGTGGAGTTACTGGGCTGTCTTTGCTCCAATATGGCTGTGGAAGTTAATGGTCATTGTTGGAGCCTCAGTTGGAACTGGAGTCTGGGCACGAAATCCTCAATATCGGTAATATTGCCTTACAGAATTTTTCAATATCTATCCCGAGGGAAGAAGTTCTTAGTTTTTCTCACTTGTGATAAAGAGCATTTCCTTTTCTACCTGTCTGGTTTTATAAGAACTGTAATACAGGCAAACTGAGATTCTTTCTATGTTTTTAGAAATTATGTGCTTTGATACATATTTTCTTAGAAAAACAATGTTGTTTTGGGTGATTAAATACCTATGCAGCCCACAAATCTCTGTAATCCAAACTGTTATGTCATACTAGACTACAAAGCATAAAACCAGCCTATGTTCAGAAGGCATTCATAATTCTAGCTTTGATTATCAAGGATCTGTGTTTTCCTACTTCAGATTTGGAACTGGGGCTGCCATTTTCCCCATCTCCTAGTCCTGGGATTCTTAAGAGGGTGGAGCTGGTAGCTTGGCCAGGAGACTCTGAGTTCCTGGGATAGACAGGAGAAGAGGACAATTTGAGGACCAGATGCTAAGAAGCCTGTGGAGGCAGGGAAGATAGGGTACAGACTTGTGTCACTGGACCCTGTCTTTCAGAGACTAAAACTTACAAGGAAAAGAGGAGGCTGAGGAATAGGGGCTATGCTAAACCTCATCAGGAAGATGGGGACTGAAGGAATACCCAGTAGGGAGGAAAAGAGGGAGCTATGAGATATAGGAAAACTGTAGAGGTTGAGTCCATCTCAGCTTTTAAAATTCTTAGTTACTGACTTAAACATAGGTTCAGATTTAGATTATGTAAATTACATGTCACATACATTTTGAAAAACTTTAAAAGAGCTACTCACAAGTAACCTTCATTTGCCGTGGCTGTTCATGTAACTATTTTAAAGTTTTTAGATTCTTTTTGAAAGCTTGTTACCTGTGTAGCCACACATCTTTTCTCTTTTATAAGATGTTTTCAAATATCTGATGTTTGTTCTGCAAAGAATGAAAAAATAACATTTTCAGTTTCACTAGTTATATTTGAACTGTCTTCTGTTAGTTTAAGATCAGGCAAGGCAAAGAATTGGTGGTTAAAATATAGGCATGGTTGTTCTAGTGTTAACATTAACCAATGGAATGCTTTGGGTCCCACAGTAATAACTGTGACCTCATTTTCTCTGTGTCCTAAGCTCAGGTATATTTATCCCCAACAACATAATGTGTATCATAGTTGTTCATCTGTATTTTGAATAAACATTATAGACCTTTCAGATGCTTCATATTTTCCTGATAAGTGGCCCTGTCATGTTTCAATGTTAATTTATTAATTTATGCATGATGCTTTAACAGCTAATTAAATTGATATTTTTTCTGAGAACAATTTTAATTCCTTTGTTCTTATTTCTTTTTCATCTGCAGGTGCTAATTCATCCTAATGGAATAGAAAGGGGGAAACAAGACATTCACACTTTTTATTTACATTCTAAAATAGTACCTAATATAGCCCATACTTGTTCATAAAGCTGGGTATTTTTAAAGTGTTATATGAAATATGATTTATATGATTTTTTTATTTATTGAGAGATTAGGATCATGAGCATTAAGAGATATTTGTCAGTTTTTAATAATAGAAGCAATCAGTTTAAATAACTTTGAAAGTAATTCTTGGAAATTGATATAAAGTTATGAACAAAAGTGTTTATGCCAGGGAAATAGTGAGTATTACTTCTGAGAATATCTGTGAACTGTTAAAATATTAAAATCTTTTTTGGTTATCATGTTAATTCCTTGTCCTGTAGTTGTTCTTTAATATTTGAAAGATTGCCTATTAATTAGGTTTGAGGCAGGCATTTGGCCTAGCCTTCTAAATGCACACATCTCATACTGGGTGCCTGGGTTTGCTACCCGGCTCCAGCTGCTGACTCTAGCTTCCTCGTGATGCAGACCCTAGGAGATACAATGATGGCTCGAGTGACTGTGTTCCTTATACTCACATGGGAAATGTGGATTGCGTTCCTGGCTCATGGATTTGGCCCAGGCCAACTCCAGCTATTGTGAAGTTAATCAGTATACATGAGCACTTGCACTCAAGCTCATACTCATGCTGTCTCTCTCTCTCTCTCTCTCTCTCTCAAATAATTTTTAAAAGGTTAGATTTAAGTTGATTTGTTAGCTTTCTACCTCATGTCTGTTTAGTTTTTTGTCAGATTTACAAAGAAAATTCAAAGTGTAAACATAAGCTGGTATTCACTTTACTTGTTTATAATGGAGATTCTGAACTGAGGGTGATGTTCTTGTTCATCTTTTGTCCTTTTTTAGAGCAGAAGGAGAAACATGTGTGGAGTTTAAAGCCATGTTAATTGCAGTGGGCATCCACTTGCTCCTGTTGATGTTTGAAGTTCTGGTCTGTGACAGGATCGAGAGAGGAAGCCATTTCTGGCTTCTGGTCTTCATGCCGCTGTTCTTTGTTTCCCCGGTGTCTGTTGCAGCTTGTGTATGGGGCTTTCGACATGACAGGTCACTGGAGGTGAGAATTCATTATTTAAAAGTAAAATCTTCGGGTCAGTTGTTCTAATGTCAATTTCTTGTCCTTTGGTAGGAAGAGACCGATCATTAACTCTAGAACATGGCATATAAAGGGAACTAAAATCAATGTAAATATTAATTTCTCTTTCTTGACTTAGAATGGTAGCTTGCCCCTTAGACCATCAGCTTTCTCTCTGCTTCCCATCTTTCTCATCCCACCTGCATTGCTCAGACATCTCCAGAGAAATATAAATAATAATATAGATAGAGAAACAAATTTAAAGAGATGGATTTTAGGGGCTGGCTCACATGATTCTGGGAGATGGCAAGTGTGAATTCTGTAGGACAAATAGCCAGGCTGGAGACTCGACAGGAATTGATGCTGTAGTCCTGAGGCTGAATTTCTTCCTTTCCAAGAAACTCTGGTCTTTGTTCTGGTCTTTGTTCAGGCCTTCAACTGATTGAACAAGGCACTCCACATTGTTGAGGACAGTCTTCTTTATTTGAAGTAAATAGTTTCACTGCAACCCCTAGCTTAGTGTTTTAAGAAATTGTAGCCCAGCCAAGTTGACAGATAATATTAACCGTCTCACTACCTCAGACCCCACAATCTAGCACCTTCACTGTTTTCTGGTTGGCTTATCCTGCTTTGCCCATATGTATATTTATTTACTCAGCTAACACTGATCAAAGATTCACTTTTTGCCAGGCCCTTTTTGCCTATGCCTATAAGATACTGGTACTAGCAGCACTAATACTAGTAATGAAATAATTGTGCATAACATTTTTTAAGCACTTACTAAGTGCCAGGCACTGTACTAGACACTTGACATATGCTACTATCTTATTAGTTACAACATCTCTGTTAGGTAGGTCGAGTTGTTTTCCAGAGAGGGTGAGTAAGTAAGGGGCAGAGCTAGAATTCCGTTTCTGTTGGCCTGTCTACAAAATCCCGGGAACTTAGCTGCACAGAAACTAAAAGCCATGTACTAATGGGATGTGGGGAGAACTAGAGGATCTCAGTAGCACCCTACCTTTTCCACAGTTTTGCTTTCCAAGGTTTCAGTTGTCTATGGTCAACTATGGTCTGAAAATACAGAATGATAAAATAAGATATATTGAAAGTCAGCGACACAACACAGTAGATTGTTATAATCATTCCACTTTACTATTGGTTGTTGTTCATCTCTTACTGTGCCTAATTTATAAATTGAACTTTACCATGGGTATGTATGTATAGGAAAAAAAGAAACATGGTGTACATAGGGTTCAGTATCATCCATGGTTTCAGGCATCTCCTGGAAGTCTTAACATACTCCCTGAGTAGTGGAGGACAACTGTATATTCTTAGTTTCTTCTGAGCTATGCACATAAGAGTGAGGGGAAAGACTATGGTTGTGTTGGAAAGGAACATAGGAGCCAGAAGATGGGTCTGGCATGTGATCCTTGATGCCGGATATAGATTTAATGAAAAGAAATCTATAAGAGAGGGAGCCTAATGGAACCAAGCCCTATGGCACCCATAACACCAGGAAGGGTTTGATCTTGAACAAGGGAATGATTTTTGACTTGTACTAGTAGAAGGACCATAGCATGGGTGTGGCTAGTAGGTAAGGATAGACTTTAGGTAGAAGGAGTAGACCAAGGAGTTTACCGGCTGATGGCTGGTCCACTCTTACCCTCCCTATAGTTCCCTGAAGTCTTTAACAATCCATCCACTTCTCTTCCGTACTGCCGTTCCCTGGCTGCATGCTTGCGACTGCAGAAGGAAGTCCTGTGACCTGTAGACTGAACCACCATACCATTATGGTCTCCAACTTCAGTCAGATCATGTTTTATCAACCGTCCGTAGTACCTGGCACCCACCAGGGGGTGGATTGGTTTGGGTGTGAGTAGTAGGAAAAATTTCTTTTTATGAATAAAGCACAGATATACCTTATAGTAAATTCTATACAAAATATCTGTGGCGTTAAAATGTCATGGTGGGGGTTCCACTAGGAAACAAATGTCTAACAAGGATTGTGGGGCAGGGGTTTAGTAATGACAACAAAGTTGATAAGCACTGAGGTAGCTCTTGGATGTGCCTATGCTAACCCTTAAGCACCATCTGAATATGGTGCCCATATTCTCCAGGGGCCATTTGTAGCCTCTGCCACTTTTTAAGACCTCTCTGTTCTCCACCTTCTCTCCTGTCTTCCCTCCAGAGAAAGGCCATTCACACTTGTACTACAGACCCTGTTCTATCTTAATATTTGTTCCTGAACTTGGCCAGGCTTTCTCTAGTTAATTTGTTATCTCTCATCTAAAACATCCATAAAGCTATTCATAAACTAGCTCTGGAAAGAGTGCTAGTCCATCTTCACTTCCTTACTCCTTGCTTCTCAGTCTTTGCTCAGCTCCTGCTTTCCCCAAAACCTGGAATGAGCACCCATGGCCAAGTGCAGTGGGCCTCTTTCAGTCCTCATCTTTTCAGACCATTTTCCACTTAAGAAATCCTGACTCTGTTAGGTATTTCTTGACATGAGAGACACTGCCCTCAGCTCTGGCCACATCTGTCTTTATCTCCTTTGCTCAGTTCTTCTTTTACCTACTGCTTTTAAGTTGTCATTTCTTTGGAATCGTATCTTGGGCATTTTATCTTCTCACTATACATACGTAGGCTTTCAGAAAGTTCATGGGAAAATGGAAGTAAATGATAACGCACATTTCCATGAGATTTTTGAAGTTCTCTCATACTTACTCTGAACCATAATGTTGACATTCCTGTTTGCCCTGTTACTTATGTGCTGTGGCTTCCTGAAGTCCTCTTTCTGACCTCATATTTCTGCTCCAGACTCCTTATCCAGCTTTACCCCAATATCTTCCCTCTGTTGGGTAAAGGCAGCATTCCACCTAGACATCTACATGTTTCTACTTTATGCCTCTGTTATTATGCATGCTTTTTTAATTACCTGAGCAAATGAAGTAAAACTAACTTTTGAAAATCTTTATAAAAGCTTACATTAAACAAAACCACAGAAATTAAAATATTCAAGCTAGTACCTGTTTGGTTCAGCATTTCTCCATGCATAAGGGAAGTGTGCCATTGGCATTTTGTATAGGAAACTTTTTTTTGCATGGGATTGTCCCATGTGTTGTAAGACACTTATCCCTGACTCTCACCCTCTAAATACTAGTGGAGATACTGTCCTTCCAATCCTATGAGACATCCAAAAGCACTTTTGCCCATATCCTATCCCCCTTCTCCAACGTGGTGAATAACATTGTCCCCACTGAGAAGCACTGATAGTTATCTAAAGACTGTTGGACAGTAGGTGAGAAGAAAATTTAAGAAATGTGTAAAAATGTAGAACTTTGGTTTTTGAACGCAAAAGTGTGTCCCAGGTATAGAACTGCATGGGACATCAGTTGCTACAAGTATGTCTTTCATGTATTCACTCTCTTGGCATTCCCACCCTGAGAAGAAACAGGATTCCAGGAGGTGAGCTCTTGGCTCTGATAGCACAGAAAGAGGAGTGCCTATGCTGGTGAGGGTGGATAGGGGTAGGCTTCTGTGGAAATGTGGAGGATAAGTCAGGATCTGCTGGGGAGCCCTAGCACTAGATGGAACTGGGTGGTAGTTTTCAGGCACACTAAGGCACAGAGGAAGGAGAAACCTGTTAGCTAAGTGGACTAAATGTAGTTCAATTGTGGCTAGAACAAAGGCAGAAAGGATGGAAGTGTGCGAGTTGAGGGAAAGAGAGCTTCTACAAAGGGGTTCTGATGAATAGGGACACCTTAGTGAATTCCTTGGGCACAAAAGGATAATGTACACTTTGAGGAAATCAGTGATACCTGACATTTGTGAGATATCATACCAACTACTAGATGGAAATAGCTTACAGGTTTATTGTTGAGTCACATATTTCTTTCAATGACATTGTATCTTTAAAAAGGTGGATTTGTAGCATTGGATGTAAATAAAGCTAGCACTGTGTCAGAATCCAAATAAAGAACAGGTAATGGGAGTGGAAGTACCTTTTTTAATTCCAAGGTTTGGAGAACGTGTACTGACAGGCACACACATCTCAGTATGAAATAGTGGTGGGTTTCTGAAAATGAAATTTTTAAAATAATATTTTTCTTGCAATTTATGTGAATTATTTCTTTCAATGACTACTTAGGACAGAAATGCTAAGGTTAGATCTATTTACTTAAACCCAGTGGTATTGGTAGATATTTCTTTTGGCCTGGAGGTCTATGGAAGAATTAAGAGTCACTAAATGCTTGTGAACTGAAAACTTTTGGCAGACTCCAGACCCAAACACATATTTTCATTTTGTAGGATAGATGAAGACTACCACAATGAAGAGCAGCCTGAAGGGCCTTTGGGAGCAGGGGACCATCAAGACTGGAGGCAGGGAGGCAATAGTTGCCTGGCTATGGAGTAGTGTAAAGATTAGTGATGCAGAATTTTTCTTGAGGTAGTCACTATTTGGATTCAGGAGAAATTTAGCTGACAGAGTAGACAGGCTTTGGTGACTGAACACAAGAGTGTGGTCAGAAGAATAGAGGGTACTTCCCAGGTATATGCTTTGGACATTTAAATTTCTGTAGTCCCTTCCAGTGAGATAGGAAGGTGTAGGAAGGAGACAGAGTTCAAGATGCAAAGAATAGTGAATTCCACCGGGGACTGGCTTCAGTTAAGGTGTCCCTAGGAGAGCCAAGAGTGACATGTGCACAGCAGGGTCTGGTACATAGCAGGAGGGCTGGGTCAGAGAAGATGAGAAACAACCTCTAAGAAGTAAAGCAAGCCAGGAATGTGGCTGAAATTTTTGTATCCCACCCTCAGGGTGGAATGAGTGAGTGAATGTGTGTGTGTATACATTTCCCTAGTGGTGACAGTAGACTAAGTTCAAGGCTCTGGGGAGCAACCCTATTTAAAGAGAGGGAAGGACCTACAGAAGGAATTGTCAGACACTTGTAAGACACAAAGACTACAAGGTGAGCTCCTAGAAGGCCAGAAAATAAGGTTTGAGAGGGAAATAGTGACTAGTCAACAATATGAGATGCTGCAAAGGCACCCACGAGGATATGAATTGAAATATTATGCTGCATCCCAGTTATCAAGTGATCCTGGTGAAAGCAGTTTCCTGGTGGTGCCTTAGGTAACCATTACAGTTCGCAAAGCTTGGCTGCAGCAGAGAGAGAGAGAGCCAAGGCTAAGGGGTGCTAGATCATCAAAGGGGTGGATTTCTTTGGTTTGGGAGTTGTTCCTATCTTTAATCAGAAGGAGTTGTTATTTTTGTGCTGCTGCTAGAAAGAATCAGTGGAGTAAATAAAGTTAAAGATGCAACAAAGAATCAATAATGATGACTTGATGTAACAGGGTCCCCAAGAAACCCAAAAGGAAGGGGTGGGATGTTAGACCAAACCCTGGGTACAAGAAGAAGGAAGCACAAGGAAGGTTATGAAGAAAAGTGAGCAATAGTAATGGCAGAAGGAAGACTGTGGGCCCTATTGCAGATGGCCTTTGTTCCTGGTGCTCCTGAAAATGAGGTCATGCTCTGAGCAAGTAGTGATCAAGCCTCGAGCCACAGAGGGTAAGGCCACCACCGAGCAGACAGGTAAAGCCGAAAGCCATGCACGTTTCTCCTCAACGTAGTGCTGCTGCTCTGCTCTGGTACTGCAGTTCAGGATTTTCTAGTGTAACATAATAAAGCTTTTACTGTATTATAATTTACATTGACTTTTAGTGTGCTAACCAGGTAACTGTGGTATTGACTGTGACTTTAACTTATTCTTCTCTTAATTTGCAGTTAGAAATCCTGTGTTCTGTCAACATTCTTCAGTTCATATTCATTGCCTTGCGACTGGACAAGATCATCCACTGGCCCTGGCTTGTATGTAACTTCTTAAATCCTTAAATAAACTTTTCTTATTTTATTATAAAATAATTTGTATTCATTGTAGAAAACTTGTAAAAGATAGACAAGCATAGGTAAGACTGATCTATAATACAACCACCAGACAATAAACTGGTAGTATTTTCAAATTTTTCTATTGATTCATTTATTTGAACGGCAGAGTGAGAGAGAAGGGGAGAGAGAAAGAGAGAGAGAGAGATTGATTCCATTCCACTTTTCACTCTCCAAATGACTGCAATGGCTGGGGTTGTGCCAGGCTGAAGCCAGGAGCTCAGAGCTTCTTCTGAGGTCTACCATGTGGGTGCAGGGGCCCAAGCATTTCGGCCATCTTCTGTTGCTTTCCCAGGCTTATTAGCAGGGAGCTGGATCAGAAGTGGAGCAGCTGAGCCTTGAACTAGCACCTATTTGGGATGCTGGCATTGCAGGCAGCAGCTTAACCCGCTATGCCACAACACTGGCCCCAGTAGTATTTTTTATGTGCTTGTTATATACAAATAGTTGTGATCATACTATGTGTATAATTTCATGTCCTGATTTTTCATTTTGATGTTGCATCATAAACATTTGCCTATGTCAATAAAAGGTCTTTATGAACATGTCTTAAAGTTTAATTCATGCAAAATATTCTTAAAATACATTCCTTTATTTCTGAATATTTTGGTTATTTCCATTGTTTTGCAGTTTTAAATCATGCTGCATTGTATATTTTTGTGCACAAAAATATTTGCCTGATTATATGTTATTGCTTTCTTAGGAAACACAATAGAAATAATATTATTAGGCTAGAGGTTGGGAACTTCTTTTGAAATTCTTACAAAGCTGTAATCCATAAACTGTACTTTGGAAATTTATATTTACTAAATAGAAGTTAAAAAAAAAGTTATAAATGTAACTGCTATAATCTATAAGTTGTACCTATGAAATTTATATTTATTAAATAGAAGCTTTCTAAAAAAAAGAAATTCTTAAACAGCTTATGAAAAAAGAGAATTTAAAGTATGAGTATGAGTGTATTTTGGTGCTAAAAAGTATTTTTGTAAAAGATGTGTATTATGAAAAAATTATACATAAATTTCAAATAATTTTAGAATACTCTCAGTACTACATTTGGTTTTCCAAAAAGCTGTACTAGTTTAAACTCTTAGCAAGGATGGGTCTAAGTCATGCTTCTAAGCTGTGGCTGAGTTAGTGAGTATTTGGTTAAAATTGACAATGGATGGTTAAATGGATGGCTGGACAGAAGGCCAGATAGATAGATAAATGACAGGCTATGAAGTAGGCAGTGCCGTATTGTTTCATCTAGCAAATGCATAGAAAGAAGATTGTAACAAAGGCAGAAGACTTATACTGCCATTTCCTGTATAAAATATAATTTACCTTTTAAAAACCAGTGAACGTTATAGAAAAAAAGAAAAGAACATACTCACTTGGGGACAGGGAAGAAAATTAGGAAAAATAAGTACTCCAGAATTAAAGTGTAGGTGAGACTAATCACTTCTGCTGAAATTTTTTCATGAAACATTCATAATAAAAGACATTGTTTAGGTTCCCATCCAGTATCTTCAGGGTGCTATATCTGTTTCTGTTGTGACGTGGAGGAAACAAGGCCAGATAAGGCCAAATTTTTAGTATAAGGCACAATTGGGGGGAAATAGTTCAAGTGCTTTCTGCAAGTAAGTATAGGAATTTTTTCTACCCTTGATCCTGTTCGGATCTCAGTGGATGAAGCAATGTTATTTTGCAACAGACAGCAAGTGGGTCTGTTAAGGTCACTAACATTCCACCTCTGAAGGGAACTCCAATAAATTAGTCTCATGACAGATATGCATTACAAAAGGGAAAATAGGCTGTGCATAAACTCTACAGAAAATTCCACAATCAAAGCCAGCAAGCTAGTTAAGAGAATCTACGATCATATATCAACACAAATCCTCTGACCAATATTGAATCTGTTACACACTTTAAAATTTTTTTAAAAAGAGAAAAAAAAATTGTATCTACAAATTATATTGAATCTGTAAAAACTAAATAAAAATGTAAAAAGGAGAAAAAACCCTTAAAAAGAATTGTTTCTACACACTATATTGAATGTTAAAAACTAAAAAATTTAAAAAAGAAACAGAAAAAAAGTCATTAAAAAATAAAAGTGAAGTGAAAAACAATACAAGTAGAAGAAAACATAGGATAAAATTTTGGCAGCGTGTGTTTAGGTGAAGGATTCTTAAAAATGGCACAGATAATATGGTTCATAAAAGAAATTTATAAATTCAGACTCCCTCAAAATTAAGATGAAATAAACAAAAAGGCTATACAGGCTGGGAGAAAATATTTGCAAATTATGTATCAATGCATTGACTTGTATTCCAAACATATAAAGAACACTTAAAAACCTCAAAATAGGCCAGTGCCGTGGCTCACTTGGTTAGTCCTCTGCCTGTTGCTCCAGCATCCCATATGGGCACCAGGTTCTAGTCCCGGTTGCTCCTCTTCCAGTCCAGCTCTCTGCTGTGGCCTGGGAGGGCAGTGGAGGATGGCCCCGGTGCTTGAGCTCCTGCACCCACATGAGAGACCAGGAGGAAGCACCTGGCTCCTGGGTTTGGATCGGCACAGTGCCAGCCACAGCGGCCATTTCGGGAGTCAACCAATGAAAGGAAGACCTTTGTCTCTCTCACTGTCTATAACTCTGTCAAATAAATAAATTTAAAAAAAACCCTCAAAATAAGAAAACATACCTAATTTAAAAATTGGCAGAAAATTTAAGTAGACAATATACACAAGGATAAACACATAGCAGATAAGCACAAGAAACGATGCTCAATATCATTGTCCTTTAGGGAAAGCCCAACTAAAGGATGACATCCTGTATAACATTTACTGGAATGTACAGATGAAAACCATTGGAAATGCCAAGTGCTGGGGAAGGTGCAGAGGAACTGGTATACTTCCACATGGCTGGAGGGAAGGCAGACTTACAGGGACAGTGGGAGAGTTTGGCAACTTCTTCCACAGTTAAACCTGCACTTGCTTGAGTCCCAGCAGTCCCACTCCTGGCTTTATTTTTATCCTAGAGAAATGAAAATGTGCCACCTCATAAAAACCAGAACACAAGTTGTTGTACTGGGTTGTTGGTAAAAGCCTAGAGCTGGAAATCACCTTCAGTGGGTGGTAGGATAAAGACAGTGTGGTCTTCCAAGCAGTGGACTTCTGCTTAGTGAAGGGGAGAGACTGTGGATACACAAAGTGACTGGGATAAATCTCAAAGGATGATGCTGACAGAAGCCACTCTCTAAAGGTTACTTGCTGTATGAACATTTTTTACAAAGGCAAAGACATAGTAACAAAGAACAGATCTTATGCTTGCTAGAAGTTACAATGGGGTGATGGTGTGGCAGTGAAGGGACAGCACAAGTGATTTGTACTGGATAACTGATATCCTGGCTGTTGCTATGTGAATCTGTATATGTTAAAACTCATAGACTGTATGGGAAGAAAAAAGGATCAATTTTGCTACATGATAACTAGTAAAAGAAAAAGAGATAACTGAGAGGGCAGGGGCAGGAGGGAGGAAAGATGGCACATAGGAATCTGGCCAGGTGATACCCTAGGAGTTATCCTATAGGCTTGTGTGTAGGTGAGAAAAGGTCTTTTGGCCATGACAGCAATATCCTCAGAATGCACCTGATCATGGTGGTGGAGTCAGGGTAGCCTCACCTACCCAACATCAGTCTGCCAAGTTCACTGATAGGGTGGGGATTGAGAGACATTTTCCAGGGTCATGTTCCCAAATTTGTTGACTGAGTACTTCCAGCAGGTTGTGCAAGTATTGCCTGTGAAGAGAGTATGTCAGAGTGAGAGCTTATGTATGTGCATAGGAGTAACAACACTGCTGTGTTCTGTCTGGGAACTCTGAGGTCTGCAGAGCCTTTGTGAGTGACTGCATGAATATGAGATACCAAATAACTAGGAGTGAGACAGTGAGTGATTAAGGGAAGCAGTATGAATGTGTGAGGGGGTGAGTTAATGAGTAATTGGATGTGTCAATTGAGTGTGAGTTTCTGAATGAGTGAATGTGTGAACTCTGAATGAGAATGAGGTATGTGAGTGAATGAGTATGTGAGTGAGTGAGTGAATATGTGGGTGAATAAGTGAATGAATATGTAAGCAAATGTGAGAGTTCCTGAGTGAGAATTAGTGAATTTGTAACTTCCTGAATTAGTATGTAAATGAGTAAGTTTATGAGTGAATAATGAGGGAATGTGTGGGTAATGAAGTGAGTGTGTGAGTTGTGTGAGTGTGTATAAGCAAGTGTGTGAGTTAAATGTGAGGTGACTGTGATTGAGCACATGTTTGTGTGAGTGTGTGTGTGTGTGTGTGTGACTACATAACTGTGTGAATGGATGAATGTGTGAGTAACAGTGAGAGAATGTGTGGGGTACTTCCTGAGTGAATGCGTGAGTGAATGAGTATATGAGTGGGCGAGTGAGTAAGTGTGAATGAATTCTGTGTGTATGAGTAGGTTAGTTGAGTGAATAAGTGAATAAGTAACAGTAACTTTCTGAGTGTATGTGAGTATATTGAATGTGAGTCAGTTTGTGAGTGAATATGCAAATAAGTTTGAGTGAGGAAGTGTGAGAGTTGAGTAACTGAATGAGGAAGTGACTGTTTCACTGAATGAGTGAGT
Source organism: Lepus europaeus (assembly GCF_033115175.1). Lineage (NCBI taxonomy): Eukaryota > Metazoa > Chordata > Mammalia > Lagomorpha > Leporidae > Lepus > Lepus europaeus. The sequence goes on from NC_084850.1 coordinate 4,547,537, forward strand.
GAGGATGTGAATGAATGTGTAATTATGAGTAAGTGAGCAAGTGACTTGTGAGGATGTGTGAGTGTGTGACTGTAAGTGTATGAGTGACTGTGTGAGTGGATGATTGTATGATTTAGTCAATGGGAGTACACGTGTGAGTCCCTGAGTGTCTGAGAAAGTGTATGAGTGACTATGACCGAATGGCCCATTGAGTGAGAGAGCAAGATGTGAGTGTGTGAAAAAGTTAGTTCCTAAGTGTGGGACAAAGTTTGTGAATGCAAATGAGTGAATAAATGAATGTGTATGAAAGTGAGGTGTGAGTGAATGAATATGTGAGGGACAGACTGAAGTGTGAGTCTGATTATGAGTGACAGAGTGAGGTGTGACAGAGTAAAAGAGAGGTGAGTGACAGAATGAAGTGTGGGAAGCACTGAGGTATGAGTGAATGAGTAATAAGTGTGAGTATGTGAGTGACAGGTATAACTGCATAAGAGTGAAGTGTATGTGAGTGACAGAGTTAAGTGTGGGTGAGTGGCAGGTGTGACTGAATGGCAAACTGAGGTGTGAGCAAATGGAGTGAAAGTGAGGTATGTCACAGTGAGGTATGAGTTTTTCAGTAACACATGTATGAGCAAATGAGTCAAAGTGAGGTATGGGTGAGTGTGACAGTGAGGTGAGAGTGGGTGATAGGTGTGAATGAGTGACACAGTGAGGTGTAAGTGAATGAGTGACAGGTGTGAGTACCACAGTGAGGTGTGACTGAGTTTGTGAGTGACAGTGAGACATGAGTGACTCACTAAATGAGGTATGTGTGAGTGACAGTGTGAGTGTGTGACACAATGAGGTATGTGTGATTTTGATTGAGGTGGGGGAGACTGATAGATGTGAGTGAGTGACACATTTAGGTGTGAGCACCAGGTGAGAGTGATGGAGTGAGTCAGAGCGAGGTGTATGTGAGTGAAAGGGTGTGGTGTGACTGAGTGATGCAGGTGGGAATGAGACACAGAATGAGGTATGAAACTGATAGATTTGAGAGAGTGAGGTGAGTGATACATTGAAGTGTGAAACAGTGAGGTGCGAGTGAATGACACAATGTAGTGTGTGAGTTTGTGAGTGATGTGTGGAAGTGGGAGAGTGATACTGAGATGTGAGTGACACATTGAGATGCAAGTGACAGAGTAAGGTGAGAGTGAGTGGGAGTTGTGAGCGAGAGTCACAAAGTATGTGAAAGTGATAAGGTGAGGTGTGAGTGCAGTCCTAACAGAAAATAAGGACACTGAGATTGGATGCAAGGCTGGCACAGAAGGGCAAAGAGGGACTGGTGACAGGGTGTCCCTGAGACAGGTCCCATGGTGGATAAGTTTCTGTTCAAGGTCATCCTCGCAGCAGTCCTAGGCGGCAGGACTGTCCTAACTTGAGAGGAGCAGCAGGGTGAAAACAATGCCTACATCAAAAGCTCTAAATAGATGGCCTCTCTGCTCCTTCCTTCAGGTGGTGTGTGTCCCTTTGTGGATTCTCATGTCCTTTCTGTGCCTCGTGGTCCTCTATTACATCGTGTGGTCTGTCTTGTTCTTGCGCTCTATGGATGTGATTGCAGAGCAGCGAAGGACTCACATAACCATGGCATTGAGCTGGATGACCATTGTTGTGCCTCTCCTGACTTTTGAGGTAAGCTTCTACAGGAACCCTCCTCAACCTCGGAATGCTACTCTCCCTGCCACAATACCCTGCATGTCTAGAAAGGCTGCCTGCTACCTTGGAAATGGCAATGATCCCCTCTGGCAGAACAGGCTGAGAACACACTTCAGGAAAATGAGAAGCCCTTTCTCTCTTGTTGGAGAAGGGCAAATCTGGCAGTGGGATGTGTGCCTTGCTACTCAAGATGCATCTGTGTGTGTTGACTTTCTACTTTTCAAAAGAGAAGGTTTGGGTATCATATTTTCATGTTTTTGTCCTGTGGAGAATTCTAGAATAGGCACTGATGTCTCCTTAGGACAAACACCAGAAGGAATTTCCCCTAAAACTTGTGCTGAAACATCCGTAGTAGAAGGACTTTTGCTTGGTCCTGAGGAGAAATGTGAAGACTTGCTTCACTCTATCTCCAAAAGATAGGCAGCTTTCTGCAGGTCCTTGGGTGCAGACATTCCCCTGTGAGGCCTGATAGGCTGGGCAGCCTACTGAGGTCACTTGAGATGTTGTGTTTTCAGATGTTGTATCGATAGGACCTGGACTGTCTCGTTCTGTAGATTCTGCTGGTTCACAAGCTGGACGGCCACAACGCATTCTCGTGTATTCCAATATTTGTCCCACTGTGGCTCTCGCTGATCACTCTGATGGCAACCACATTTGGACAGAAAGGAGGAAACCACTGTATGTACTCAGCACTCCAGAGCCCTTGACTTGTGTGTGAGTGTGTTTGTGGTGGTGGTGGTGGTGGTGGTGGGGAGTCCCAATTTAGGCATGTGTGTGGGAAAGGGCTAAAGAAGGTCAAGGACCTTCCAAGCACAAGGCTTGCATGCTGTCCCCCTGGCTTTGTGCTGCCCTGCACTATGGCTGTCCTGCAGTGCATGCTACAGCCTGAGGCAGGACCCAACAAGACAAGCAGCTTCTCTGAGCTCCTGTAACACCTACTGCAAAATGGGGATCAAGATTTCTCCTTCCAGCACTCATGAGTATGGGATGAGAAATCCACATCTCCCATCAGAAAACATGAAATCATCCCCACCCCCAGTCCCTTTTTGTCTTTCTCCCTCCCCATGTCACTCCTGACATCACTGAGTCTTATCAGGTGTACCTTGCTGGCTCTCTTCCTTTCCAAAATGCATGTTGTGACAGTTTTTTAAAAAAAGATATATTTATTTATATAGAAAGAGTTACAGAGCAGGGGATAGGAGGCGGGATAGATCTTCTGTCCACTGATTCACTCCCCAGATGGCCACAACAGCCAGTGCTGGGCAAGGCCAAAACCAGGAGCCAGGAGCGTCATCAGGTCTCCCATGTGAGTGGCAGCGCCCCTGTTACTTGGGCCATCTTCTACTGATTTCCCAGGCCATTAGTAAGGATCTGGATCCAAAGTGGAGCAGCCAGGATATAAACCAGCACCGATATGGAATGCTGATGTTGCAGGTGGTGCCTTTACCTGCTGTGCTACAACACCGGCCCCATGGCACGCCATTTTGAATTTATCTGAGAGGAAGATCACTTTCTCATGAGGCTGTCAGCTCCACTGCATGTAACCCCAGAACACTGCTCTTCTGGAAGTCAATACGGGTAGGGGCAGTGCCGAGCCTGCAGCCCAGGCCATACTTGCTGCTTGTATCCTGGGAAAACTGGCACTGAGCTGATGGTCCTCTGGTACCCAGAGAGGGCACTAGGCACCAGGACTCCTGTTGTCCCCAGAGAGGGGAACAAGCCTCAGGAGGACCCATGGTATACAGAGAAGATAGTGGGCCTTGGAGATATACCTGTGAAGTGGCTCCATGAGCTCCAACTGCTTCCTGGCTTGGAGCAGTACATGCCTCATGTCCTCCTGGATGCCAAATGAGACATAAATCCTCTTGGAAGACATTCATTGTCATCCATGAGTTTATCTAGTGCAGAGTACGTGAGAGGCAGACAACAGAATCTATGCCCCACAGGCACTGGACACTCAACTAGGGTAGTGATTCTCAAACATGAGCACCCCCAGAGTCCCTGCAGGCCAGGCTAAGGGGATTTCTTGGCCTTGCCTCACCCCACAGTTTCTGATTTGGAAGTTGTGAACCTGAGGTGCTGTCACTACAGGACCAGAAATTCTACTTAGGGAACCCTGGAGCTATAGGTCATATGTACTTCTTCTCCATATTGGGCATTCAGGCCCTGGGCTGTCTTCATTTCTGAGGAATCTGGGTGAAGTAAAATTTGCAACAGGTGAGTGAAATTTATCATTCAGAAGAGAAAGCCCAAAAACCAGTGGAGTCTACCATGTGAAAAAGTACATTCTTGTTTTTCAGGGTGGTTTGGAATTCGCAAAGATTTCTGCCAATTTCTGCTAGAAATCTTCCCATTTCTGAGAGAATATGGAAACATTTCATATGACCTCCATCATGAAGACAATGAAGAAACAGAAGAAACCCCAGTTCCAGAACCCCCTAAAATTGCTCCTATGTTTCGAAAGAAGGCCAGAGTGGTTATTACCCAGAGCCCTGGAAAGTATGTCCTCCCCCCTCCCAAACTGAATATAGAAATGCCAGATTAAATGCCACTCTCAGGGACAGAGTGTAAGTGGACTGGGACGTACCCTCTCTCCACCTTTCTCTGCCTCTTGTTCACCCCCCAACTCAGACCCAGAACTGGAGCTGGGCCTCCAGGGAAGTCCATCTCATGCCTTGTTTGCATTCAGTGCCAATCAGCTACTCACCATGATGGGACGCGGACATGGCAGGGGACTGGGTCAGGTGTCCATGAGATGTGGATGCCAGGAAGAACATGAAAGGTGAGGCCAGCCTCACCCTGGTGGATACCAGAGGCACTTGCTGGGCTCCATCATCCCCACTGGGGCACAGCTACCTTAAATAGGCCCACAGAAGGAGAAGCTAATCTACATGGGAGTTTTCCAAAGTATTAAAATTCCCATCCAAAGTGTTTAAAAGTGTTTTCAACAGGGCCTGCCTGCACATGTAGCTCAGAGTTACCTGTTATGGGTGGTCAGTAGGAACTATAAGATGTCTTGGATGCACCATGTGATGTGTGTAGACACAGCACAGACATCCTTTTCCCTGTTCCTACTGTGGAGTAGTTTGCTCTGGGAGTATCCACAGCAGCTTTCAATGCCTTCATCGGTGAGCCCATTCCAGTGGAGTGACTCCATGCCTGTACAGTATTTATACAAATATTTTAGCTTTGTAATATACAGTGTCAGATCCTAGTTCTGTATAGTATATCCTGTTAAAGTATTTTTTTACAAGCTTGTGCTGGGGATGGACATGTTCTGCTGCAGAAGGAGAAGGTGGCAGCACTCCAGCGCTGCCCCAAGGGAATGCCACACCAGCAGGGGACATGCCATGGATACCCTGGAATTCCCCTGTGCACGTAGTCACTGCCTCTGCCAGAGCTGCTGCAAGGATCAAGAGATGGCCTGTGCTTCTCTAACATGTGATGAACACCAGCTAGCAAACCGCCCCCCTCCAAAGCATTACCTGAGGCAGGACACTCTGGAGCAGTGCAGAGTAGTAATGGCTATGGAGCGGGGTCTGTGTTCAGGTCCAGGGCTTTGTCTGCCAGCAACTATAGCACTTTAGAGCAGGCTCGAGGCTGTCATATGTGATCACAGTTTCTCTAGGCACTTCTAGTTCTAGCTCTGGATCCAGTCCTCCAAGTGGGCTATCCTTCTGCAAGAAAGCACATAGTTCACTTTTAAAGGAGGATGAGGAGTGTGGATATTCTCACCCTAAAGGAAATGTGGGATTTTAACATGGACAACTGCTAGATGGCCTATATCAGGCATAATTAAGCCCCACACATCCCTGAATCTGCCCCTGGAACTGGCCTTTTATGAATGGAGGAAAAAGGAGAACAGAATGGTGTAGTATTCCCTGCTCTGTGTAAAAATCAAAATAGCTGAATCCACTATTTTTGCTCCCCTTAGCTGTTCAATAAACAGTCTCCTCATTTTACAGGTGCATTGTATGTATCTTTTTTTTAACTTTTATTTAATGAATATAAATTTCCAAAGTACAGCTTATGGATTACAATGGTTTCCCCCCACCATAACTTCCCTCCCACCTGCAACCCTCCCCTTTCCCGCTCCCTCTCCCCTTCCATTCATATCAAGATTCATTTTCAATTCTCTTTATATACAGAAGATCAATTTAGTATATATTAAGTAAAGATTTCAACAGTTTGCACCCACATAGAAACACAAAGTGAAACATACTGTTGGAGTACTAGTTATAGCATTAAATCACAATGTACAGCACATTAAGGACAGAGATCCCACATGAGGAGCAAGTGCACAGTGACTCCTGTTGTTGACCCAACAATTTGACACTCTAGTTTATGGTGCCAGTAACCACCCTAGGCTGTTGTCATGAGTTGCCAAGGCTATGGAAGCCTTCCGAGTTCGCCAACTCTGATCATATTTAGACAAGGTCATAGTCAAAGTGGAAGTTCTCTCCTCCCTTCAGAGAAAGGCACCTCCCTCTTTTTTTTTTTAAGGGAAAGGGTTTATTGGGGAACACCCAACAGACCGGAAAGCTGATTCCAGCCAAGACTGGGAGAAAAGTCACTCATCATTTGTAGGTAGAGGGGTTTGTCTGTAGAGAAATTTTGAACAATTATACAGCATTAAGTGGGGAAGAGGACCATCAGTACACACAGGTTGGGAGTAGAGCCATTGGTGGTAGAGTAGAGGTTATGATTACGAAGGAATGAGGCCCAAGTGCACTAGACAGGGTCTAGAACAAAGGACAGAGTCATTATTAGAGGAGCTAAGAAAGGTGCTAAGCTACAATTAAGTTTTCTGATTGAGAGACAAATAGAACCTGACAGAAGGGGCTTGATAATAATCTGTTGGGCTTTAGGTCTTGTAAATTCAGAGGCCCAGACCTATCTATCTCTTCACATGGGGTACATCCTAAGGGAGGTGTGAACCTCCTAGGGGAAGGCACTCTGTTGACTTTCATTACTTAGCTGGCCTGGGAGCAAAAGATCAGGGAAACCTCAGTGGTTCTTAGCCAGTGTGAATGGCAGCCTCTAGTCACCCCAAGCTGCTGAGGCTGGTGGTACTGCACATCCTGAAGGGTATATGGAGGGAAAAAGGGGATGTCATTGAGGTCCTACCACTGGCCAAGGAATGCCAAATCATTATGGTTACACCTGAGGAGGCTTTCTAGAGCATTCCTGGTATTCCAAGATAGTCTACAGTGGAAATTGCCTTGGCAGCGTTCCCAAGGCATTGTCTGGACAATGCAACAACTGAGAATTGCAGATTAACAATGTTCTTTGTGATTTCTGTCTAACTTGCCCTAGCTGCCTCTATACTTTAGTAAGATATTAACTCAGGTGGTGTAGCAGCTCATGGTTCACAAACATTAAAACAAAACCCACCACTTGCTATTGACTGAAGGGTTTCATGAAGGTATCCAAAGGGTACAGATGGGGCCTTTCTGTAGTCATTAGGCATGACACTTGACCTTACAGAAAACACCATCTTAAGTAACAGCAAGTATCCATGACTCAACGTAAGGGGCCTTGCTCCTGCCTATAAATCCCATTGAGTCTTCACAATTCCAGAAAGCAGGTGGGACTGCTTTTGTTCCCATAAGGAAATGGGAGCTAAGAGAAGTGAAGTAACCTGCTTAAAGCTAGGAAATAACCAATTTGAGATGTTAATGTTGGCTATCTGCCTGCAGGCCCCTGACCCTTACCTGTGATGCCAGAGGGCCTTGGGATCATGATGTCTCAAGTATAAATGCCTTATTGATGCATGAAAGTCTCTAAAATATCATTGAGCTCCATATCCAGAATCTCATAGGGCTAATGTGTGGAGGGCTGGCCCTGTGTATGGGGACAATGTGACACCATCTTCTTTGGATAAATGCCTCCCTCCTGACATAGCACCACACCCCAAAGGAACAACTGTAGAGATCAAATACCAGGCACAAACCCACACATATCTCTCTGAGACATCAGTCAAAGAAAATAAGACGTGAAGGCCAGTAGCCAAACTCCCTGTCACAGTGTGACCATATAGACCCAGAGAAGGCTCTCTTTGCTTGGATGGAGACACAGGCAGGCCGAGGAGAGGCAAGATGGGTGGCAACTTCTGTTCCCCACCAGGCCACAAAGTCAACAGTGACTTGACCCATTGACCTAACATGATTTGCCATTTGCCTCATCCTAACCAATGGTGTGGGCACCTTACATGGTCTATAGGGAGCACACTGCCACCCCAGCTGTGACAGTGTTTCAAAGGATGATGTGACTGCAGCCCATGGACACTGTACTGGACTTGGCTGTCTGTTTAAAGGCCTAGACCTTGTGTGGCAGCACCTGGCCTTTGGGCTCCCACAAGCATTTCTGAACTTCTTTAGTCAGGGTTTTAATGTAGCTCTGCCATTTACTGGAATCTCAGGAATAAGAAGGCAGCTCATGGTTTGTGCCTAAGTTTTGACAGGTTGCCTTCAGCACAGACAGGCACTGTGGTCATCTTCTCATGGAGATGGCTACACGTGGAATAGAATGTTGATGCATTGACAGGTCCTTTAACTAGCTGGGGTCTTTTATGTTGACCATTGGCTGGATATGTTGTGATTCCACTCCCAAGCAACCTGACTCCTTTTGTGATGTCCTGGATCTGCTTATTATAAAGGGATTCTTACTAGTTATGGGAGGGGGGAAGCCATTGTAATCCATAAGCTGTGCACTGGAAATTTATATTCATTAAATAAAAGTTTAATAAATGAAAAAAATAAAGGGATTCTTACTGGCCATACTACTCTCAGATTTAAGTGAACCATGGACAAACCATCACATATGGTTACAAGTGAGGAAAGTTGTCCTGGGGGCCAGAAGCACAGCTTTGAAATGGTGTGTTTTCCTCTGGATATAAGAGTTCCCTCAGTGTGTGCAAAGAGCGACCTTCCTTGAGCAGAGAAAGACCCTTGTCCGGCAAAAAGAGACCTTCATTCTTTTTTTTTTTTCGACAGGCAGAGTGGATAGTGAGAGAGAGAGAGAGAGAGAGAGAGAGAGAGAGAGAGACAGTGAGAAAGGTCTTCCTTTTTGCGGTTGGTTCACCCTCCAATGGCCGCTACGGACGGCGCATCTCGCTGATCTGAAGCCAGGAGCCAGGTGCTTCTCCTGGTCTCCCTTGCAGGTGCAGGGCCCAAGCACTTGGGCCATCCTCCACTGCCTTCCCGGGCCATAGCAGAGAGCTGGCCTGGAAGAGGGGCAACCGGGATAGAGTCTGGCGCCCCAACCGGGACTAGAACCCAGTGTGCCCGCAAGGTGGAGGATTAGCCTGTTAAGCCACGGCGCCGGCCCTTCATTCTTTTTTTTTTTTTAAAGATTTATTTATTTATTTGAAAGAGTTATGCAGAGAGAGAAGGAGAGGCAGAGAGAGAGGTCTTCCATCTGCCAGTTCTCTCCCCAGATGACTACAATGGCCGGAGCTGTGTCGATCCAAAGCCAGGAGCCTCCTCCAGGTCTTCCCACGTTGGTGCAGGAGCCCAAGGACTTGGGTCATCTTCCACCACTTTCCAGGTCATAGCAGAGAGCTGCATCAGAAGCGGAGCAGCCGAGACTCGAACTGGCACCCATATAGGATGCCAGCACTGCAGGCGGTGGCTTTACCTGCTACTCCACAGCACCAGCCCCGAGACCTTCATTCAATAGGTGACCCCTACCCAACACAGAGTGACCCACAGAATGTCCATCTTATGCCATAGATGTCCCCCATGTCTTCTGAGCCCTCTGACTTAAGGCTGCTGCTTGAAGGATCCACTCTCCAAGCTCTCATATAAGAGCCTTCCCCGAAAAAGCCACACCTTGTTTCTGAGATACCTTGAGAGAGAAGGGAGGTATCTCTTCTTATGTCCCTTTCCTAAAAGACTGTGGACCAGCATCAGCAGCAATTAATGTGCATCCCTCTGGTGGGATGACTGTGGAATCATACAGGGATCAATGCAAAATTGTTTCAGGAGATTCTGCCAAGGAGCAGCCCCAACCAAGTGTTGGAAAGGGAATGCAGGAAGAGCTTCATGCCCAGTTAAACCTCTGTGGCTTCAGCAAAATGTGGCAGGACGTCCACACATTTTAATGCCTCACCAAGCTTTTCTTCCAAGAGAGACTAGTCTATTCCCTGGGCAAAGTATGGGATGGCAAGCCTTTTAAGAGGCAGCACATCTGAGGCACTGGCTTCAGGTGGGTAGAAGTTCCCAGACTACTATCTGGTGCAAATTGAGTGGCCTCAGATGGGGGATGGTTGGGTATGGGGCTGTTTATTGGGTCTGTACCCCTCTCCAAGTGGTGATGACCTTGGCTGAGGGATAATATGGAGAATGTTCTGAGAATGGGGCCAGCTGGTTTCCAGTATGCAGATTATTATAGTCATTGAGTCACTGGAGCTGTATTCTTCCTCAAGGACCAATGTCACTTAGTGGTGGATGTGCTTCTGTGTCTCCACATCACTTTAAACTATAATAGGGGCCGGCGCCGTGGCTCAACAGGCTAATCCTCCACCTAGCAGCGCTGGCACACCGGGTTCTAGTCCCGGTCGGGGTGCCAGATTCTGTCCTGGTTGCCCCTCTTTCAGGCCAGCTCTCTGCTATGGCCCAGGAGTGCAGTGGAGGATGGCCCAAGTGCTTGGGCCCTGCACCCCATGGGAGACCAGGAGAAGCACCTGGCTCCTGCCATCGGATCAGCGCTATGCGCCGGCCGCAGCGCACCAGCCACGGCGGGCATTGGAGGGTGAACCAACGGAAAAGGAAGACCTTTCTCTCTGTCTCTCTCTCTCACTGTCCACTCTGCCTGTCAAAAAAAAAAAAAACTATAATAGGGGTAGGTAGGGGATTGTTTGTTGGTAAAATAGTGTCCTCCCAGTCCATATTTGGATATGAGCTACACCAAATGCTTGAGGGTATCCAATGAAGGTGACACAAACCTGTTGGTCTTGTCATAGCCCCTAGTGCAAAGGGCCTGTGACCAAGGACTCCCCACCAGGGTTGTTTCTATTGCAGCTGACACTGCATTGTGAAGGCACCAAATCCTTGCCCTGATCTTCTACTTCACAGTCCCTCTTCACTGGCCTGGTGTGCTTCCTAATATGCCAATTTCAAGCATTTTTCCACGTTGAAATGCTTGCATAAGTTGGTGAATGTTGAGTCTGCAGCTTCCTTTTGGGACTTACATTTCCTATGATGTCCTTCCAGGAGCACTGGAATCCTATTGCATGAGGACACAGGTTGATAACAAGTGCAGGCAATCCTCATGACTTGATTTTTCTATTTTTAAACTGGGAATGATGGTGGCAGTTCTACTGAAGTCTCTTTAGATGATACTCCCCTCAGCTCTTTGTGAGGATTAAGAGGAGAATGGTTATGATATCTGCACTAAGGAAATGTGAAGGGTGAGCCAGAGGACCTCAAGTCTCCAGGCACTAAGCAAGTAGAAGATGAAGCGTCTCCAAGTGTGGGACACCAGGACTCACCAAGGAACTCACAGCATGATAGACCCAACCCCTAAGCCAGAAGTGGTATGGCAGAGGTCCTCTCTGAGTTCCTGAAGGTATAGGGAAAAACAATGGCTTATAAAACCTATTCAGTGAAATAATATCAGAAAATTTCCCAATCTTTGAGAAACATATAAATATCTAAATACAGGAAGCACACAGAACCCCAAATACGTATGATCAGAAAAGTTCTTCACCACAACACATTATAGTCAAACTTTCAAAAGTAAAACACAAGGGCCAGTGTTGTGGCATACTGGATAAAGCCTCTTTCTGCAATGTCAGCATCCCATATGGGCACTGGTTAGTGTCCCAGCTGCTCCACTTCTGTTCTAGCTCCCTACTAATGTCCTAGGAAAGCAGAGGAATATACCCTAGGTGCTTGGATCCCTGCTACCTGCATGGAAGACCTAGAAGAAGCTCCTAGCTACTGGCTTCAGCCTGGCCCAGTCCTGGCCCTTGTGATCATCTGGGGAGTGAACCAGCGGATGGAAGATTCTCTCTCTCTCTCTCACTCTCTCTCTCTCTCTCCTCTCCCCTCCCTCCCTCCCTTTGTAATTCTGACTTTCAAACAAATCAGTTAATCTTTAAAAAAAAGCAAAATTTAAAGAGAATATCCTAATACTTACAATACAGAAATGCCATATCACATTTAAAGGAATTTCCATCAGATTGGAAGAAGATTGAGCAATAGAAACACTACAGGCCAGGAGAGAAAGGACAGATATAGTCCAAGGCCTAAAACAAAAACAAAATAAAAATCTCTACAAACCCAAAATACTTTACCCAGAAAAGCTCTTATTCATAAATGACATTTAAATAAAAACCTTCCAAGACAAGCAAAAATTGAAAGAATTTGTCACCACCCAGCCAGCCTAGACACATAAGGATATACTAGACACATAAACAGGAATACAATCAGCAAATGAAAGAATGTGAAGGCAGAAAACCTTGTAGAAGAACAAAAAGACTGAAAACAAACAATAGGAATACTTATGGAAAAATGGCTGGACAAAGCCATTACTTATATATAATAACCTTGATTATAAATGGACTAAATACTCCAATTAAGACATACATTTTGGTGAATAGATTTAAAAAAAAGACCTAGCTGTATGCTGCCTACAAGAAACATACCTCACCATTAAAGATACACACAGACTGAAAATGAAAGGACGGTAAAAAAGATTTCATGCAATGGAAATCAAAAATGTACAGGAACAGATATATCAGAAAAAATGGACTTTAAGAAAAAACTATTAAAAGAGAAAAAAGAGGTCACGGTGAAATGAATAATGGGTCAATTCAACAAGATGTGACTACTATAAATGTATATGCACCCAATGCCAGGGCACCCAGTTTTTTTTGTTTGTTTGTTTGTTTTGTTTTGACAGGCAGAGTTAGACCGTAAGAGAGAGAGAGACAGAAAGAAAGGTCTTCCTTCCATTGGTTCACCTCCCAAATGGCCACTACGGCTGGTGCGCTGCGCCGATCCGAAGCCAGGAGCCAGGTGCCTCCTCCTCATTTCCCATGTGGGTGCTGGGCTCAAGCACTTAGGCCATCCTCCACTGCCTTCCTGGGCCACAGCAGAGAGCTGGACTGGAAGAGGAGCGACCATGATAGAATCCAGCGCAGCAACCGGGATTAGAACCCAGGGTGCCAGTGCCGCAGGCTGAGGGTTAGCCAAGTGAGCCGTGGCGCCGGCCAGGGCACCCAGTTTTATAAAACAAATGTTAATGGAGTGAAAGGGAGACATAAGCTCCAGTATGGTAATAATGGGAGAATTCAACACTCCACTTTCATCAACGGATAGATTAACCAGATAAAAAAATCATAAAACAACACAGTTAATCTATAATATATAACAAATGGACCTAATAAATATCTACAGAGCATTCCATCCCACATCTACAGAATATACATTCCTTTCATCCGTTCAGGGAATATTCTCTAAGATAGACAATATACAAGGCTATAAAACAAGTCTCAAAAATACAAAAAAAAAAAAAGATATCATATCATGTATCTTCTCTGGCCACAATGAAATGAAGCTGGAAATTAACAAAAAAAACTCTATGAAATATATGAACACATGAAGACTGAACAACATGCTCCTGAATAAACAATGGGTGATAGAAGAAATTAAAATGGAAATGAAAAAAATCATTGAAATGAATGAAAACATATCAAAGCTCATGAGATACAACAAAAACAGTGTTAGGAAAGTTTATAGCAAAAAGTATCTACATCAAAGAATTGGAAAATTATCAAAAAACTGATCTAACATCTCAAGGACCTAGACAGACTACAAGAAACTAATGAATCTTGATGTGAATGGAAGGGGAGAGGGAGCGGGAAAGGGGAGGGTTGCAGGTGGGAGGGAAGTTATGGGTGGGGGGAAGCCATTGTAATCCATAAGCTGTACTTTGGAAATTTCTATTCATTAAATAAAAGTTAAAAAAAAGAAACTAAACACAAATTTAGTAGGAATAATGAAATAATAAAAAACTAGAGAATAAATAAGCAAATTAGAAATTTAAAACTATACAATCAGTGAAATTAAGAGCTGTATTATTTGAAAAATAAACATAATTGATAATTCACTGGCACAACTAACCAAACAAGTGAGAAGACACAAATTAATAGCATTACAGATGAAAGAGATGTTACAACTGAAATCACAGCCATAAAAATAGTAAGAAGAAATGGTTACAAAGAGCTATATGCCAACAAATTTAAAAATCTAGAAGAAATTGATAGGTTTCTAGACACAAATAATTTACCAAAATTGAGGCACAAAGGAATAGAAAAACTGAATAGACCAATAACCAATACTAAGATTGGATCAACAATAAAGAGCCTCCTAATACAGGAAAGCCCAGGACCAGATGGATTCATTACTGAATTATACCAAAGTTTTAAGGAGGAACTAATCCAGAGTCTTCTTAAATTATTCAAAATTATTGAAAAGGAGGGAACACTTCCAAATTCAGTTTATGAGGCCATCAGTATCCCAATTCCAAAACCAGAAAAAAGACACAAGAAAAAAAGAACTATAGACGAATATCTCTAATAAATATAGATGCATAAATCATCAGCAAAAATATGAGCAAATTAAATCCAACAACACATCCAAAAGGTCATCCATCTAGACCAAGTGGGAATTATTGATTTGCATGCGGTTCAACATTTGCAAGTCAATAAACGTGGTATATCACATAAAGAAAATGAAAGAAAAAACAATATGATTATCTCAATAGATGCAAGGGAAGCATTTGATAAAATATAGCATTTTCTTTTGTTAAACTTTAATAAATATAAATTTCAAAAGTACAACTTTAGTATTATAGTGGTTTTTCCCCCCACAACCTCCCTCCCACCAGCAACCATCCCATCTCCCACTCCCTCTCCCATCCCATTCTTCACCAAGATTCATTTTCAATTATCTTTATATATATCTTCAATTTATATTCATTTTCAATTATCTTTCTTTTTAATTAAACTTTTATTTAATGAATATAAATTTCCAAAGTACAGCTTATGGGTTACAATGGCTTCCCCCTCCCAAAACTTCCCTCCCACCCACAACCCTCCCCTTTCCAGCTCCCTCTCCCCTTCCAATCACATCATGATTCATTTTCAATTCTCTTTTTATACAGAAGATCAGTTTAGTATATATTAGGTAACGATTTCAACAGTTTGCCCCCATATAGCAACACAAAGTGAAAAAAAAATACTGTTGGAGTACTAGTTATAGCATTAAATAACAGTGTACAGCACATTAAAGACAGAGATCCTACATAATATTTTTTTAAAAAAATTAATTTTCTATGCCATTTCCAATTTAACACCAGGTTTTTTTTTCATTTCCAATTATCTTTATATACAGAAGATCAATTCAGTATATAATTAGTAAAGATCTCATCAGTTTGTACCCACGCAGAAACACAAAGTGTAAAAATACTGTTTCAGTACTAGTTATAGCAAGCATCACTGCACATTAGACAACACATTAAGGACAGATCTCACATGGGATGTAAGTACACAGTGACTTCTGTTGCTGACTTAACAATTTGACACTCCTGTTCATGGCGTCAGTAATCTCCCTAGGCTCTAGTCATGAGTTGTCAGGGCTATGGAAGCCTTTAGAGTTCGCTGACTTTGATCTTACAATTTGGGACATGCACAATCAGACTTGCCCCAAATGATGGAGTTAGAAATGTGCCAGGGGATTCCAATACAATCCCATCAAGGTGGCATGTACCAATGCCATCTCACTAGTCCAAGTGATCAATTTCAGTTCACATTCGATGGCTCCGATAGGTCTAAGAATCAAAGGGATCACACAAACAAGACAAGTGTCTGCTAATACTAACTGATAGAATCAAAAATGGAGAGAAAGATCCAACATGGGAAGTGGGATACACAGCAGACTCATAGAATGGCAGACGTCCTAAACAACACTCTGGCCTCAGAATCAGCCCTTAAGGCATTCGGATCTGGCTGAAGAGCCCATGAGAGTATTGTAGGCATGGAAAGCCAAGTTACCATGGAAAAGAATAAAAGAAGAAGACCTAAATGAAAGATCTCTGTGAGTGAGATCCCAGTGGAAAGAACGGGGCCATCAAAGAAGGAGGTACCTTTCTCTGAAGGGAGGAGAGAACTTCCACTTTGACTATGACCCTATCAGAATAAGATCAAAGTCAGCGAACATTTTCAATTATCTTTATATATTTTTACTAATTAAAGATTTCAACAGTTTGCACCCATCACAGATACACAAAGTATAAAGTACTGTTTGAGTAGTAGTTTTACCATTAATTCACTTAGTGCAACACATTAAGGACAGAGATCCTACAAGGGGAGAAAGTGTACAGTGACTCCCGTTGTTGAATTAAAAATTGACACTCTTATTAATGATGTCAGTAATCACCCAAGGCTCTTGTCATGAGCTGCAAAGGCTATGGAAGCCTCTTGAGTTCACCAACTCCGACCTTATTTAGATAAGGCCATAATCAAAATCGAAGTTCTCTCCTCCCTTCAGAGAAAGCTACCTCCTTCTTTGATGGCCCCTTCTTTCTGCTGGGATCTCACTCACTCACAGAGATCTTTCATTTAGGTCATTTTCTTTTGCCACAGTGTCTTGGCTTTCCATGCCTGAAATACTCTCATGGGCTTTTCAGCCAGATCCGAATGCCTTAAGGGCTGATTCTGAGGCCAGAGTGTTGTTTAGGACATCTGCCATTCTATGAGTCTGCTGTGTATCCTGCTTCCCATGTTGGATCGTTCTCTCCTTTTCAATTCTATTAGCTATCATTAGCAGACACCAGTCTTTTCTATGTGATCCCTTTGACATTTAATACTATCATTATGATCAAATATGAACTGAAACTGATCACTTTGACTAGTAAGATGGCATTGATTTGGAATCCCCTAGCATGTTTCTAGCTCTACTATGAGGGGTAAGTCTGAGTTAACATGTGCCAAACTGTACATCTCCCCCCTCAATTTATAATAGCTAAGATATGTAATCAACCTAGATGTCTATCAACTGATGATTGGATAAAGTAAATGTTGTAAATATACACAACAAAATAGTACTTACTTGCAAAAAAAAAGAGAATGAAATCCTGACATTTGCAACAAAATGGATGCAAATGTCAGATCATGATGATGAATGAAATAAGCCAGATTCTAAAAGAAAAATATTACAGATTTTCTCATTTGTGATATTTAACATATAGAATATAAAATTGTGTGTATGTCATATCATTTGGTATATAGTTATAAATATTGCTTCATTGAATCTTACCATGTAAATGAAAATAGACTTTTGTTACACACAAAAAGTAAGAAATGTGGAGTTGGAGAATGAATAGAACTGTTGGGGAACTAGTAATACTTTGTTCTTAATTTGGGTGTTGGTTTTAAGTGTGATCAGATGATGAAAAACTCATTTATCTGTAAATTTACATACATTTCTTTGCATGTATACTGTACTTCAATAAAATGTTTAAAGAAAAACAACAAAAACATGTGGACTTACAAAATATGACTGTGATTTATTTGCTTTTCAATGAAGTATGGGGGCATCTATATTTATCATACTTCAGAATGTTGTTCCTTGCATGTAGTAAGTACAAAGAGACCAAGATGCTTATGCACATCCTCCAGTGCAATCGACAGCCGCCATTCCCTGAAGGAATGAGCTAATCCCAAACATCAACTGTAACTTGCATGAAAGAGACCCTGCCTGAGATAGCAACATGCAATGCCCTACCTCTACATCTCTGTCCTGTTCCTTCCGCTGGATACTGTTCACCAGGCTGCCACTGGCAAAACATGATTGAGAGAAAGAGTAAAAGCAATTCCCCTTCCCACTCACAAATGTAAACAGCAATCGGAAGTTTGGGTAAATGTGATGATGAAACCAGAGAAACTTGGCCTGAGGTAATCATAATGACAGATTCAGTGTCACTGTTAGGAAAAGCCTTACAGAGAGATATTTGGGCTCCTGAAAATATACAATTACAGGGATTGAAAGTTGGGAAAACTGAGCTGCTATCATGAAGCACATAAACTGCAGGTGGCAAGGAATCTTCCCACTCTTTTCTCTTAGCTACGTTTTTTTTTAAACTTTTATTTAATGAATATAAATTTCCAGTGTACAGCTTATAGATTACAATGGCTTCCCTCTCCCCTAACTTCCCTCCCACCTGCAACCCTCCCCTCTCCCGCTCCCTCTCTCCTTCCATTTGCATCAAGATTCCTTTTCAATTCTCTTTATATACAGAAGATCAATTTAGTATAAAGATTTCAACAGTTTGCACCCACATAGAAACACAAAGTGAAACATACTGTTGGAGTACTAGTTATAGCATTAAATCACAATGGACAGCACATTAAGGACAGAGATCCCACATGAGGAGCAAGTGCACAGTGACTCCTGTTGTTGACCCAACAAATTGATACTCTAGTTTATGGTGAAAGTAACCACCCTAGGCTGTTGTCATGAGTTGCCAAGGCTATGAAAGCCTTCCAAGTTCGCCGACTCTGATCATATTTAGACAAGGTCATAAAAGACAGGGTGAGGATAGTAACCAATGATCCTAAGAGTGGCATTTACCAGGTTAGAACAATTATATAGCATTAAGTGGGGAAGAGGACCATCAGTACACACAGGTTGGGAGTAGAGCCATTGGTGGTAGAGTAGAGGTTATGATTACGAAGGAATGAGGCCCAAGTGCACTAGACAGGGTCTAGAACAAAGGACAGAGCCATTATTAGAGGAGCTAAGAAAGGTGCTGTCGAAGCTACAGTTAAGTTTTCTGATTGAGAGACAAATAGAACCTGATAGAAGGGGCTTGATAATAATCTGTTGGGCTTTAGGCCTTATAAGTTAAGAGGTCCAGACCTATCTACCTCTTCACATAGGGTATATCCTAAGGGAGGTGTGAACCTCCTAGGGGAAGGCACTCTGTTGACTTTCATTAATCCATAAGCTGTATACTGGAAATTTATATTCATTAAATAAAAGTTAAAAAAACAAAAAACAAAGTTAATTGAAAAAGAACCTTAATGGAGAATGTTACTGTCAAGGGGAGACGGAGGAGGAGAAGGGGTGGGTGGCAGAGTGGGTATGATGGGAAGAATAACTATATTCCTATAGTTGTACTTATAAAATTTGTATTCCTTAAAAATAAATTTTAAATAAATAAAAAAAGAAACAAGAGAGGTAATCTACACTCCATATCAAATGGACCTAACAGAAATCTACAGGAAATTTCATCCAATAGCTGCAGAATAGACATTCCCTTTTAAGTGCATTGGACATTTTCTAGGATAAACCATAAACTTTTTAATAAAAGTCTCAACAAAGAAAAAAAAAGAAATCATATCATGCGGTGGAATGAGAAGGCTATAACAAGAAGGCCGCTGGCAAGTGAGCATCAGTTACTCAGGAATGGCTTTGAAACTGACCTGGCAATGGAGCCTGCCTGGCAACAGGTTGTGATTGGATGGCTTTGAAACTCACATGGCAATCGGAGCCTGCCTGGCAACGGGCTGTGATTGCATGGCTTTGGAAACTGCCTGGCAACAGGCTGTGACTGGTTGAAGCATAGACTACCGCTTGACCAGATTGGCTGGCCTTGGCTATATAAGCTGTTGTACTAACTGAAATGAACGTGTCTGTGGGCTGCTTGCCTCAAAACCACTTTCACCCAGCTCCCAGGGTCTATGTAGTGACTCCGCACCTCTTGCCCCCACCACGCTCCTCCTCTCAGAAATGAATCCACTGCAACACTGTTGAGAAATCAACTGCAACACCAGCATGTATATTTTTTAACTTTTATTTAATGAATATACATTTCCAAAGTACAGCTTATGGATTACAATGGCTTTTCCCCCACATAACTTCCCTCCCACCCACAGCCCTCCCATCTCCTGCTCCCTCTCCCATTCCATTCTCATCAAGATTCATTTTCAATTCTCTTTATATACACAAGATCAGTTTAGTATATACCAAGTAAAGATTTCAACAGTTTGCACCCACACAGAAACACAAAGTGTAAAGTGCTGTTTGAGTACTAGTTATAGCATTATTTCACATTATACAACACATTAAGGACAGAGATCCTACATGAGGAGTAAGTGCACAGTGACTTCTGTTGTTGACTTAACAAATTAACACTCTTGTATATGGTGTCAGTAATCATCCCAGGCTCTTGTCATGAGTTGCCAAGGGTATGGAAGTCTTTTTAGTTCACCAACTCTGATCTTATTTAGACAAGGTTTAGCCAGCGCCGAGGCTCACTATGCTATTCCTCCAACTGCAGCGTCGGCACCTCGGGTTCTAGTCCCAGTCGAGGCACTGGATTCTGTCCTGGTTGCTCCTCTTCCAGTCCAGCTCTCTGCTGTGGCCTGGGGAGACAGTGGAGGATGGCCCAAGTGCTTGGGCCCTGCACCCGTATGGGACCAAGGAGGAAGCACCTGGCTCCTGGCTTCAGAATGGCACCATGCACTGGCCTTAGCTGCCACAGCATGTATTTTTACTGATCACAATGAACTGGCGTTTTTAAATTAAGACTATTTTCTGAACAATTTACTTACTGTAGGGTTAACCTTATGAGCATAAATTTAACTTAAAACAGATCCTTGATTAAAAAAAAAAAGAAGAATGGGAATAGGAGAGGGAAAAGGAAGCAGGGTAGGAATACAGGCAGGTGGGAGGGTAGCATGGGAAGTATCACTATGTTCCTGAATTTGTATATATGAAGTGCATGAAGTTTGTATACCTTAAATAAAATTCTTAAAAAGAAGATATCTCAACAAAGTAAAGGCACTATAATACAAATCCATAACCAGCATCTAGGCAATATATGGCAAATCCTCAGCCATAGCTAAGAAAAATTTAAAAACCTTGGAATAATTTTAACCAGGGACAGGAAAGATTTCTACAAAAAATTATAAGACATTAATGAAATAAATAAAGAACACACCAAAAATGAAAGAAACCTTCATGTTCATTGATTGGAAGAACTGATATCATCAAAAAATCCATGTTACCCAAAGCAATTTACAGGTTCAATGCTATACGAATCTAAATACATCAGACATGCTTCAAAGACATAGGAAAGAAATTGCTGAAATTCATTTGGAAACACAAACAACCTCTACTAGTCAAATCAATCTTAAGCAATGAAAAATACAGACGTATCAAAATACCAGATTTCAAGACCTACTCTAGGGCCATAATAATCAAAATGGACTGATATTGCCACTAAAATAGACATATGGAACAATGGAACAGAATAGAAACCTTGGAAATTAATTCACACATGTATCAGCAGCTAATCATTGACAAACGGATCCCTGGAGAAAAGACAGTCTCTTCAACAAATGATGATGGAAATATTAGATTTCCACATGTAGAAGTTTGAAACAAGACCCATGCCATGCAACCTTTACAAAAACCCACTCACAGTGAATCAAGCAACTAAACCTAAGACCTGAAACTATGACACTACTAGAGGAACACATAGGGGAAATGCTGCAACACATTGGCCTAGGCCAAGACTTCTTATAAAAGAACCATGAAGTGTAGGCAATAAAAGCAAAACTACATACATGTGATTGCATTAAACTAAGAAGCTTCTGCACAGCAGTCAACAAACTGAAAACCAATAGAATGTGGGAAGTACTCACAAACTATACATCGGATAAAGGATTAAAATCCAAAATATAAAATGAGATTGAGAAATTCAACAACAACAAAAGAAACAATCCAGTTAAGAATTGGAAAAGGGATTTGAACAAGCATTTTTCAAAGTACGACACACATGTGGCTAACAGACACAAGACAGAATGCTCAGAGTCACTTGACATCAAAAACAAGAATGAGGCATCACCTCACCCCAGTTGGAATGGCTATCATCCCCTTGGGGCTGGCCCTGTGGCGCAGCGGGGTAAAGCCCTGGCCTGAAGCGCCGACATCCCATATGGGCGCCGGTTGTGGTCCCGGCTGCTCTCTTCCTGTCCAGCTCTCTGCTATGGCCTGGGAAAGCAGCAGAAGATGGCCCAGGTCCTTGGGCCCCTGCACCCGCGTGGGAGACCCAGAGGCAGCTCCTGGCTCCTGGCTTCAGATCGGTGCAGCTGTGGCCGTTGTGGCCATCTGGGAAGTGAACCAGCAGATGGAAGACCTCTCGCTCTGTCTCTACCTCTCTCTCTAACTCTGTCTTTCAAATAAATAAAATAAATCTTTTTTAAAAAAAAGAATGACTATCATCCTCAAATTGAAAAATAGTAAGTTCTGGTGAGGATGTATAGAAAAGGGTACTTCTAACGCACTATTAACAGGAATGTAGCATGGTAAAACCATTGCAGAAGATTTATGGAAATTCATCAGAAAACTATAAATAGATCTATCATATGACCCAGCTATCCCAACCTGGAAATACATCCGAAGGAAATGAAAGTAGCATATGAAAGATTTATCTGCACTCCTATGTTTATAACACACAACAATTCACAATATCTTAGATATGGAATCAACCTAGATGCCTACCAACTGATGGCTGCATCAAGAAAATGCAATCGAATATTACTCAGACATAAAAAATGAAATCATGATATTTGCAACAAGACGGATTCAACTGGAGATCATCACGGTAATGACGAAAGCCATGCCAAGAAAAGGAAGTTATCACATGTTTTCTCTTATTTCTGGTAGTTATTAGATAGAGGATAGAAAATGTGTGCATGTCTAATCATTTGTTACATAGTTATAAGTATGGATTCACTGAATCATTCCTTGTAAATGCCAACATACCTTTGTTTTGGATGTTAAAAAATCACAAGAGTACCTTGGATTGAGCCTCCACCTCCATTAGGATTCCAGCTCCCTACTATTGTGAACCTTGTAAGGCAGCAGGCGATGGCTCAAGTACATGGGTCCCCACTACAATGTGGGAGACCTGGATTGAGTTCCAGGATACTAGCTTCAACTTGGCATAGCACCCACTCTTGCAAGCATTTGGGGAGTGAACCAGTGGTTGGAAGATCTCTGCCTCTCCCCTCTCCCTGTCTTCCCTCTGCCTCTCGTCGTCCCTCTCCCTCTCCCTCTCTTCTCTCTCTCTCTCTCTCTCTCTCTCTCTCTCCCTCTTTTTCCTCTCTCTCTCCCTCATCTTCCTTTCCCTTGCCCGCTTGCTGTGCCTCTCCCTCTCTTCACTCTCCCTCTCTTCACGCTCCCTCTCCCTCCTTTTTCTATCCCTCTCCCTCTCCCTCTTCAGACTCACTCCCTCTTTGTGCCTGTCTCTCTCTCATTCAAAGAAATAAAAATAATTTTTAAATATAAGGTGATTTTACCAGAGAACATTGGGGAAACTCTGCAAGGCATTGGCATAGACAAGGACTTTTTGGAGAAAGCCCAAAAGTGTAGGCAATCAAAGCCAAAATTGTCCAATGGGATTACATCAAGCTGAGAAGTCTGAACTACAAAAAAATCAGCAAAGTCAAAAGGTAACCAACAGAATGGGAGAAAATAGTTTTGTCTAACAGCCACAAAATGCAATATTATTCAACCATTTTTTTTAAAAAAGGGGGGGTTTGCCAATATACACTACAATGTGGGTGAGACCAGAGGACCTTATGCTAAGTGAACAGGCCAGTCACTAAAGGACAAATACAGTAGTAGTCCACTCACAAGGGATATTCAGAGGCATCACATTCATATAGACAGAGAGTACGATAGTGATTTTCAGGGGCTTGTGGAAATGAGGATAGGGAGTGAGCGTTTAATGGGGACAGACTTTCAGTTTGTGAAGACGAAAAAATTTCGGAGGTGGCTGGTAGTGATAGTGCTACAACAGTGTGAGTATGCTTAATGCCTCTGAAATCGATAATCAGAAATGATTAGTAAACGTTATCTTATGTATATTTTACAATAATAAAATTTTGGAAGAAATAATACTACTGGGAAGAAAAGATGATGTTCATTTGCCATGAGTATGTCAAGACCCACTGTATACATATGTCTTTATGAACACAGATGTAGATATAAATACAAATCACATAAAGCTATATGTAGCTATCTGGAACCTGAATGTTTAAGGGTGAAACTGGGTTCTTATGATATTTTTTTATTCTTTATAGATCGGTCAATATTTTGGAATATGGTGGAAACGTGCTCCTTCAACTTTCCACTAATTGAGCGCTATATTTAATGGAGTCTTAAGCCTGTGATCATTAAGTATGTTGAAAATACAGTATCGAAAAATTAAAAGAAAAAAAGGAAGGGGTAGTGGGGCATGGCGGTATCGATTTGTTCTTCGAATAGCATCTTTGAGATAAATGAAAACGATTCTATTTCTGCGAATAAAATAAACAATAAAAATCTTCGCAGGAACCCTTTCAAGTGCCCCGGCGTGTCTGGCTGATTCAGGCACCCGTGGGAGGCGGGTGTCTTCTCTGAGCGATGGGCATGGCCATGGGCACCGCAGGCCCCATGGAGCGTCTGGCCTGGCACGCAGACTCTTCATGCACAGGCTGCCCCTGGACAAAGGCTCCAGGGTAGCAGGGACACCTCTCACTTTCCACGGAGCACTTAATCCAGAAGCCAGGATGCGACCAACCACCAGAGAAGAGAAGACACCCCCGAAACTCAGCCCAGCCCTGCTCGCCGCCCTCCAGGTCCCCAGGACGCCCTGGAGCCACACCACTCCCCTCTCACCATTACCGCGTCACGGGACCCTGGCTGTCGGCGCCTTGGTCTGATGGGAGACGACACGATTCCGCAGAGGACCGGGGCTCAGGGCTATGCCAAGCACCAGGGGGAGGAGTCGCTGGGAGGACCAAGAGGCCCCCGGGATAGCAATGCCCTCTGACCTCTGCCCACCAGCGACCCGGAAGATGTGAGCTCGCCCAACTTCCGCCTGGTGATGCAAGAGGAACGTCTGAGGTGGGTGGTTGCACTCTTCGTGGGGGACGGGGCCCAGGCTCTGTGAGGAGTCCAGCTTGGACCCGAGGCGTAGCTAGGAAGCCCCCAGCCCCCACAGAGGGCCCCAAAGACCCAGCCCTGACCCTGCTCTCGGCGCCACGCCTCCTGGGGCCCGCGTGGGGAGCGGATCCCGGCTCCCATCTTCCACATCCGGGGACTCTGGGAGGCGCAGCCTCAGCGTGACGTGGGGAAGACTCGGGTGTGCGGAGCTGGAAGGCCCTGAGAGGCGGAGCTGGAAGGCCCTGAGCGGCTCCGCACTGAGGCGGCCCCACGTCACCCTAGTCCAAGGACCCCCCCCCCCCCCCGTCCGCCCTTTCCCTGTGTCGGCCCTGGGAAGCCCTGCGCGTGGAGGCAGCCTGCGACGCCCCTGCCGTGGGGGGCCTCAGAGGGGAAAGGGCCTGGGTGTGAGGGGAGGGGAGCCCCGCTTTGTCAGGTAGCGAGGGAAGGGCATGGGGAGAACGGGGTGGGGGTGGGGGCTAAGGCTCCAGAGCAAGGCCCCCTCCCCGCAGCCTGCCCCTACCATCAGCCCTGTGAGGACCTGTGCAGGAAGAATAGACATAAAGGGCCTGGGCCCACTCAGGACCGAGGATGAACACTTTGATGACACCCCAGAGAGAGGAGGCTCCCCTGAAATTGCTTTCCTTGAGAAACCTTATGCAGGTTTGTCCAGAGCTGATGTAGACTCACCTGAGTCTCCCAGGTATCAGGAAATTGAGATCTGTGGTCTGAAGCGAAGCTTCAGGTCAGCACAGGGGAGCACACTCCATCAACAGAGGGAGGAGTCCCAGGATCTACCAGAAGCCAAGGCATGGACACTTGGTGAACACTGAATGGGCCCACAGCCAAGAAAGATGGGACACTACGGAGTTTGAAAACCTCCTGTTCTCTATCCTGAGGGTCTGGCTCAGGAGTGACCCTACACAGCATGCTGATTTCCGCAAGGGCCAGGCATGTGGGGAGTCCTCAGGGAGTGGAGATCCTGGTCTAAAGGGAGAGGTCAGTTAAACTCAGGAGCAGCAGGGGTAAGGAAGGGCAGGCCCTGGCAGGAGACCAGGTGGATAGGGCAGAGGAGAAGCTAAGGAGCCCCTAGTCCATAAAAGATTGCATTTTGCTGACATCCCTGGAAATCCCACACATGCAGACAGAATACGGTAGCACCTCACCTCCATCTGTGTGCACCCAGGGACGTGAGGAACTTGTTTTGAGTGGGTGATATCAGGTCAACACAGGGAACGATCTGGTGTCCTGAAAAAATGGTCTTGTGACCTGCTGAAAAGGCCTGCATAGTTGTATAATAGGTTGAGCCATCGCCTGCAACACCGACATCCCATATGGGCACCAGTTCAAGTCCTGTCTGATCCACTTCTAATCCAGCACCCTGGTAATGTGCCTGGGAAAGCAGCAGATAATAGCCCAAGTCCCTGGGCCCCTGCGCCCACGTGGGAGACCTGGATGAAGCTCCTGGTTCCCGGCTATGGGCTGGCCCAGCCCTCGCCCAACCCTGACCTCTCTCTCACTTTCTCTCTCCCTCTTTGTTTTTTTTTTCGTTTGTTTGTTTTTTTATTTGACAGGTAGAGTTATAGACAGTGAGAGAGACAGAGAGAAAGGTCTTCCCTCTGTTGGTTCACTCCCCAAATGGCCGCTACAGCCGGCACTGAGCTGATCCAAAGCCAGGAGCCAGGGGCTTCTTCCTGGTCTTCCATGCGGGTGCAGGGGCCCAAGCACTTGGGACATCCTCCACTGCCCTCCCAGGCCACAGCAGACAACTGGACTGGAAGAGGAGCAACCGGGACTAGAACCCGGCGCCCATATGGGATGCCGGCGCCGCAAGGCGGTCTCTCTCCCTCTTTGCAACTCTGCCCTTCAAATAAATAAAATAAACCCTTAAAAATATGACCTGCTAAATAAGAGTGTCAGTTGTTACATCAACAGCAGAGTCACTGTGCTCCCCATGTAGGACCTCTGTCCTTAATGTGTTGTACTATGAGAATTAACAGTAAAACTAGTTTTCAAACAGTACATTACACTTTGTGTGTCTCTGTGCAAATTGTTGAAATGTTTACTTAGTATAGAGTTGATCTTCTGTATATAAAGATAATTAAAAATGAATCTTGGGGGCCGACACTGTGGCGCAGCAGGTTAATGCCCTGGCCTGAAGCGTCGGCATCCCATATGGGCGCTGGTTTGAGACCCAGTGGCTCCACTTCTAATCCAGCTCCCTGCTATGGCCTGGGAAAGCAGTAGAAGATGGCCCAAGTGCTTGGGCCCCTGCACCTTCATGGGAGACCCAGAAGAAACTCCTGGCTCCTGGCTTCAGATCGACGCAGCTCTGGACGTTGTGGCCATCTGGGGAGTGAACCAGTGGATGGAAGACCTCTCTCTCTCTCTCTCTCTCTCTCTCTCTGCCTCTCCTCTCTCTGTGTAACTCTGACTTTCAAATAAATAAATCTTTAAAAAAATTTTTTTAAAAAGAATCTTAATGAAGAATGGGATGGGAGAGGGAGTAGGAGGTGGGATGGTTTGGGGTGGGAGGAACCGGTATAATCCAAAAGTTGTACTTATGAAATTTAAAAAAAGCTTTCTATAAAAAATATGACCTGCTGAGTGTCAAACGTAGTTTCAGGAGGGAATACTGAGAGTACTCCCAGCTCAGAATACTGATGGGGCCCACAGGTGCTTCAGATAACGGAGGCAGAGTCTCAGGCCCTGCCATTTGTCATGGTGAGGACTGACCAAGAGCATCACGCTTGTATACATGCACCCAGGGAATATGGCCACATTTTGCTGTTGCCCCAGGGCAGGCATGGCCAGATGTGAGGCCCACGTAGCCTTTTGTTCCCTCTGGGAGTTTGATTCATTACCTCAAGCGGGCAGAAGGGTGAAGTGCAGACCCTGTCGGACCACAAAAATCTGAGTCGAGCAAAGAGGGGACTCTGCACTCCAGCACAGTGGAAACTACCGTCTAGTCCATCCTCCTGTCAGATCTGGGGTTCTGAGGGTGCTTCTTGCAGTCTGCAGCCTGAGAGTCACCACAATTCATCTTATAGGAGCTTCAAGAACCCACTGATGAAAGTCTTGGTCTGAGGCAGTGCCTTCAGATCACAGAGAAGAAAAGGCCCAGGCAGCATCAAGAGTCAAGGTGAGATGAATCCCTTGAATATTGACACAGAACAGAGGTGACCCCAAAGAACCCAATCCCACTGCACCCTCGGGAAGACATGTCTCTCAATTCCACCTTCTGCTTCTCAAGGGACAGTCCTGACAGCAGGACACCAGCCCTACGAGACTCTCCTTAACGACCCAATGAGAAGGCCTGTAAGTGGGCCTTTATCTCAACCATCCAGGCTGTGGTACTCAGCTGAGCTACTCATGCTCTCCCTCTCTTCCCCAGGCTGGTGGCCTCCATCGACCAGCTGCTACCCACCCTTGTGCCAGCTGCCCCCAGGAAAGCCAAGATGCATGAGGATCAGAGGAGTCAGCTCTACAGGCCTGAAGGACAACCCCAGGCCCAAGGAGAGGCACCAGGCAGGTTGTGGACAGTGATTCCCATAGCTGGGAAACACGAGTCCACTAACTCTTCCTTCTCTAGTCCGGTATCCGTCACCCAAAGGGAGGTGTCTGCTGCTGGAATACTGAGTCCTCCTCAGTTTTCCAAGAGCCTCCTCTCTGACTGACATTCCATCACTACAGGTAGTGAATTCCATGATGGCGCAGGTGCCTGCCAGGACCCAACAGCACATGAATCCTCACATCTGGGAACACTAGAAGTGAAGATGGGTGAGTTGCTGCAGCTCCTGCTCCATAAGTATCGAATGAAGGAGCCGATCGCCAAAGCAGAAATGCTGTCATGTGTCGGCAAAAATTATGAAGACCAATTCCCTGCGATCTTCAGTAAGGTGTGTGAGTGCATGCAGCTGGCCCTTGGCATTGATGTGAAGGAAGTAGACCCCGTGGGTCACTCCTATGTGCTTAACACTGCCCTGGGCCTCACCTATGATGGGATGCTGGATGATGATCAGAGCATGCCCAAGACTAGCCTCCTGATAATGATACTGGGCCTGATCTTCTCAGAAGGCAACTGTGCCCTTGAGAAGGAGCTGTGGGAATCTCTGAGTGTCATGGGGGTGTATGCTGACAGGGAGCACCACATCTATGGGGAGCCCAGGAAGCTCCTGACTGAAGAATGGGTGCGGGAAGGTTACCTGGAGTACTTGCAGGTGCCCCACAGTGATCCTGCTTGCTGTGTGTTCTTGTGGGGGCCAAGGGCCCATGCTGAAACCACCAAGATGAGAGTCCTGGAGTATTTGGCCAAGTTCAGTAACACTGATGCCAGATCCTTCGCATCTCTGTATGAAGAGGCTCTAAGGGATGAGCAAGCAAGGGCCCAAGCAGGAGATGCAGTTGGGGCCGGTGGGGGAGCCAGGGCCTGAGCCAGATTCACTTCCAGCAGCTCCTCCCGCCCATTTTAAACCGATTTCCAGGCTTGTTTGAAGAGAGAGTGGTCAGCATTCTGAGTAGTGCAAGGGCGGGGAGGGTTGGAGGACACACACTGTATTGCATTTGTGTGATCTTGTTTTGTTTGTTTGGTGTCAACATTGATCTTTGTATTTCTCAAATATTTTGGCTGATAAACAAAATTTTAAATACCTCTATCATGGGGGTTGTTGAATGACAGTAGTCACACATTTATTGCTGTTACCTACTTTAGCTTTATGAGACTGTTGCCATGTGATCAATAAATTGGGAAATGTATCTTGTTTTGATGTCTGGAACAAGAAATGATAGCAGTGGAACAGCTATGTTCTTGGAAACTGCAAAGAAATTAACAGTAACAGATAACGAATTAGACAAAAGATAATACCTCTTGTATTTTCATTTCCCTTTTAGTCTGCCCTGTAATGTTGGAACATATACATGTACTCAAAGGTTCTCTTCCTTTCATGAACATGCACAAGTGATTACCTCTTAATAAGTAAATTTGGCTAAGTGATGTCAAATTAACAGCTCCATATTTCACATACCTATTGTGTATCTGCTGTGTGGAAGGCTCTGTGCTGGAGAGGGGATATAGGCATAGGCCACACCCACCCTAGTAGAGAAGGGTAGAGTCCAGCAGCAGCCATCATAGGAGGAAGACAGAGAGATGTCCTCTGAGACCCACAGAATGGAGAAAGGAGGGCTGAGAATCTGAGGATCCAGGGGAGGTCGTGGGAGTGTAACCTTCCTGAATCCAGGTGTGGTAGAGTTGGGAAAGTGCACTTCCTTCATTGGGAGTTCCCTGCGAAGAGGCTGGGTGGTAGCAGACGCCAGCCAGACTCTCCGAGAGTCTGGCTTTGTTTTCAGAAAAGTCTACAATCAAATAATTCTCCGTGCAGTTGCTCCTCAATACTGGGTAAACCACAGGAATCTTCACCTGGGACAAGTACCGAAAGTACGCTGGGGTCTTGTCCCAGGGAGGCTGAATACAACAAGAATCCTGTAATTGATGCCCCTCAGTTGCAAGGCTGTCCTGAGGGATAAGGATGATTCTCTGGGGAGAGAGAGCTGAAGACCCTGGCAGATACTCCTCTGGCTGGCTGCAAGTGCTGTTGCTCATTTTGTTAGAAATTTACTGTAGTGAGTAATCTTTGCCGATTGTAAGCGCTGATTAGATTTGTAGTGATTATAAAATGAGCGGAAATATTGATTTTGGTGGAAAAGGAACTGGGAAGGTGGGAAGGATCAAGTCCTTGGATCCAGATCTAACAGCTTGAAGCTCCAGCAGGCTGCTCCACAAGCGAAAATTGCAGTGTGTCCTCTAAGTGGGGATCTTTACCTGGTGTTGTCGAGGATTCCTTGTTTGGCTGATTGATCATTCCATTTGCTTTTGAGCTGCATATTGCCTGATGTCTCCTGGAGAACAGGACAGCAACAGCAGCATCCCAGAGGGCCCAGCCCTTGGATTCAGCGATATTACAGTAACAGCCACCTGTCAGTCATGAAAGCGCCAGCACTCATCTGGCACAGGGCCAGGTGCTGTAGGTACAGTTACAAGTTCCATAGAGCTACTGGCCAGAACAGAACAGACCCAAAACATAAGTTTGGGACCCAGGGCTCAGTAATATCTCAGGCCCCTGACTATTAAGTGACATTTCTGGGAAGATTCCTGGGTCTGAATTCTTCAGTCTTTTCAGTCCAAGGCCAGTCATCTGACTAGTTCGTTTCTCCCCTCACCACTACACAGTGAAAAAAAGGAACCTGCAGGGGGCCAGCATTCTCAAGTGGACCTCGTGAAGGTGACTGTGAGAGTCAAATACAGTTTAGAGACTGCTTGTACTTTGTTCCTTGAGAGCTGACTCTGCAAAGGTGTAGCCATTTCAGTCCAGTACTAGCGTGTTCTGGCACTGTAGCGCCCTCCCCCTGGTGTCCCAGAACTGCCTCCTGGAACCTAGCCTGCTGCCTTGCCCTTAACTGCCACCTGGACACACATAGCATTCTTACTGCCTGCAGGAGTCCCTGAACCCCCATCCCTCACAGTCCTATCTGAGAGCCAACGCCCTGACACTGGAAAAGTGCACTCTGGACTATGATCATAGACACCTGGTCATACTTCCCTGGGGGTTGCCAACATCCTGTTGTTTCCCAGTGGACAGGAATGTCCACTGTCGAATGTAATGGGCCTGTAATCAAGTGGCTCTGAGGATGCAGCACTGAAAGTAGACAGAGGTGATGAGTGCACTCAGATATTTGCAGTAAGATTTGAATGCGCTTCTAATTCATGACTGGGAACTGAACACCTAAACAGTGGATTGGGCTTATCTTTAGGATCAGAACTGAACACCCCTCATGAATGGTTGGTGTGGGCAGCCATTATTGAAATGCAATCCGAAAACCCTGGGACTCACGGTGTGACAAGCAGGTTCTTGATAGGCATGGTAGCTCCAGTTTCACGAGCACAAATCTTGAACCGATCTTTCACTGTCTCAGGCTGACATCTGCTCCACAGGCAAGTACTGACTTTTGGCGTGACTAATGGCCCCTGCACAGGTGCTCAGGCAAAATAGTCACGAGTCAGATAGCAGATATCCATGGTGACAAGAATTTATACTCCTACATCATATGGAAGGAGCTATGCCTCAGGCTATTGGGGTTGCTCACAGCCTTGCAAAGTGGAGCAATCAGAGTGTAGCAGCTTCAGAAACAAGCCAGAGGATGGAATGCTCTGCTTTGGCAGGACAGGATGAGGCAGACCTGGCTGAAGATGCCAGGGGCAGTGTGCTGTGCCACAAAGCTCCTGTGCAAAGCTGTGGTCCATGAGCCCCTCTCCCGCTGAGTCTTACCCTGGCCTGAGCTTCCTTCTGTGAGTACTATCGTTGCTCACACTTTGGACCTTGATGACGGTGCTTGGTTTCCAAAGGGAGCTGGGATCAAGCCACCATAGGGTGAAGCAGTTGAGGGACCTAGCCAGGACCTGGCTGAGACACATGCCTACCCTCACAGGAACCGCTGAGGACAGGCCCCAGGGCATTCCTGCACTCTCCTCCTATGTCGCTAACCCAGCTGAACAGGCAGAAGGAACAGGTACTTAGAATACAGCCAGTCATAAGGGCCTGAGTCGTCAGCGAGCACTCTGGGGATCACACACAGGTACTGGTGATTTGGACCTTGAGAGAACTGAGAAAGACAGCACCCAGCCACAGTCTTTCCTTTCCCTCGTTGCTGTAGTTCTCAGGTCAAGGAGCGTGCTCCAGGCGTGGCTGACATTGTTCTTGCTGACTGAGTCTCAAGCCAGGCTCTAAGCCTTGCATTTTTATCCTCACAACCCACCTCCTTTTGTGGATCAGTGATTCCAGCTTCCTTCTTTCGCCAGTGTGAGGGGCCCCAGCGATATGTCCTGGAGCCACAGCGACAGAAGTGTGATTATATAAGCTTAGGACACAGTGAGGAGACTAGTCTGAAGGCGGGCTGGCCCCTGGATGAATGGGAGAAGTTGGTTCTGACGTTCAGCTCATGTTCCTGGTCACAGTGGTCCACTCCTCCTACCTGGGGAAAGGGATGCTTCAGTGCAGGACATTCCAAAGGCTTCTGTTTCCAGCACTGCTCCCTCCTTAGGAGAGGGGCAAGTATCAAGTCACATGACTGGTATTGGTGGGAAAGGCATAGGTGAATGATCACTGGAAAGCTGACAGTTGAGCCTATAGGGGCACAAACTCTCCATCTGGACCCATTTCATGGGTACTTTTCTCTAAGGTGTTACACATCTTCTTGCTGTGATAAATAGAAGAAAAAGTGCACCCCTTGCTCTGTCCTTGATGTCTTGGAACACTCACCACAAAGGCACAGCGGGTTCTGGGTCACAATAGACTCCCCAGGAAAGTGCTTTGGGAGGAAAGTGCTTTGGGAGGAACACAGCTTTTCCTTTGTCCTCTCTGCAGGTGCATGTGTCTTGGAAGCTTCTGCCAGGGCCAGCTCCCACAGGCCAGCACCCTGATCCCTTCCAATGGTGCACTAGCCCTGAGTGCATTCCCATCTAGCGACAGAACCACTTGTGTCAGGTCTGCACAATACTAAGGTGAGAGAGGCACCTTTCCTTGATAACAGGCTTTGAGGGAAAACAAAATTCTGTACCCATCAATGTACATGTGGATCACAAGACATACACAGGTTCAGAAACATTAAAGTGTGGATGTAAGTTATGTCTCAGGCATAGGATAACAAAAGCCACTTCCACTTTGCCTCCTCATGTAGGTCAGGCATTTTATATGCAGCTGATAGCTGGTATAAAGTCACTGTAATTCTCTGCATCTGTGCTATGACATTCCCAATGTAGAAATGAGGAAACAGAGGCCATGGAGTTTAGCTGATGGGCTCTACTTCAAAGGGACAAGAATCATACATCATACTTAAACTGAGCCCCCTAAAAGTCCTATTCCCTGTCCCTACACTGACTAGCGCTGTGGCCCACACGACCAGGGAGTGGCATCTGTCACCCACAGGTACTGAATGCCCGATTCCTCAGGTCACATCATTGAGAACTGTGGGGAAGTCAGGGAGAGCATCTCTCTGCACACTGCCCACTCAGCTTTTGTCTAGCTAGTCCCTGAGTCACCATCTCCACTGCCATGGAGACCAAGTCCCCAGGAGGACACTTGGTGTTTAGGAAAGAGTCTGTAAGGTTGGAGTCGCTTCCAGTTGAATGAACATGTTGCAGGTCAGACCCTCTGGAAGGTACGCTGAAATCCAGGGATGGACCCTGTACCCAGGGCACCTAACAGACCTCATCCCCTTCTGGCCTAGCTGGCTAAATTACTTAACCTTCTGGAAAATCAAAATATGGAGACACTACCAATATCTGTTCGTTCCAGGGATGAGTGCTAGAATGGAAATTTGAATAGGAGAAGCACAGGGAATTTAGTCAAGTGATGAAACTGCTCAGCATGGTTGTGTACTGGCAGTTACATGACACTATTCATTTTGCAAAATGTGTAGCGACTTCAAGAAAAAGTGACCCTTACGATGTTCACGTTTTAGGAATATGCAGGACTTCAATAAAGGACAGATGCAACAGAAACTATGACACAGCACAGTAGCTGTGAGGCAATTGTATGAGACAACCTCTGTGATGGGTCTCAGGAGAAATGGTGCTGGTCTGAGTAACTTTGGAAGTGAATGTATAGAAATAAGGTCAAGAGCAACTGTACTCAGTGACTAGCAGTTAGTTGATAAAGCTGATCCTGCAGGGATTGGGGTTAATATTCTGAGGTCAATATTGGAGGGCACTTTAAAAATTTCATAGAAAATGTAATTAAAAGATGAGTTTATAGCGGTGGGAAAACCTTGAATTCCATGCACAGTTTTTCCATAACACGCATTTCTATGAACTTTCTGAAATCCCCTCATATATATGTTAATTGCCATGGACAAACTAAGAGTCTGGTTGGAAGGTGATGTCAGCCAGATTTCTCACTGTCGAACAGCACATTTCTGTATAAACACAGAAACCACACCAGAAACGTCTTGTGGTAATGGATTAATGTTGAAGATTTCAGCAAACCTCTTGTGATCATGGCACACTTAAAGGACACTGGGACTGGGGGCGGAGCCAAGATGGCGGATAGTGAGGACGTGTGCCTTAGTTTGGGAAAATAAACTTTCATAAAAGTGGAATTACTGTAGCCTCAGGAAAAGACTCAAGAAAAAAACTGCAGAGGAAACGCTTCCGGATCTCGTGGATGAGACACAGAGGACTTACAGGGAACCCACCGCGTGGAAAACCAACCGAGAGGAGCCGAGTGGCAGCGGCGAGAGAGGAGCCAGAGCCTCAGAATCTCGCCAGCGCGGGAACGGAGGAGGAGGGTAAGACAAAGACCTGAGAAGTCCGAGACATTGGGGGGAGGGGGAACAGAGGCCTCTCCCTTCACTCACCAAGCAAAACAAAGAACACTGCGAATTTACATATGTAAAGCTCAGCCAAACTCAGTATCTTTAGCGAAACTGGAGAACACATTGAGGGCTGCATAATCTCTGTGGATGGTCCCAGAGATCAAAGGAATACTCACAAAGGCCAGATTTCAACTACACTCAACCCCACTCCCAACTGAGTCAAAAAAAAAAAAAAAAAAGAGAGAGAGAGCGAGCGAGCCAGCAAGGAGCAAGTGAGTGAGAAATCTGGGAGAGTTGCTCTTTACACAGCCTTAAACCTGAAGAAACAAGCATAGCTCTCTGGCCACACCCATCACAGCCCCTAAGGCTCCAACAAAGCAGACAGCTCACTTAGAGGCATAGTATAACGAGAGAAAAAAACAAAAACAAAAACACCACAAATTATCTCTAACATGCCAAGCAAGAAACATAGAAGCGGAGGTACCAAGGACAGGGAAGGCACTATGACGCCCCCAAGTGAACAAGACACGCCAATGCAAGATTATGAAGATTATGAGATAGAAGAAATGAAAGATACAGATTTCAAAAAATTTATGATAAGAACATTAAGAAGTTCTCAAAAACAAATTCTTGAACTACAGAAATCCTTAATGGACAAGATAGAAAATCTCTCCCGTGAAAATGAAATATTAAGGAGGAATCAAAATGAAATGAAAAAACTAATGGAGCAGGAATTCGCGATACTGACAAAAAACCACAATGAAATGAAGAACACAATAGATCAAATGGCAAACACATTAGAGAGCCTTAAAAACAGAATGGGTGAAGCAGAAGAGAGAATATCGGAATTAGAAGACAGAGAACAGGAAAGGAAACAGTCAAATCAAAGAAAAGAAGAAGAAATCAGAAATCTAAAAAATACTGTCAGGAACCTACAGGATACTATTAAAAAACCTAACATTCGGGTTCTAGGAGTTCCTGAAGGCATGGAAAGGGAGAAAGGATTAGAAGGCCTTTTTAGTGAGATACTAGCAGAAAATTTCCCAAGTTTGGAGAAGGACAGAGACATCCTAGTACAGGAAGCTCAGAGAACCCCTAATAAACATGATCAAAAGAGATCCTCACCACGACACGTCGTAATCAAACTCACCACAGTGAAACACAAAGAAAAGATCCTAAAATGTGCAAGAGAGAAACGCCAGATTACTCTCAGAGGATCTCCAATTAGACTTACAGCTGATTTCTCATCAGAAACCCTACAAGCCAGGAGAGAATGGCGAGATATAGCCCAGGTACTAAGAGAGAAAAACTGCCAGCCCAGAATATTATATCCTGCAAAGCTCTCATTTGTGAATGAAGGTGAAATTAAGACCTTTCACAGCAAACAGAAATTGAAAGAATTTGTCGCCACTCGTCCAGCCCTGCAAAAGATGCTTAAAGATGTGTTACATACAGAAACACAGAAACACGGTCACCAATATGAAAGAAGTTAAAGGAAGGAAACCTCACAGCAAAAGATCACAGGAATCTCAAACCAGATATTAGAAAATATCTTTGGCAAATGGCAGGGCAAAGTTACTCCTTCTCAATAGTCACATTGAATGTTAATGGCTTGAACTGTCCAGTTAAAAGACACCGATTGGCTGACTGGGTTAAGGAACAAAACCCATCCTTTTGCTGCTTACAAGAAACCCATCTATCCAACAATGATCCATACAAGCTGAGAGTGAAAGGCTGGAAAAAGATATACCACGCCAACAGAAATGAAAAGAGAGCGGGCGTAGCCATCTTAATATCGGACAACATAAACTTTACCACAAAAACTGTTAGGAGAGACAAAGAGGGGCACTATATAATGATTAAGGGATCCATTCAACAGGAAGATATAACGATTATCAACATATATGCACCTAATCATAGGGCACCAGCTTATTTAAAAGACTTGTTAAGGGACTTAAAGGGAGACTTAGACCCCAATACAATAGTACTGGGGGACTTCAATACTCCACTCTCAGAGATAGACAGATCAACAGGACAGAAGATCAACAAGGAGACAGTAGATTTAAATGACACTATAGCCCAAATGGATCTAACAGATATCTACAGAACATTTCATCCTACATCTAAGGACTTTACATTCTTCTCAGCAGTACATGGAACCCTCTCTAGGATTGACCACATACTAGGCCATAAAGCAAGTCTCAGCAAATTCAAAAGAATTAGAATCATACCATGCAGCTTCTCAGACCACAAAGGAATGAAATTGGAAATTGGCAACTCAGGAATCCCTAGAGCACGTGCAAACACATGGAGATTGAACAACATGCTCCTGAATGAACAATGGGTCATAGAAGAAATTAAAAGAGAAATCAAAAATTTTCTGGAAGTAAATGAGGATAACAGCACAACATACCAAAACCTATGGGATACAACAAAAGCAGTGTTAAGAGGAAAGTTTATATCAATAGGTGCCTACATCAAGAAATTGGAAAGGCACCAAATAGA
This sequence comes from Lepus europaeus, assembly GCF_033115175.1. Classification (NCBI taxonomy): domain Eukaryota; kingdom Metazoa; phylum Chordata; class Mammalia; order Lagomorpha; family Leporidae; genus Lepus; species Lepus europaeus. The sequence continues at coordinate 4,585,084 of NC_084850.1, forward strand.
TGAGCTTTCAAGTCATCTCAAGGATCTAGAAAATCTGCAGCAAGCCAAACCCAAACCCAGTAGGAGAAGAGAAATAATTAAAATCAGAGAAGAAATCAACAGGATTGAATCCAAAAAAACATTACAAAAAATCAGCCAAACGAGGAGCTGGTTTTTTGAAAAAATAAACAAAATTGACACCCCATTGGCCCAACTAACTAAAAAAAGAAGAGAAAAGACCCAAATCAATAGGATCAGAGATGAAATGGGAAACGTAACAACAGACGCCACAGAAATAAAAAGAATCATCAGAAATTACTACAAGGACTTGTATGCCAGCAAACAGGGAAATCTATCAGAAATGGACAGATTCTTGGACACATACAACCTCCCTAAATTGAGCCAGGAAGACATAGAAAACCTAAACAGACCCATAACTGACACAGAAATTGAAACAGTAATAAAGGCCCTCCCAACAAAGAAAAGCCCAGGGCCAGATGGATTCACTGCTGAGTTCTACCAGGCATTTAGAGAAGAACTAACTCCAATTCTTCTCAAACTATTCAGAGCAATCGAAAAAGAGGGAATCCTCCCAAATTCTTTCTATGAAGCCACCATCACCTTAATTCCTAAGCCAGAAAGAGACGCAACATTGAAAGAGAATTACAGACCAATATCCCTGATGAACATAGATGCAAAAATACTCAATAAAATTCTGGCCAATAGAATGCAACAACACATCAGAAAGATCATCCACCCAGACCAAGTGGGATTCATCCCCGGTATGCAGGGATGGTTCAACATTCGCAAAACAATCAACGTAATACACTACATTAACAGACTGCAGAAGAAAAACCATATGATTCTCTCAATAGACGCAGAGAAAGCATTTGACAAAATACAACACCCTTTCATGATGAAAACTCTAAGCAAACTGGGTATGGAAGGAACATTCCTCAATACAATCAAAGCAATATATGAAAAACCCACGGCCAACATCCTATTGAATGGGGAAAAGTTGGAAGCATTTCCACTGAAATCTGGTACCAGACAGGGATGCCCTCTCTCACCACTGCTATTCAATATAGTTCTGGAAGTTTTGGCCAGAGCTATTAGGCAAGAAAAAGAAATTAAAGGGATACAAATTGGGAAGGACGAACTCAAACTATCCCTCTTTGCAGATGATATGATTCTTTATTTAGGGGACCCAAAGAACTCTACTAAGAGACTGCTGGAACTCATCGAAGAGTTTGGCAAAGTAGCAGGATATAAAATCAATCCACAAAAATCAACAGCCTTTGTATACACAGGCAATGCCACGGCTGAGGAAGAACTTCTAAAATCAATCCCATTCACAATAGCTACAAAAACAATCAAATATCTTGGAATAAACTTAACCAAAGACGTTAAAGATCTCTACGATGAAAACTACAAAACCTTAAAGAAAGAAATAGAAGAGGATACCAAAAAATGGAGAAATCTTCCATGCTCATGGATTGGAAGAATCAATATCATCAAAATGTCTATTCTCCCAAAAGCAATTTATACATTCAATGCAATACCCATTAAGATCCCGAAGACCTTCTTCTCAGACCTAGAAAAAACGATGCTGAAATTCATATGGAGACACAGAAGACCTCGAATAGCCAAAGCAATCCTGTACAACAAAAACAAAGCCGGAGGCATCACAATACCTGATTTCAGGACATACTACAGGGCAGTTGTTATCAAAACAGCATGGTACTGGTACAGAAACAGATGGATAGACCAATGGAACAGAATAGAAACACCAGAAATCAATCCAAACATCTACAGCCAACTTATATTTGACCAAAGATCCAAATCTAATCCCTGGAATAAGGACAGTCTATTCAATAAATGGTGCTGGGAAAATTGGATTTCCACGTGCAGAAGCTTGAAGCAAGACCCATACCTATCACCTTACACAAAAATCCACTCAACATGGATTAAAGACTTAAATCTACGACCCGAAACCATCAAATTATTAGAGAGCATTGGAGAAACCCTGCAAGATATAGGCACAGGCAAAGACTTCCTGGAAAATACTCCAACAGCACAGGCAGTCAAAACCAAAATTAACATTTGGGATTGCATCAAATTGAGAAGTTTCTGTACTTCAAAAGAAACAGTCAGGAAAGTGAAGAGGCAACCAACAGAATGGGAAAAAATATTCGCAAACTATACTACAGATAAAGGATTGATAACCAGAATCTACAAAGAAATCAAGAAAATCCACAACAACAAAACAAACAACCCACTAAAGAGATGGGCCAAGGACCTCAATAGACATTTTTCGAAAGAGGAAATACAAATGGCCAACAGACACATGAAAAAATGTTCAAGATCACTAGCAATCAGAGAAATGCAAATCAAAACCACAATGAGGTTCCACCTCACCCCGGTGAGAATGGCTCACATTCAGAAATCTACCAACAACAGATGCTGGAGAGGATGTGGGGAAAAAGGGACACTAACCCACTGTTGGTGGGAATGCAAACTGGTTAAGCCACTATGGAAGTCTGTCTGGAGATTCCTCAGAAACCTGAACATAACCCTACCATACAACCCAGCCATCCCACTCCTTGGAATTTACCCAAAGGAAATTAATTTGGCTAATAAAAAAGCCATCTGCACATTAATGTTTATTGCAGCTCAATTCACAATAGCTAAGACCTGGAACCAACCCAAATGCCCATCAACAGTAGACTGGATTAAGAAATTATGGGACATGTACTCCATAGAATACTATACAGCAGTAAGAAACAACGAAACCCAGTCATTTGCAACAAGATGGAGCAATCTGGAAAACATCATGCTGAGTGAATTAAGCCAGACCCAAAGAGAAAAATATCATTTGTTTTCCCTGATCGGTGACAACTGAGTGCCAAAGGGGAAACCTGTTAAGTGAAATGGACACTATAAGCAACAATGAACTGATCAGCTCCTGTCCTGACTTTAGATGTACAATATAATACTTTATCCATTTTAGTATTTGTTGTTATTGTTGTTGTTCTAGTACTATTGGTTGAACTCAGTAATTAACACACAATTATTCTTAGGTGTTTAAATTTTAACTGAAAAGTGATCCCTGTTAAATCTAAGAGTGGAAAAAGAGAGGGAGGAGATGAACAATTTGGAACATGCTCAATCGGACTGGCCGCAAATGGTGGAGTTAGAAACGTGCCAGGGGATTCCAACACAATTCCATCAAGATGGCATGTACCAATGCCATCGCACTAGTCCAAGTGACCAATTTCAGCTCACAATTGATAGCTCTGATAGGTCTAAGACTCAAAGAGATCACACAAACAAGACAAGTATCTGCTAATACTAACTGATAGAATCAAAAAGGGAGAGAAAGATCCAACATGGGAAGTGGGATACACAGCAGACTCATAGGATGGCAGATGTCCTAAACAACACTCTGGCCTCAGAATCAGCCCTCAAGGCATTCAGATCTGGCTGAAGAGCCCATGAGAGTATAGCAGGCATGGAAAACCAAGATATCATGGAAAAAAAAAAAAAGACCTAAATGAATGATCTCTGTGAGTGAGATCCCAGTGGAAAGAATGGGGCCATCAAAGAAGGAGGTACCCTTCTCCGAAGGGAGGAGAGAACCTCCACTTTGACTATGACCCTATCGGAATAAGATCAAAGTCAGCGAACTCTAAAGGCTTCCATAGCCCTGGCAACTCATGACTAGAGCCTAGGGAGATTACTGACGCCATGAACAGGAGTGTCAAATTGTTAAATCAGCAACAGGAGTCACTGTGTACTTACACCCCATGTGGGATCTGTCCCTAATGTGTCGTCTAAAGCCAAGTGATGCTATGACTGGTACTGAAACGGTATTTTTATACTTTGCGTTTCTGTGTGGGCGCAGACTGATGAGGTCTTTGCTAATTATATACTGAAGTGATCTTCTGTATATAAAGAGAATTGGAAATGAAAAAAAAAAAAACAACCTGGTGTTAAAATGGAAATGGCATAGAAAATTAATTAATTTGAAAAAAAAAATTATGTAGGATCTCTGTCTTTAATATGCTGTACATTGCTATTTAATGCTATAATTAGTAATCCAATGGTAGTTTTTTTCACTTGATGTTGCTATATGGGCAAAAAGTTGAAATCTTTACCTAATATATACTAAACTGATCTTCTGTATACAAAGAGAATTGAAAATGAATCTTTACATGAATGGAAGGGGAAAGGGAGCGGGAAAGGGGAAGGTAGCGGGCGGGAGGGAAGTTATGGGAGGGGGGAAGCCATTGTAACCCATAAGCTATACTTTGGAAATTTATATTCATTAAATAAAAGTTTAATTAAAAAAAAAAAAAAAAAAAAAAAGGACACTGGGACTGAATACTGCCTTGCCAGCTGTGAATAAGGTGTCGCATTACTGCACAGCTTTAAAGATACTGAGTGTGAGGCATACAGAAACTCCAAAAAGGCTTTACAAGTTTTCTAAAAGTCTCACAGTACAAACACAGAGGTTGTGGCACAGTTGGGTAAGCTGCCCCATGGAATGCCTGTATTCCATATCACAGTGCCTGGTTGGATTCCTGGATATTTTTGCATCCAATCCTGCTTCCTGCTAACGCAACCCTGAGGCAGCAGGTGATTTCTCAAGCAGTTTCTTCCCTACCCAAGTGGATTTGGGGGCTTCTGGCTTCAGTCTGCCCAGCCCTAGCTGTTGTGGTACTTGGGAAGTCAACTAGCACACGGAAGATTCTCTCCCTCTCCCTCTCCCTCTCCCTCTCCCTCTCCCTCTCCCTCTCCCTCTCCCCCGCCCCCGCCCCCTCCCTCTCCCCTCCCTCTCCCTCTCCCTCCCCCCCCCCCGCCTCCTCTCTCTCCCTTTCTGTCTCCCTCCCTCTCCCCTCCTCTAACTCTCTCCCTGGCCCTCCATCCATCCCTCCTCTCTTTCAAATAAACAGACTAAATATTTAAACATTTACAATAGAGAAATACAGTCTTACCCTTACATCCAGCTGGCATACTCACAAATTTTACTCAAGTAAATTGAAAAGATAGGTTCAAACATGCACAAGATTTTACAGGATTGTTTATAGTAGATGACTCAAAATCTCCAAATCTCCTTCTTCAGCAGATGCATGGGCAAATAGAGAGTGGCACATCTGAAACAGAATGCACATTTAAATTACATGCCACCCACCAATGCTCTAGGGCAGGCAGATGTGAAGGCCAGTTCTACGAAATGTCCCAAGAAAACTCGACACCATGTGATCTCAGTCTTTGAAAGCACACACGATGACAGGCAACTTTTCCCCTCATTCTCCCAGGCAAGCTCTCCTGGATTCAAAAGCACAGGAAAATCCATTACTCACAAAAAGAACGTTTGAAACAAGTTCATCTGTACAGCAGCAAGTGCCTTCAGCAACTTAATGGCATATTTAACATACCAGCCTGCATGCACCAAATCAATATATTCTTTAACCTTAGAAAAAATTTTCATTTGGGAATTGCTACATGCAAGATGGAGTAGCAGAAGCATTTGTCCATATCTGTGATGCATAAAATGCCTCTGTTAGAAATTCAACCTAAATAAGCAAACTAAGAGTCAATGAGCATCCCCGGGAACAGGTTTTCAGAATAGCAGTTAGGATGCCTGTTAACTGCCGCTTGTCCAGTTTCATATTGCCTGGGTTTAAAACACAGTTATGGCTCCTGACTCTAGTTTCCTGCTAATGCAGACCCTGAGGGGCAGCAGTGATGGTTCAAGTCACTGGATTCCTGCCACTCAGATGGGAAGGGAATCATCAGATAGCAGTCAGATCAGATAGCAGTCAGTCTCTCTCTCTCTCTCTCTCTCTCTCTCTATATATATATATATATATATATATCTTTCTCTCCCTCCCCCTCCCTCCCACCTCCCTCCTCCCTCTCCTACTTCCCCTATCTTTCTCTGTATTTCTGCATTTCAAATAATATGAAAATAAAAAATGAAAGAATACAATAGTATTATTGACAATAAAGGAATGCACATACTATACAAATGAAAAAGGTAACATAACTAAGAACAAAATAACAAAAATCAAGAGACTAGCTAAGGCCGGCGCCGTGGCTCAATAGGCTAATCCTCCGTCTGCGGCGCTGGCACAACGGGTTCTAGCCCCGGTCGGGGCGCCGGATTCTGTCCCAGTTGCCCCTCTTCCAGGCCAGCTCTCTGCTATGGCCCGGGAGTGCAGTGGAGGATGGCCCAAGTGCTTGGGCACTGCACCCGCATGGGAGACCAGGAGAAGCACCTGGCTCCTGCCTTCGGATCAGCACGATGCGCTGGCCGCGGCAGGCATTAGAGGGTGAACCAATGGCAAAAGAAGACCTTTCTCTCTGTCTCTGTCTCTCTCTGTCTCTGTCTCTCTCTGTCTTTCTGTCTCTCTCTCTCTCTCTCTCTCTCACTGTCCACTCTGCCTGTCCAAAAAAAAAAGAGAGAGAGAGAGAGAGAAAGACTATCTACACAAAAGCAACTGAGAACATGAAGCAGAAGTGGTACCACTCACAACTGCAATGAAATCCAAATTTGAATTAACCAGAAAACCTAAGAAAATTATCCAACATCATTACGGAGGAAACCATATGAGTTTCCTGGTAGATTCAGGGAAAAAAGAAATAAATGGAGAACACCATATTCATTGGTGAGGAATAGAATATTACAAAGATGCCAGTTATTGCAAAATTCTTTATAGTTTTAGTAGCGGCCAAAGTAACAATGAAGTTCAGGCTGTGTCCTCTGGTGCCACGTCAACACTGGACAACTGTAGAGGAAATGAAAGGGAAAGGGAAAGGGAAAGGGATTTGGAAAAGAAGGAATGTCAGCAAGAAAGTCTAAACAAGAAACATGAGAAAGCATTGGGGGAGAACAGAGACTGGAATTTGGGGTGTTGGGCTGGGCAGGGGAGGTGGAGAAGGTCTGTGGCCCGCATAGATGACAGGTGTCAGATTGGCTGGGGGGGGGGCGGTTTTAACTTCTACCCCCACTTCATTGTAAAACCTGAGGCTGGACCTCACTTAATAGAATATGAAAAATGTACCAGAATGAGAATAATGAATGTAAGAGTGAATCAGGAATGTCAATATTAGATATTCTTAATAAAATAACTGTGCAAATACTCAAAAGGTATGCATAAACACATACACATAAACACATACATGTTAGTCATAATATACAAATATATTAATATGTGTATTGAGGTATATAAGCAAATATAAGTATAATCCTCATATATACTTTATATAGTTTGAACATAAACTTGCTTGAGATGTAAAATGTATTTCTTACTAGGAGTGAGGAATAAAATGTGAAAATTCCAGCACTGTATTAAGAAAAGTTAAATTACATCAGATCAGCCCCAATACCCAAACTTGATGCTGTGGCTCTATCTCTTCCACATGATGTAAATCTTTGAGAACACAAGGTTTCCAAAGCCCACATCTGGCTGCTGAAGAGACCCCATGGAAGATACCCTTCTTCCTGGGCAGTGCACCGTGGTCTTGGTACTTCAGTGCCTCACCCAGCAAACTGCCTGGGACCACAGCCATTGCCTGCACACAGAACAGGTGCCAGAAGTGATATTAAGGGCAAGTCATTTACTCAACACGGCAGATGTAAGATGCCAGCATTTGTGGCTAAGGACTGAGGGAACCCCCAACACTGAATAATAGACAACACCCCACAAGATTCAGCCCAGCCCCTTCTCTCAGGCCAGGGAGAGCCCTTGCCGCACTGGGAGCCTCACCATGCCTCTCCCCACCACAACCAAGTCAGGGGACTGTGAGATTCAGAGCCCCAGTCTGTGGGGATCAGACACAGGTTGGCAGAGGTTGGGGGCTCAGCCTCTTCCTGGCACCAAAATAAAGACCCTGCAGGATGGGTGGATGGGCACCAAAAGTGTAAGCATGGCTGTCAGCCTCTGCCTCCTACTATCCCAACTGCCACTGTCAGGGGATTCTGGGACTCACATACTTGGTGAGTGGGAAACAGACACAAGTCTGCAGGCAGCACCGATCCAGGCGGTTCCAGTCAACCAGGCGAGAACGCCAAGAGAAGACAGAGGAATCCCCCTTGGGAATATCTCATGGCCCCTGGCTAGTAAGTGACAGGGCTGGGAGACAACCCTGGGTCGTAATTCTTCCGGGGCCTGCACTCTTCACCTTCTTCTCAGTCCAAGACAGACCATCTGATTAATTCATTTCTCCCATCACTACTCCACAGGGTGTCCCTGATGAAAATTTAAAAGAAGATCTTGGTGGAGACCAATATATTCAAGCTAACCCCAAGAAGGTGACTGTGAGAATCAAATACATTTTGGATGTTGCCTGCAATTTGTTCCTTGACAGTTGACTCTACCAAAGTGTAGATCTTCCAGTCTAGCCCCCAGCACATTCACGAGTGGAGTGACCGTCCCCTCACCTCTACCACATGCCTCCATCCAACACTGGAATCTGGCCTGCTGCCCTTGACTTCCCTGCTGCCTGGCATCTGTGGAGGCTGCAGGATCATCTGCACTTAGCGTGACATGCAGCACTGCTTCTCCCTGCAGAAATCCTTGATCTGCCATAGCTCACACTCAGTTCTCGCTGAGAACCACAACAACTGACATCGGAAAAGTTCGTGCTGGACCATGATATTAGACAACTTGTGATCCTTCTCTTGGGGTTGCCAACATTCTTTTTGTTTCAGCAATAGGAAGGGAGTGGAGTGGTTTGTCCCTTAATCAAATGGCTGTGAAGGTGGAAAGAGGCAATGAGGGTTTTCAGATATTTGCAGCTGGATTTGAGTGAGTTTCTTTTTCAAAGCAGGGAAGTGAACAGCTATGTAGTGGATCGAGCTTACTTTCAGGGTCAGAATCCAGAATCACTCATAAGTGCTGGGTGGGGGCAACCATCATTGAAATGCAATCCAAAACCCTGAGACTCATTTGCAAGGTGAACGGCGGTTTCTTGTTGGACATGGTAGCTCCACTTTGAGGAGGACAAATCCGGAACCAATGTTCTGCTGTCTCAGGCTGACACCTGCTCCACAGGAGAGTACTGGCTTTTGGTGTAACTTTGGCACCTGCACAGGTGTTCATGAAACACCAGTCAAGACTCAGGTAGCAGAGATCCATGGGGACTAGAATTTACTCCTGTATCCTATGGAAGGAGAAGGTCCTCAATGTATTGGGGTTACACACAGCCTTGCAAAGTGAAGCCTCCTTCTGGGAGCCTCGGAAATGAGGCAGGGGATGGAATTCTGTGCTTTGCTGGGGGAGAGTCCATGAAGACCTGGGTGAAGATGCCAGGGCCATTGCCCTGTCCCACGGAGCTGCTGTGCAAAGCCAGGGCCCACGAGCACTTCTGCTGCCGGGTTCAACCTGATTTGAGCTGCTTTCTGTGAGTACTACAATGTCTCACACACTTCGGTCCACTGTAGAGGTGCTGGGTTCCCAAAGGGAGCTGAGATCAGATCACCACAGGGTGAGGCAGTTGAGAGTTCTAGCCTAGACCTGGATGACACATGCCTAAGCTCACTGGAAGCCCCGCGTTCAGGACACAGGGAATCCCTGCACTCCCCCCCCCCCCCCGCAATCTCTAACCTAGCTGAATAGGCAGAAGGAACAGGCACTTAGAATACAGCCAGTCACAGGTCCGTGAAGCCAGATAGTACTCCGAGAATCATGCACAAAGGGACTGGTGGTTAGGACATTGCAACCACCGGGAAAGACAATCCTGAGGGAGGGGCACAGCCTGTCCTTTCCCCAAGTGCAGTGACCCTCTGCTCAATGGGAGCATTAAGGCACAGCTGGCATTGTTCCTGCTAACTGAAGCCCCTGCCACATATAAGCCCTGTGTTCTCATCCTCATTGCCATCTCCTTCTATGGATCAATGATGCCAACCTCTTTATTTCCCAGTGTGAGTCACAGCCGTGTGATGTCCTTGAGCCACGGCAGCAGGAGAGTGGGTATGTAACAATAGAGAAGAGTGAGGGGACTATGCTCAATGCTTCTGACTCCTGGATAAATGTGAGAAGCTGGTTCTGAAATGTCTTGGCAACAGTGGCCCCCTCTTCCTACCTGGGGAAAAGTGGTTTCAGCCCATGACATTCCGGTTGATTCTCTTTCCAGCATTGTTTTTCTCATTTGGAGAGGGGCAAGGCTCAGGTCATGTCCTCAGCATTCTTGGGCAAAGCACAGATGGACACAAACTGGAAGGCTGAGGCTTGAGCTTGTAGGGACAAACTCTTCATTTGGACACTTTTCATGGGTACCTTTCTCTAATGTGTTACACATGTCTTGTTGTCATAAATAGAACACGAAGTGGCTTAGTATGTTGTGTGTGGTAAAAAACATCAGTAACTACGTTCAAACGCACAGTATTATATCAGTCCTGTGGCTACCATGTAATATTAGCATCTCCAAGCAAATGTATGCATGTAACCATAAAAGGGAGACAGTGAGGCTAAAATCATGTTTAAGGAAATACCCTCTTTGTTCGGGACTCAGGCTTTTGGATAAGAAATCTCACCTGGGGATGATGCCGGCATAGTAAACACCTGCTTCCTGGTCAAAGGCCTTGGGGTCTTGTCTCAGAACATGGATCCTGCTACAATATCAGATGTGCGCAGTCCTAAGGTGAGGGAGTAACCTTCAATGTTAACCATTTTTCTGAAGGTAAAGAAATCCTGCACCCAGCAACTTACATGTGGATCACAAGACAAATACTGCTCGAGAAACATTAAAATATGGGGGCAAGACACATCTCAGGTACAAATTAACAAATGCTGCTCCCACCTTGCCTCTTCATTCAGGTCCTGCATTTTCCATGCAGATGACAGCTGGTATAAAGTGACCCCAATGTTCTGAACTTTTTTCTCTTATGACCAATGTGCAGGTGAGAAAACTGAGGCCCAGGGAAGTTAAGTGATGTGCTTTACTTGAAAACCACAAGAGTCGTATTCAAAGTGAACCTCCTACAGTTCCAAAGCCTTGTCTCCACACTGACCTGAGCTGTGGCTCAGATGAACCAGGGAGGGGCAGCTGTTACTCTGTTTCTGAATGACCAATGCCTCAGGTAACATGGTCACGAACTGTGGGGAAGCAGGGAGAGACTTGCTCTTGACACTGCCCCTTGGGCTTCTCCCCAGTTCCATGATGGCATCCCCCTTTGCAATGGAGCCCAGGTTCCCAGGAACACTTGGGGTCCAGGAGAGAGGATGTGAGGATGAAGGTGCTTCCCCGTGGACATGCAAGTTGCAGGTCACATCCTCTGGAAGCTACACTGAAGTCCAGTCAAAGGTCCTGCATCCCATCTACCTACCAGTCCTCATCCCTTTTTTGCCCATCTGGCTGATATATTTATCATTCTGGAAAACCAGATTGTAGAGACATGAATGAGACCTGTAGGTTGCAGGGATGAGGACTAGGGAGGAGTGTTGAATGGGAGAAGTACAGAGGATGTGTTCAAGTGGTGAAAAGGTTTGGATTCCTAGTGTAATGGCAGCAACATGTCACTATAAATTTTCCAAAATGCATAGAATCTACAGGAAAAAGAGTGAATCTTAGTGTGTGCACATTTAGAAAAATCTAGGAGTTCAAGAAAGGCCAGATGGAACACAGAATATGACACAGCATCTTAAGCATGACACAAAGGTGTGACACAACTTTTGTCGTGGGTCTCATGGGAAACAGTGCACGTCTGAGGAATGCTACAAGTGAGTCTGTAACAACAAGATGAAAAGTTATTGTATTCATCTGTATTCATGGACTGCAAGGTAGTTGATAAATTGTTTGCTACAGGAATTGACCTTAGTAATTCTGTGATCAATATCAGAGGGCACTTTATTTTTTCTACAAAGAAAACTTTTATTTAAGGAATACAAACTCCATGCATTTCATAAGTACAACTTTGGGAATATAGTGATTCTGCCCACCATACCCACTCTTCCCACCCTTCTACCTCCTCCCTCTCCCATTCCCAAGCCCATGCTCCACTAAGTTCCATTTTCAATTAACTTTATACAGAGAATACCAACTCCCTACTAAGCAAAGAGTTCAACAACTTGCACACACAGAGACACACACAAAACCTTTTTCCTACACAGACAAAACAAGGGCTGTTGAAATTCATTGCATTGAATATATTTGGATTGGATTTTTGTGTAAGGTGTAAGGTAGGGGTCTTGCTTCGTACTGCTGCATGTGGAGATCCAGTTTTCCCAGCTCCATGCGTAGAAGAGACTGTCCTTGCTCCAGGGATTGATTTTAGACACTTTGTCAAAGATAGGTTTATCATAGATATATGGATTGATTTCTGGCGTTTCTATTCTGTTCCATGATTTTAGACACTCTGTCAAAGATAGGTTTATCGTAGATATATGGATTGATTTCTGGCGTTTCTGTTCTGTTCCGCTGGACTATCAATCTGTTTTTGTACCAGTACCAACCTGTTTTCTTTATAACCACCCCGTAGTCTGTCTTAAAATCTGGTGTCGTGATGCCTCCGGCTTTGATTTTGTTGCATATGATTGCTCAGGCTATTTGGGGGTCTCCTGTGTTCCCATATGAATTGCAGCATCATTTTTCTATATCTGAGGCGAATGTCCTTGGTATTTTGATTGGTATCGCATTGAATCTGAAATTGTTTTTGGTAGTATGGACATTTTGATGATATTGATTCTTCCAATCCATGAACATGCAAGATTTTTCCATTTTTTTGAAAAGTAATGACTTTGCCCTGCCATTTTGTAATAAATATTCCTATTTTGCGCCTTCTTCTTCTTTCATAATTATGACTATGGTTCTGTGTTTCTGATTGTAGCACGTCCTTAACCATCTTTTGTAGGGCTGGATGGGTAGTGAAAAATTCTTTCAATTTCTGTTTATTATGCAACACCTTTATTTCACCTTCATTCATAAATGAGAGTTTTGCAAGCTACAGGATTCTGGGTTGATAGATTTTGTTTTTCTCTTAATACCTGGAATATATCTCGTCATTCTCTCCTAGCCTGTAGGGTTTCTGATGAGAAGTCAGCTGTGAGCTTAATTGGAGATCCTCTGAAAGTAATCTGTCATTTCTCTCATGCGCATTTTAGAATCTTTTCCTTATGTTTTACTGTAGAGAGTTTTACTACAATGTGTCATGGTGAAGATCTTTTCTGGTCATATCTATTAGGGATTCTGTATGCTTCCTTACATGGATGTCCCTTTCTTTCTCCAAATTAGGGAAGTTTTCTGTTATTGTTTCACTGAAAAGGACCTCAATCCCTTTTCTCTTTCCACCCCTTCAGGAACTCCTAAGATCCATATGTTGGGTCGATTGATAGTAACCTGTAGATTCCCAACAGTGTTTTCTAGTTCTCTAATTTGTTCTATTGAATTCTTCATTTCCAAGATTTCATTTAGATTTCTCTTTAAGATCTCAATTTCATGGGAGAAACTTTCTTTCATTTCACCTATGATTTGATTAGTTCTTGCATTTGCTTCTGATTACTTCTAAGTAATCCAGTGCCAATTTTTTTGAATCCTGTTTTTGACATCTCTTCAATCTCCTTATCTTCACAATCTATTATTGAAATGTTGAGTTCTTTTGGCGGTGTCTTGTTGTCTTCCTTATTTTTGTTCCTTGAACTGCTGCATTCCTTATTCAGCATTTGTGGAGATACTAGTTGGTTTCCTCTTTGTTTTTTCTGTGTGGCAGCTTTTATATTTGGACTACGCCTCTCCATATTAGTGGAGTGTCTACTTTTTCAGTGAATGCCTAGAGGCGAGTGGTGGGTGTGACCAGGGAGCCTTGTTCACTGCTCCAGTGTAAAGGGAGCATTCAAGGTGACACCCAGGTTGGGCATGGTAAATCTCTCTCTCTCTCTCTCTCTTTGTTTTAATCAGAGGGGAGGTTTGTTCTGCTCTATTGGCATAATCTCAGGTTCACCTCCTCTCTACAAAGGAAACCAGTGCCTGGACTCTAGCTCCAGTGGGTATAATATTCATCTGCACTGCCACAAGTACCACACAAAGAATCTGTGCAGTCCTCAATGTAACTAAGAGTCCACAGCAATGATCTTCACCAGGGAATCAAGGAGTCCTGATCGCATGGAACCTCCCACAGTGATGGCCCAAAGTCCCAGCCACATCCTGAGTCCTCCCACACAGCCTCAGTGTTTCCACAGTCCTGGTACCCAAGCCTCCCACAGTCTCGAGCACCCAAGCCCCTGTCAGTTCTCCCCACCAGACTTCAGGCATCTCCACTGAGCTCGTTGATGGGCGCATGGACACGAGCTGGAGCAGCTGTTACATATGTCCAACATGGCACCTGCTCTCTATCAGCTTGTTACAGGATGCCATTGCAGGGTGATTGACGATTGAGAAACCTGTCCCCCTTTTATTTCTCCTCTAGTTTGGCAGGTATACTATCCCCCACAGGACCCCCAGCCGGATCTCCTAGCAGCTTAATCGCGAATGGCTTGGGCTGCTGCAGTCTGGTCTCACCTCACTCCAGAGCTGGTGCTGAGGTTCTTGGCTGCTGAGTTTCTGAGTTGCGCATGTCCATACCCTCTACATAGGTCCACAGTGTCCCTCTAATTTGTGTGGAGTTCCCACTGGCGGTTTCTCCCTAACTCTTCCCTGAGACTGCACTCTCTTCACTTTTTTTTTTAAACTATCTTCCCCTAGGCTAGAGCAGTAAGCTCCCTCCCTACTCTGTCATCTTGATCCAATCCAGAGGGCAATTTAGAAAGCTCATGGGCAATGGAATTAAAAGATAGTTTAGAGTGCTGGGAAAATTTTGGATTCCAAACACAGCTTTTCCAAAATACGCATTTTTATGGACTTTGTGAAGTCCTCTCATACCTGTGTATTGCCAACTAAGTACATGGCTGGAAGAGTGGTGTGAGCCAGAATTCTCTCTGCTGAAGGGCACAGTAGTAAATAAACACAGGAAATTCACCACAGCCTTCTTGTGGTAATGAATTAGTGCTGAAGATTTCAAGAGAACTGTGGTAATCCTGGAACACTAAAGGAAAACTGGGGATGAATATCGCCCTGACAGTTATGATAAAGGGTTCATGTTACTGCAGAATTTTAATGATAAGGAAAACTGAGTATGAGACATAAAGAAATTCTCTGAAATGACATTGCTCTTTTTCTGTAAATTTCACATTATAAACACAATGTTGGGTATTGTGGTGCAGTAGGTTAAGCTGCCCATGGGATGCCTTCATCCCATAGCACAGCCCCTTGTTCAAGCCCTAGCTGCTCCATATCCCATCCAGCTTCCTGCTAATGCAATCCTGCAGCAGCAGATGATGGCTTAAGTGGTTGATTCCCTACTGCCCACAAGGGACACCCAGATGGATTTCCAGTCTTACCAGCTCTGGCTGTAGTGTGTATATAGGGAGTAAACCAACATAGAAGAAAACTCTCTCTCTCTCTCTCTCTCTCTCTCTCTCTCTCTCTCTCTTTCTCTCTCTCTCTCTCTCCACACACACACACACACACACACCTCTACCTCTACCTCTACCTCTACCTCTACCTCTATCTCTACCTCTACCTCTACCTCTACCTTCTCCCTTCCTATCTCCCTCATGGCCCTCTGTCCCTCTCTTCCTCTCCCTTTCTTTATCCCTTACAAATACCAAGGAAACAAAGCTTTAAAAAAGATAAACATGCTGTTACCATTATATCCAGCAGACATACTCCCAGATTTTATTTAAGAGAATTGAAAATATGGGCTCAAACATGCAAAAGAATGTACAAGATTGTGTATAGTAGATGATTCAAAATTGCCAAACTCTGCCTCATTCAGGAGGTGCACAGGTAAATAAATCATAGCACATCTGAAAAAAAATGCATATTTAAAGTGCATGCCACCTTCCAACGCTCTACATCACACAGGTATGGAGTCCACATCTTCCAAATGGTCCAAGAAACCTCATCACCATCTGATCTCAGTCTTTCAAAGCACACAAAATGACAGGCAACTCTTCCACTTATTCTCCGATGGAAGCTCTCCTGGATTCTGAGACCAAATGAGATCCACTCCCTGTGAAAAGAACATTTGGGCCAACTTCATCTGTATAGCAGCAAATACCTTCAATAAATTAATAGCATATTTAACATACCAGCCTGCATCCAAGAAATCAAAGTATTTTTTTTTTGGACAGGCAGAGTGGACAGTGAGAGAGAGAGACAGAGAGAAAGGTCTTCCTTTGCCGTTGGTTCACCCTCCAATGCCTGCCGCGGCCAGCGCGCTGCGGCCGGCGCACCGCACTGACCCGAAGGCAGGAGCCAGGTGCTTATCCTGGTCTCCCATGGGGTGCAGGGCCCAAGCACTTGGGCCATCCTCCACTGCACTCCCTGGCCACAGCAGAGAGCTGGCCTGGAAAAGGGGCAACCGGGACAGAATCCGGCACCCCGACCGGAACTAGAACCTGGTGTGCCAGCGCCGCAAGGCAGAGGATTAGCCTAGTGAGCCACGGCGCCGGCCTCAAAGTATTCTTTAACCTCAGAAAAAGTTTCTTACTAAATCTCTCCATATAAGCAAAAACGTGTGGTCATGTCTATGCATGCAGAAAAAGCCTCCGAAAGAAATTCAACCTAAATATTTTAGCAAACTAAAATGAAATGGGACTATCCAGGGACAGGCATTTATCACAGCAGTTAGGATGCCTACCCAGTGCCACTTGTCTTATTTCATATTGCTTGGGTTTAAAACACAGTTTTGGCTCCTAACTCCAACTTCCTGCTAATGCAGACGCTGGCAGGCAAAAGCGATGGCTCAAATCACTGAATTCCTGCCACTCATCTGGGAGACTTAAGTTTCCAGACCCTGGGCCCTGACTCTTGCAGGAATTTGGGAAATCAACCAGAAGATGGGAGCTCTCTGTCTCCTTATCTGTCTCTCAAATATATATGAAGAAAAATTGAGTTTCCTTTCCTTAAAATTGAAGCAAACATGGTTGAATATTAGATATCGCATGCATTCTCATTCAAGTCAGGGGCAAGTTATTGTATGCAGTCACCACAAAGATCCATGCCTGAAATGTAACCCAGAGTCAGAACTGCGGAAAGCATAAAGAAGAGATGTGAATATTGATATGACAATAGTGGGGTATGCATTTAGTGCAGTAGTTTAGCTGCTGCCTGATGGCAACATCCAATATCTGAGTGCCTGGTTCGAATACTTACCACTTTGCTTCCAATCCAGGTTTCTGCTAATACATACCCTGGTACTCAGTAAATGAAGGCTCAAGTTCCAGCGTCTCTTTCACCCACGTGGGAGGCCCAGATTGAATTTCAAGTCCCTAGCTTTGGCCTGGAGCTATTCCATCTGTTGAAGATATTTGGAGAATGAATCAGCTGATGGAAGATAAATATTGCTCTCTTTGCTTATATTTCTGCATTTCAAATAAAATGGAAACAACTGAAAAACGAAAAAAATTCAAGAGTATTATTGGCAAGAAAGCAATACATAGAATATACAAATGACAAGAAGACAACATAATTAAGCTCAAAATAGCAAAATCAAGAGCCTTGCTACCCAAAAGCAACTTAGAGCTGAAAATAGAAAAGCTACCACTCTGAGCTGCAATAAAATCCAAATTTAAATTAACAAGAAGCCTAACAAAAAATATCCAAGTTCACTATGGAGGCACATGTAAGAGTTTCCTGATAGATTCATGGAAAAAGCGAAAAGAAATGGAGGATAACACCATATTCTTAGTTGAGGAAGAGAACATTACAAAGATGCCAATTGTCTCAAAATTCCTCATAGATTTAACACCTCACCTGTAGTGGGCAAAGTGACAGTGAAGTTAAGGCTGTTTCCTCTCATGTCAAGTCAATACTGGACAACTGCAGAGGAAAAGAAATGGAAAGGGAAAGAGAAATGGGAAAGAAAGAATATCAGCAAGAAAATCTAAACAAGAAACGTGAGAAACCATTGTGGGAGAATAAAGCATGTAGGATTGGAACTGCTCCTGGAATTTGGCTGGGAGGGTCTCTGACCTGCACAGATGACAGAGGGCATTATGGCTAGGAGGGTAGTTTTAAATTTGGCCCCACGGGGCCCGGCACTGTGGCTTACTTGGCTAATCTTCTGCCTGCGGTGCCGGCATCCCATATGGGCACCGGGTTCTAGTCCCAGTTGCTCCTCTTCCAGTCCAGTTCTCTGCTGTGGCCCAGAAGGGCAGTGGAGGATGGCCCAAGCACTCAGACCCCTGCACCCGCATGGGAGACCAGGAAGAAGCACCTGGCTCCTGGCTTCGGATCGGCTCAGCACCGGCCGTGGCGGCCATTTGGGGGATGAACCAATGGAAGGAAGACCTTTCTGTCTGTCTGTCTGTCTGTCTCTCTCTCTCTCTCACTGTCTATAACTCTACCTGCCAAATAAATAAAAAAAAAATTTGGCCCCACTTCATTGCACAACCTTAGCACCTCATACCACAGGTTCTTATAGTCCTGGCTTAGTGACAGGGTAGCAGGGCAATAGACTTGGCTGGCAGGATGTGGCTTGAGTCTGTGCCAATTGGTAACCATGATCATTAGTGAGCACTGGCCTTTCCAAAACATTGTTTTTAACTCTGAACAAAAATTATTTACATTTATGGGCTACAGCTTTACATTTCAGAACATGTATACAATGTATGCTAGTTAAAATCTGAAATCAATATTGCCTTTTTAATTTTTTCATTTATTTTCATCTATTAAAAATGCAAGACAGAGACACAGAAACAGAGTCTCCCATGTTCTGGTTCACTCCCCAAGTATTCACAGCAGCCCAGGCGATGTCAGACTGAAATCTGGAAGCTTTGATCTTGACCTGAATCACTCAACTTGGTGGCAGGGGCCCAAGCACTTGAGCTATCATCTGCTGCTGCCTCCAAAGAGGCATTATCACGAAGATGGAATGGGAGCAGGGTAGCCAGGGCACCCAAAAGGACTCTGATTGGGATGCGGGCATCACAAGTGGTGCTTCCACACACTGCATCAAAAGCCCACCTCAGCAGTTCCTCTTCTTTAATGTTACTTGATGATCAGCAGCTTGGAGCTTCATCCTTCTACTGGTCCATACACTATGCACTAGATGATTGTGAACTATAGTCTCCCCCACTACGCTCTGTAACACTAGGAACTTATTTCACCTGTTGAACTCTGATCTGGTATGCAGTGTCTGGAGTTGGTCTTAGTCGCCATCTGAGACAGCCTCTGTTGAGGAGCACTGGACTGTTAGAAAAAATTATTTTAATGGACTAAAATGAATACACCAGAAACAGAATAATGAGTATAAGTGTGAATCATGAATGGTGACAGCGGATTTCTTTAATAAATGTGCAAATACTCAGACTAGATGCTTGTATAAAATGCATATACATCTAAATGCAAACACATTACAAAGGCATCATATATACATATGTTCGTTCATCTATGCATTGAGGAATATAAGCAAATGTAAGTACAATCCCCATATACACTTAACGCATGTAATTTAAGCATATCCTGGGTCGAGAGGTAAAAAGTATTTCTTACTATGAATGAGCAGTAAGATATAAAAATCCCGGCACTGCACTATGAAAAGTTAGATAACATCAAAACAGCACCACAGAACCAAATCAGTTGCTATGGCTCAGTCTCTTCAGCATAAAAGAAATCTGAGAATGCAAGGTTTCCAAAGATTCCCTCTCGCAGCTGAAAGCACCCATGGGAGATGATCGTCCCCAGCAGTGACCATGGTCATTGGTGCTGCAGCAACTCACCAGGCACACCTGTCTGGGACCGCAGCCATTGCCTGCACACATTGATACTGGACAGGAAGCCACAGGTGGTAAAAAGGGGGCATCCTGGGCTAGCCATTTAGTTAAGGTGGCAGATGAAAGACGTGGGTCTAAGTGGATAGAGATCGAGGGGGGCAATACCCCAGAACAGATAAAAACCGACAAGATTCAGGCCACCACCTGTTCTGAGACCGCGGAAAGCCCATCCAGCCGTGGGAGCCTCCAGAACTCCTCTCCGAGGACGACCTCATCAGGGGATACAGGCAGTCCGAGTCCTGGTCTCAGGGGAACATATATTGGCAGAAGGTGCAGATTCAGGCTCTGCCAGGCACCAGGGTAAGGACCCTGTGGCAAAGATAAGTGGCCTTTCAAATGCAGGCGAGGTTGTCAGCTGGCCCAGCTATCCCAACTTCCCCTGCCCGCGGATTCTGGGACTCAGGCCCTTAGTCGGTGGGGAGCAGACACAAGTCTGCAGGTGGCAAGGACTGAGGTTTTGCCAGGCCAGAAGTGGAGGACCCCGAGAGAAGACAGGGTGTGCAGAAGGAATTTTGTTCTTCCCCTTTGTCTGCCCTGGGAAATCCGGGCACAGTGGCCGGATGTGACGCACACTCATTTCCGCTTTCAGAATAAGCGTTTACCTCAGAGTGGTGGACCACCTCGCTGTCGGGGCAAAAGAACGCCCAGGCTGTTAGCAGTTAAGGTGAGACACTGAGCGGAGGGCTGAGGAAACCCCCACCCCACCTAGAGGGCCCCAAAGATCCCCGCTCTGGCCCGGCTGTCCTCTCGGAAACACCCCGGACCCACTTCTCCCTTGGTGTCCCCGCCCCCTGTAGCATCCGGGACTCTGGGAGTCAGAGCCTCAGCCGGGCATGATAGACTGAGGTCAGCAGAGGTTGGCCGTGAATCCCTGCCTGATTTCGAGGTGAGGAGGCAGGCAGCGGTGGATTTGGGGGACCCGCTTACCCCAAGAGAGAGACCCACTTGAGTCAATCTGTGGCTGTCCACGCGGGGAAGCCCCACACGGGGAGGCCTAATTTGCCCCTCCCCCCCCCCCGCCCACTTCGGCCTCTGGGGCGGAGAGATGTGAGGGCTGTGGTGTGAGAAGCGGCTGTGGGGATGGCCTTGGAGGGCACTGGGTTAAGCCGCTTCCCGCAAAGGCAGCATTGGAGTCCTGGCGGCTCTGCTTCCAGTCCAACTCCTGTGAATGGGCCTGGGAAGGCTGAGGAAGATGGCCTGCGTACCCGGATCTCTGCCACCCCCGTAGGAGACCCAGGCTCCTGGCTTGACCTGACCCGGGCTAGCCATGGCAGCTATTTGTGGGGTACACCAGTGGAAGGAACAGCTCTTTCTTGCTCTGTTGGTCTCTCTCCTTTTCTGGAGCTCTGCCTATCAAATGAATCAGAAAGTCTCATAAATCTTTAAAAAACAAACAAACAAACAAACGAGGCCCCTGTTCTGTCAGGCTTCAAGGAGAGGCGACAGCAAGATGTAGGGCACATAGAGCGCTTAGTCTGCAGAAGAAGAGGGCTCTGCAGAAGCATATCCCTGAATTAAATCTTCGGCTGGCCCTTTGTAGGGTGGTAGATGAGTCTGTGTTTCAGAAGCAGGACCTCTGGACTTTAGGGAGCTTGGAGGCCTGACAGATGGAGAATATCAGAGCCTCGGGTGAACAGAGGCTTTGGCGCAGTCCCTGGCAGGTGTAACGGTGGGACCATAAAGAGGATGCAGGGGACCTAGACCTGCAAGACGGGGGGACTATAGACCCACCACTTCTGTAAGGCAAGCTAGTCCCCAGTCAGAGTGCCTAGATGGTGCCCCTGCTGATTTTAATGTGCAGGTCAGAAGTTAGCAGCTTGCTAGTAGAAGCAAGGCCTTAGGTGAGCAGACTACAGGACTCAGGGCCTGCAGGGAGTCAAGGTGAGCACTGAGAGAGC
The DNA here is from genome assembly GCF_033115175.1 of Lepus europaeus. Taxonomy (NCBI): domain Eukaryota; kingdom Metazoa; phylum Chordata; class Mammalia; order Lagomorpha; family Leporidae; genus Lepus; species Lepus europaeus. Next base: position 4,606,781 of record NC_084850.1, read on the forward strand.
CAGCAAGCCGCCGGGATCAAAAATATCCAACCCAGCACCGCTGTGAGGTTTTTGAAATGCCATGAATTCCTTCTGGAGAACGGGAGTGGTCCACAAGGTTTGAGCCCGGGACACTGCCAGGAGTCAAGAGGAGGAAGCAGTAGGAAGTCAGAGGGATGCTAGACCACAGACAGAAAGGGAACTTTGGCCACCGGTTGTGGTCATGGTAAGCCCCGGCCTTGGTGGCCATATCCTACGCACCTCTCCTCCAGCTTCCCGGACATCAGGTGAGAATAGGTCTGAGGGGAGGCATTAGTCAGCACAGAGAGCCACAGCTCGCCAGCCGAGGGAGGAGTGCACTACTCTCAGGAGTCTAATGGAAGAATGTAGGGAAAGCATGAAAGTACATGCAAACTCCTTAGAAGCAGAGAACTCACAGAGCCTGTGTTCCTTAATGCTCCACCTGGGAAGTCACTAGGCAGGGTGAGTGTACTTGGGATCCTGTCCCTTCTGCCATGTGCTGGGGGATAGGAGGTTTCAGCGTAAGGGGGTCTAGGTCTGTGTCAGCAGAGGCAGCCACATACGGTGGTAAGCGGAGGGTGAAGTCCCAATGACGACCAGGCCTCAGGGTATAGCCCATTTACGGGACCTGAAGGTACCGCAGCCCAGAGAGATGGGCCCCACAGAGTCTGGATATCTTGGTTCCTGGCTCTGAAGGGAGCAGGTCAGAAGGATAGCTCCCGGCGTGTTCACTCATACAGGTAGAGGCACTTGGGGCCAGGTCAGGGAGTTGATCTATAGGGAGACTGTGGTATATATTCATGCTGAAATACTACTAGGCCATAAAAAAGAATGAAATCCTATCTTTTGAAACACATTGGCTGCAATTGAAACCATTGTTCTCTTTTTGTAAGATTTATTTATTTATTTATTTATTTGAAGGTACAGTTACAGAAAGGGAGAGAGAGAGAGACAGAGAGAGAGAGAGAGAGAGAGAGAGAGAGGAGAAAGAGAGAAAGGTCTTCCATCTGCTGGTTCATTCCGCAGATGGCCACAATGGTCGGAGCTGTGCCTATCCAAAGCCAGGAGCCAGGAGCTTCTTTCGGGTCTTCCGCACAGGTACAGGGGCCCCAAGGCTTGAGCCATCTTCTACTGCTTTCCCAGGCCATAGCAGAGAGCTGGGTCGGAAGTGGAGCAGCTGGGACTTGAACCGGCGCCCATATGGGCAGCTGGCACTGCAGGCAGCGCCTTTACCCGCTACGCCACAGTGCCAGCCCCGAAACCATAATTCTCAGTGAGATAAGCTTGTCCCAAAGACACAAATAACAGATAGTTTCCCTGTTTTCTGGTAAGTAAAGTCAGAGTACAAAACATGAAATGTTTGTGAAATAAACTGACATGTCCAGGTTTAAATATTGTTTATAGTCCTTGTCTATACTCCTGAGGGACAGTGGTTTTTCTGCTTTCTGCTTGTTAAATTCTGTATTTAGTGGAGGGTTAAGCTTGTGATTATAAAGCAAAGTACAAGTATACCATTGCAAAAATTAAAAGAAAAATAAGAAAGGAAGGAGGAAGGGAGGGTGGGTACAAGGGAGGGTGTGAGGGACAGAGTGTAAGGAGAAAATGTCATTATGTTCTTAATACCGTATTTATGAAATACTTGGAACTGGCTCTCTTAATATAAATTAAAAATTGGAAACAAATAAATAGTGAGGGTGTAAATGAGCACAAAGGGGACCATCCACACAACACATGGGAACCTGATGACTCTGGCCCATCCTCCAGTGAGGTCCAGGGGCCTAGGGAGGAAGCTTTAGGGTCCCCTCCATTCCACTAACAGAGCGCCAGGAGCTGGCAGTGAGCAGCTTGACCTTAAGCAGGGCTGTCAGGTCACAGAACACACAAGGCCCAGGCAGTGCCAAGAATCAAGGTAAGGCACAGCCTCTGAATGTGAGCTAAGGGCCCCATCCATCCCAAGGTGGGAGGGATCCCACAGGTGGCTGCTGGCCCTGCCAACACTGCTGTCATTGCTGGAGCCTTGCACAGTGCTGGCCAGATGGCTGCACCCTGGGAAGCCTTAGCTGGCAATTCCCCTGCCTGCTTGCACTTCTCAGGGGACAGTCGCAACAGCAGGAGAGGTGCCCTGTGAGGCCCTCTTTCAGCTCCCTGAGAGAAGGCCTATACGTGGGCCTGTGACACAGTCCGCAGTACTGGGATTCTCAGCTGGAGTCACTCACGCGCTCTCTCTCTCCCCAGGGCCTGAGGGTTCCCGGTCACCAGCTACTGGCTACCCTCCTGCCAGCTGTCCCGCGGAAAGTCATGATGCCTCACGGTCAGGAGAGTCAGCGCTGCAAAAGTGAGGGAGGCCTTCAGGCTCCAGGAGAAGCTGCTTGGTTTCCCAAGGTTGGGGAAGAGGAGGCCACTGCTGCTGGCTCCTGCCCCTCCTCTGATCTGATACCAGGTACTCCCCAGGGGGAGCCTGGGGCTGCGGTCCCGAGTCCTCCCAAGAGTCCTCAGAGAGCCTCCTCAACCACCAGCAGTTCATCTTCTGGATGCAGCCAATCCGATGACAGCCCCAGAAGCCAGGAAGAAGAGGGCCCAGCCCCCCGGCAGTACCTGGAAGATGCAGAGTTCTTGCTCCAAGATGCGCTGGATGAGAAGATGGCCAAGTTGGTGAAGCTCCTGCTTCTCAAGTATCTCAGGAAAGAGCTGATCTCCGTGGAGGAAATGCTGAGTTGTGTCACCATATATTACGAAGACTACTTCCCTGGGATCTTCTGCAAAGCCTTTGAGTGCATCCATCTGATCTTTGGCATTGAGATGAAGCAAGCAGACCCCACTGGCCATTTGTATGGGCTCGTCCCTGCGCTGGGCCTCACCTGCCATGATGTGCTGGGGGGCGACCAGACCATGCCCAAGACTGGGCTCTTGATATCCATCCTGGGCTTGGTGTTCATCGGGGGCAGGTGTGTCCCTGAGCTACAGATCTGGGAAGCTCTGAGTGTGATGGGGCTGTATGCTGGGAGTGAGCACTGCATCTTTGGGGAGCCCAGGAAGCTCATCACCGAAGAATGGGTGCAGGCAGGGTACCTGGAGTACCGGCAGGTGCCCCAGAGCGATCCTGCTCGTTTTGAGTTTCTGTGGGGTCCAAGGGCCCACGCTGAAACCAGCGAGATGAGAGTCCTGCAGTATTTGGCCAGGTTCAATAGGAATGATCCCAGATTCCACCCATCCATGAATCAAGGGGCTGTGGGAGATGAGAAAGAGAGCATCCAGGTAGCAGATGCAGGCGGGGCCATAGAGAGTGAGGGTGGCAGGGTAGAGCCAGGGCCAGGGCCAGTGTCTCCCGCTGCCCCCTGTGAAAGGGGGCCTGTTTGTTACTCTCCCTGCAAAGAAAGCAATGAGAGTTCTGACTAGTAGAATGCCAGAGTGCCCTTTTCAAGCATGGGCTATCATGGCTTTGTCCTACTTCTGTGCGGGTTACTTGGAAAGTACTCTCACCCCCACCCCCCACCGTTTCATATATCAAGATGTTATTTCTAGGGGCCGACGCTGTGGCATAGCGGGTAAAGCCGCCACCTGCAGTGTCGGCATCCCATATGGGTGCCGGTTTGAGTCCCAGCTGCTCTACTTGCGACCCCGGTCTCTGCTATGGCCTGGGAAAGCAGTAGAAGATGGCCCGAGTCCTTGGGCCTTTGCACCCACCTGGCAGACCTGGAAGAATCTCCAGGCTCCTGGCTTCGGATCTGCCCAACTCCAGCCGTTGCAGCCATTTGGAGAGTGAACCTGTGCATGGAAGTTTCTCTCTCTCTCTCTCTCTTCCTACCTCCTTCCCTCCCTCTCAACTCTCTTTTCCACTGCCTCTCTGTAACTTTGCCTTTCAAATAAAGAAATAAGTTAGTCTTTGAAATATGTTATTTCTATTAATATGTTATTTCTATTATTTCTATTAACCAGAGGGTAAGAGCTTCTGCACTGACGTAAATACAGGTCCATATTCACACACTGATAGCTCAACACAGAGGTTAGGAATAAGAGTTTTCCTTGTTATGCATGAAGTTAAAAACGCATCTCTCTTTGTGCTTGGTAGCAAAGCTATCCTAGCAATGGAACAGGTATTTCCTTGATATGTGAAAGAATTTAGCAGTACAATACATGAATACCAGAGAAATGTTGTATTCATTCTTTCCTCCAGGTATCACATTTTGGTTGTCCTGTAAAGTTACCCCCCTCTCCTCCCCTCCCCGTCATACACACACACATACAGAGAGAGAGAGACAGAGACAGAGAGACAGAGAGAGACACAGAGAGAGAGGCTTCTTCTAGGCTTACTTAAAAATGTAAAATAATTAAGACAATAAGTTCCTGTAATCACTGGCTCATTTGTTCCTTCCACATCCACTGAGCATCTGCTCAGTGGAGGCCCTGTGCTAGGAGTGGAGATGCTGGGGCAGGCCACAGCCCCCTTACCAGAGAAGCATAGAATCCAGGAGCTGCCATCATAGGCAGAAGGTGGAGAAATGTCCTTTGAGACAGAACCAATCAAGAGTGGTGAGCAGCTGAGTTTCTGGGAAGGACAGACGATTGTTAATTCCACGAGTTGTGGTCTTAGGGAAACTGCATTTCCTTGTGTGGGAGTTCCCTGTGATGAGACTAGGTCACAACAGGGACCAGTTCCTCAAGGAGTAGGTCTGACAGCAAAGCCAGGAATTGAGAACTGGATGTCACATAAAGCAGCGAGGATTCTGTGCCTGAGACAACAGTGGAAGGTGTCCTAGGCTGTTGTCCCAGTGAGGTTAACAGTGCCAAGACACAAGTGATTGATGGCCCTCAAGTACAAGGCTTTCTGGGGACAGAAGAGTGAATCTCCCAGGAAACAAGTACCAAACACCCTGGCAGGTACCTCCGGGGTTGTCATTAGGTTACTTTGTGTGTGCATGTGTGCATGTGTGTGTGTGTGTGTGATTGGAAGAGTTCTAGACAAAGGTTAAGTTTTGGATGAATAGGAATTGAATGCAAATAGTGCTTTGGCTGGAAAGTGAGCTAGGAAGGAAGAAATGAAGATTTCCCTGGCTTCCATTCTGGCAGCTTTGAACTTCACGCTCATGAAGATGGTGCAAGATGCCCTCTACATGGGAATGTTGACCCAATTTTATTCATGATGCTTCCTTATTTGGTTAATTATTGCCTGTACTGTGGTGCTACAATGACAATGAGTACAATACAGCAGCCACAGCATCCCAGAGTGACGAGGTCTGGAGTCCAGTGCTATTAAAATGACAGCCACTCGCATGCCATGCATGAGACAACATCAGGAACTGCCCCAGATGCCTTAGGTACTGAGCCCGCATGGTGGAGCAGATAAGCAATGCTGCACACATGAGGAACCCAGGAGTTGGGAAATTTTCAAGAGCTGGTGACAGGGTTGGGAGGCGAACAGGGTCAGCATTCATATGGGGCCTGTGCTGTTTCCCCTACTCCCAGCCTGGGGCCAGCCTCTGATTCCAATTCCTCTCCCCACTAAGCATTGCATAGTTTCTCTGCAAACAGAAACTAAGATGCTGCTGCACATCAGTGTAGTAAACCCTGGCAAAACGAATGCAACAGAGTCCACAGACTCAGAATTGCCTGTGGCTGGATCCTTGACCTCTGTGATGGGGCTGGGGCCCCAAAGGAGACTGGGACCAGGACACAACAGGGTGATTACTTGTGATTTTCGGTAGGGAGCTGAGTGAGACACATGCCTAGCCCCATAGGAACCCTTTGGACCATGCCCCAGGGCAGCACTGTAGTCTCCTCCAAATGTCCCTAGCCAAGCTGAAAAGACAGAACTGAGGTTTTGAATCTAGCCCTGAATCCCCAGAGAGCACCCCAAGGAGAATGCACAAAAGAGGCTGGTGGTTAGGGCCTTGAGACCTCTGGGGAACACAGCTTGGGGAGGGGCACAGACTTTCCTTCATCATCACTGCAGGTGCATGTGTCTTAGATCTCCTTCCCAGGTCCAGAACCCACAGGCCCAGATCCTGATCCCTGCCCCTGGTGCATTAGCCATGAGTGTGACCTTGCTGCACTAGAACAACTTATACCAGGTCTGCACAGTCCTAAGGACTATTGGTCATGTATTTAGCGAAACAAAACAAAAACAAAAGTCCTCTACTGGAATTTTCTTCCAGGTAGTATTTCTTTTCCTTTTCGTTTTTGTGCTCTGAGTTTGTGTGGGAAGCTGCCTAAAATGAAATGCATATGTGTATGTGGACTGAACCAGCAGGGACAGATCTTTACTCTGTGCCTGTCTCTTCTTCAATTTCTCTGTCACTGAAATGAAGGAAAAATAGAAAAGCATTAAACACCATTTTCTTCCAAGCATATAAAAAGTATACTCTCGAAATACAGTGTATCATAAGTGAGATTAGGTTTGATCATCTATGTGCAGAAGAAATGTACACACTATATTATTGTACTGTAAAAACACCAGAATTTAGAAACCATGGTTGGTTGACTGTCTCGGGAAGCAACTGATTGAGTCTGGTGTTACAGTGTGTGAAAGAATTCAGCAGTGCATGGCTGGTGCTGTTGCGTATTGGGTAAAGCCACCACCTGCAGTGACCGCATCCCATATGGGTGCCAATTCAAGTCCCAGCTGCTCGACTTCTTATCCAGCTCTCTGCTATGGCCTGGGAAAGCAGTAGAAGGTGGCTCAAATGTTTGGGCCCCTGCACCTGCGTGGGAGATCCAGAGGAAGCTCCTGGCTTGGGATCGGCACAGCTCTGGCCGTTGCGGCCATTGGGGAATGAACCATCGGGATGGAAGATCGATCTCTGTCTCTCTGTCTCTCTGTCTCCCTCTGTCTCTCTCTCTCTCTCTCTCTCTCTCTCTGTCCCTCCTTCCCTCCCTCCCTCTGTAACTCTGCCTTTCAGATAAATAATAAATATGTTAAACATAGAATTCAGCAGTACAGCCAGAGTGAACAGAGGTTGATTTGCTGCAAGGGAGCAGCATGGCAGGCAGGACACCTAGAAGTTGACTATAGCTACCATGTGCTGCAAAGGAGCAGCATAAAAGAAATGCAGAGGCTGTCTGTTGCAACATTGACTCCAGTCTGAGATGTATACTTGTAGCTGCAGTCCTTTCATAGTGAGGGTGTTTTTACCCATGATTCAACATAATTTCCCAGGCAGGTGCTATTGATCTTCTGAGCAGGGCTGTGCAGCCTGCACCATCCATGGCTTTGGGACCATCCCAGGACCCAAACTGCAACCCTCCACATCCCTCACCCACCGACAGAAATGATAATGACAATTTTTTTGGCATTTGGGGCAAAGGTTTTCTCTCCTTTGAAAAGTTCATTATGGACAGATAAATCACATGGGTTTGGTCTGCCAGGGATTTATTTTTGTTTTGTTTCATTATAAAGATCTTATTTCTTTATTTGAGAGGTAGATTTACAGAGAGTGAAAGGGAGAGGAGACAGAGAGAAAGGTCTTCCATCTGCTGGTTCACTCCCCAAATGGCCGCGACGGCCAGAGCCAGGAGCCAGGAGCTTCTCAGGAGCTTCTTCCGGGTCTTTCAGGCAGGTGCAGGGGCCCAAGCACTTGGGCCGTTCTCTGCTTTCCCGGGCCATAGCAGAGAGCTGGATTGAAAGAGGAGCAGCTGGGACTAGAAGCAGCGCCCATATGGGATGCCAGTGCCACAGGCAGAGAATTAACCTACTGCTCCACAGCGCCAGCCCCTCTGCCAGGGTTTTAGCATATCCTGTTGTAGAGATTCAGGGGGTGGTGCAGTCTCAGGGAAGGGGGAGTGGTTCTTTACAGAAATGTCTGGCCGTATTATCCAGAAAAACGTAGGTAGCCTCATCTGGAGGAATTTCATGTGGATGTCACATTCCCATTTGGAAATGGATTTGCTGCAACCTGGAGGAGATCAACTGAACCATCTTGTCCAGAACCATAGGCCCAAGAGGTAGGGCAAGCAAGAGACATGTTGGAGGAATCACTAGGGGGCAGGAGAGAAGATAGAAGCCAAGCTCTATAGCCAGGGAGTTGAGCCCACATCTAGGGTCTCTGATTTCCTTCTAATCTTGACCAACCAAATTCCACAAAAACTGCTACAAAAATTTCCACAAAACTTCTACAGCGCACTTATAATCCCTGTGTTATGTGACCCAACTTTTCCTTTCTAGTCTAGCAATCCGTGCATGACAGTGCAAGGTAATTGGTCTTGCACTAATTTTGACTTTCCCTTTTGCAGCTAGAAAGAGATAGCTGTCTTTTAGAGATTGTTTCCTGACTTGTCAGATTGGTTTAGGCTGAGTAAAATCAAAAGTAGAACATAGAACTTTAGAGTTTTCCTTTGACAACAGCACTACACAGAGTAATAAACACACTTGTCTGATATTTCAGTCTCTTCAGTAACACTACGCATCATTGTTAAAAAGGTATCAGACAGGAGCCGGTACTGTGGTACAGCGATTTAAGCAACTTCCTGGGATGCTGGCATCCCAGATGAATGCCGGCTGTAGTACTGGCAGCTCCACTTCCAATCCAGCTCTCTGCTAATGCATCTTGGGAAGCTGCAGGTGATGGCCCAAGTGCTTGAAGCCCTGCACCCACGTGAGAGACCCAGATGAATCCCCTGGCCCCTGGCTTCAGCCTGGCACAGCCATGGGCATTTCAGGTGTTTGGGGGGGTTAACCCCGTGGAAGCCAAACTCTCCTGCATTGTTTTCTGCCACCTCAGCCTCTGATCCCTGTTTATCCTCCATCTCAGCCCCTTCTTCCTTGCCAACATCTCCACGATCCACTCCCCTTCATCATCCTCTCAAGCTCTGCCCTAACACAGATTCACAGCATGTTTTGCCTGGATTCTGGCAGGAGATGGCTAACAAGGCACAGTAGAGACCTCGGCATGTTGTTTGATCAGGAAGGGCCTTTAGGAAACCTGCCAGGAGTCATGACCATGGAGTAGGCGTGGTAAGATTCAGGCAGGTGAGTAACATGCCATGGAGACTGTCAATCATAAAACACCTTCCTTCGTGGATAGTGGCACAGGGAGGCCACTCAGAGGAGCAGGACTTTGTCTGAGAGGCTTCAAACTAGTGTATCGTGGGCAGATTCCGGGCATCCAGAGAACAGGAGAGCTTTCCCACAGGAGGACCTGGGGTGTCTGCTGTCTCCTCTGGACACAGCATGGGCTCAGTCCCTGGGTGCTGTGAGCCCACACAGGAGGCTGTAGCAGAGGAGGCTAAACCAGGAAATTCTCCCAGGCAGGGTGGTAGGGGTGCTCAGATTGTCCTTGCTGCTGCAGCCCTGCTGTCCATGGCCTCACAGGGTTGGCTCTGCCCGCACGCCTTATCTCTCTCCAAGAACTCTCACACAGCACTGCTGTCGCCAGCAGAATCCTTGCTTCTGTCCAGGACTGCCATGCATGGGTCTCCCTTGGCCTGTCCCATGGTCTCTGGTTCATGACATGGCCCACGTCTCTAATTCCTTCAAGTCCCTTCCTGGCCAGCTCAGAACACTTCACATGGGTTCAGGACTGGCAGCGGCTCATCCCTTCCTGGGGTATCTCAAGCTCATCAGAGCTCACATGTCTCAGCATCCCAGAGCCATCTCAACGCAACTCCTTCCAAACTCCTGCGATGGGCTGGGGTGTTCTGGGACAGAGCACTGTCCTGCTGTGGCTCCACCGCCACCGTCATCTGCTGTGACCTTAGTCTGCTCACATTCCTATGTGGGGATTCAGGGTCCTAGCTGGCACTGTGCTTGACTGGCAGGACATTCCCTTCCACCTCTCTGGATCAGAACACCTAATCCCATAGCCCTCCTCACTAAGGTGATCAGTTTAACCTAAGTTTGTGCATGACGTGCAGACTGCTTGAATAATAACTCATAAGCACGACCATTTGTCCCTCATCACACACAGTGATTATTTTTATCACGAACCAATCGGCAAATCAGCCGTTGCCACTTCTACACTAATCATATTACCTCGGAAGCAGATTCTTACTTGTGGAATGTCAGACAAATATAACTGTATGTGAGCATCAGCACAGCCCCCACCTTGAGCTGAGCAGTTGTCTGTGGAGACACTAGAAGGATCAAACCCCAGCTGGACAGGTGCAGCCTGATATGGGAGAGTGTGGACTGACGGGAGCTCCAAGAGGAATTCTGGGGAAAGTGATAACTCAGTCCCAATAGGACCATTTGTGCTGCTGCACCCGACTTGTGATCAGGAGGACGTCACAGCTCTCAGGAGATGGATGACTGTTCCTCAGGGGCATGAAGGGTGTAGGCAGCAAGAAGGAATCCCTGTGGTCAGCATCTCTGGGAGGGCAATCCTTTCATAGATAGCCACCACTTCCCAGGATATTAACGGCACAGGATCTGTTTTCTCCCATGGAAGGCAACGCACCTATGTGCCGTGGCTCCCTGTAGGTGCACATGGCAGGGTCGGTGTGATCCTTGCATCAGAATTAGCCCCTAGATCCCCCAAGGCCTTCTATAGAGATGGCTGTGACCACAACACTTCTGTTCATATCCCAGCATCAACGTGATGTCTCAAAACTCTTCCTACGACAAGCTATCATGCCCAACAAGGATGTGATTTTAGCCTCTTGGGGGACCCTAGCTTTTCAGGAGTCCTTCCTCCGTGGGTGTCTGCTCCACAGTGAGTTCCTTGGTGTTTCCTCATCCACAGATTTTGAGCAAGGCTTTGGTCTTTGGCCACCAACGTAAGCTCCTTCTTCTGTGTATGCCTTCAGTGAGCAGTTTCTACTAAAACACCTGATTCAGATCCTACTGCAAGCCATAAGGTAGTTTCTAAAACCTCCTGTCTGGCGTGATATCTCAAGAGAGGTAGGCCGTGTGTACAACACACTGAATTCAGCACCCATTTGGAAAAGACTCAGAGTATCTGGGCACTCAGGATGAGGAGACGTTGCAATGGCTGTCCAAAGTGAATAGTGAAGTGGAAGGGGCTGTGCCTATTACAGGGGTGGTGTTTCAGGGTGATGGGGGGAAAGCCAGGGCACTTCTGAGTGCATTAGGAATGCCCCGGATCAGGGAGACAACAGGGGATTCCAGGCTGTTCCATGAGGACCGGTGTTGAGCCATGAGCAGCCCAGGTTCCAGAGATGGAAGGGAGAGCACAAAGGATGCCCAGGGAAAGGACACTATGCTGCATGAGTACAAATGCCCACTCCTGGGCAGGGTCAGCGCTTGAGAAATCCTGGGACTCAAGTTGGAGGACCTCTAGTTTCAAAGTCCCCAGATTAGGTTTCAGTCTCATAATCCCCTTCATATCTTAGATCTACGTACAATCCCATGGACATAAGGTTCATTTGGTTATCTGAGAGGCATTGCAAGTATAGACAAGAGAAGTGAATTAAGAGACACAGTGACTGCCTCATGCTGGGAGCAGTGTGAGTTGAATGGTCACCAGGTGAGTGCTTACTACCCATATGGTCTAGGGAAAATCACCAAGTCATAGGAACTCCAGGCTCTTCGTCCGTGAAATGGGTTCACAGACCATTTTCTTGTAGGTTTGCTGCATGTGGGAAATTATAAAAGTCCTTGCCACAATGCCTGGCATATATATGGATAATTTCTAGTGTGGCTTTGATTCCAGATGCTACCACTCGCTCCTCTGGAATGATTTGTTGTTATGGTTATTGTTTCTAGGACACCTCATAATTTTCAGATCAACAGAAAACTGAATAGAAGAGCAACAACAACAACAACAAAATGCTTCTCAGCAGATGTTCCCTCCGAGATTCTGCGGAGCTTGATTCGGTGTTGGGGAACCTGACCGTGCTGAGTGTAACTAACCCACAACTCTGAGAACTGAATAGAGATGTGGACTAACTGCTTTCCTCCCTGCCAACTTCTCTCCCTTCCAAATCAGTGTTTCCACTCATTTCAATCCACTCAAAAATATAGCCCTTACTTACAGTCAAATGTCTCTTGGGAGAAAAACCTGCTAACACAGGCCTTCCTCATAAAGGCTCTGGCTCTGGCTCTTGCAGCCAGGCAGAGGAGATTCAGGTCTCACGAACCATCAGATTCACATCGGCCACTCAGGAGAGCCTTGACCTTGAGGGGCATCTATCACTTGGTCTTGCTCTGCGTTCAGTGTCACTGGGACAAGAGTCCCGAAAGCCTTCCATGCCTGCCCCAGGTGTAGATTCTTCTCTGCTTCATCCAACACCCAGCGGGGACTGTACAGAGCTGTTTTCAATTCCCCCTCTTTCCTCTCAGCTCTAAGACCCACTGCCTAATGGGTGGTCCTTGCTCCCACCAAGCCTCGCCACAGGGAACCCCCAAAAGCAGAAATGCAGTGTCCCAAACTCCACACCGCCCCTGCTCAGGGCATTCACAGTCCCGTGGTCTCATCTGGCGCCTCAAGTGCTCACCCCTCTTTCCCTGGTTCCTTCAGTCTCTGAGGACGCCTCACCATCTTCCTCCAATGATGGCTATTTCCGAATACCACCCTTCTAAGTTAGGGCAGGAATGGCCTTTTCCAGCTTCTCCATTCCCACCACAGGGCCTTCCAAAGGGCAGGTGCTCAGTGTGTGTCCAGTGAACAAAAGCATCAGTAACTCGTGGAACCTCCTGAGATCAAATTTCTCCCACATTCTCAATCAAAATGCAAATTCTTTAATGCAAATACGTTAACGTTTTATGGACCAACACGGAAAATTGATCTGAATGCAGAAATTAACTCTCCTTTACTTTTATTTTTCTATTTTGTGACATGATCTATTTTAATGCAAACTTCTTTTTTTGTATTTTTTTTATTTACTTATTTTTTTAACTTTTATTTAATGAATACAAATTTCCAAAGTACAGCTTATGGATTACAATGGCTTCCCCCCACCCCATAACTTCCCTCCCACCCGCAACCCTCCCCTTTCCCGCTCCCTCTCCCCTTCCATTCACATCAAGATTCATTTTCAATTCTCTTTGTATACAGAAGATCAACTTAGTATATATTAAGTAAAGATTTCAACAGTTTAATTCAAACTTCTTACACATCTTCAAAGTAATTCCTACCTCAGTACAATGGTTTCTTGGTACAACCGAATGATATAATGTAAGAGTTCCCAATTTGGCATTACAAAACACCACTCCGACTCTTGACTCTTGAAACGGAAAAGCAAAACTACACACCTAGTGAGTATCATTCGCTAACTTAGATGTCGAAGCCAAGAAAACCAACTGGAAGGAGTGGTACACGTGAAAAGTCCCCAAAGAAAACAATGACCAGTTCTCAACCACCCCAATACAACAGGGGCATATAAATGTGTTCATCTCAACCCACCCTGGTCCTCTGCTACCCAGAAGGCTGCCTGGTCTCTTCACATGAGGAATGAAGAATGGACCTCTGTTCACAGGGGATCATGAGTAGCTGCTGTGGGGGAACATGACTCAGGTCATGGCTGCCTCGATCCCTGAGTGCATGTCCTGCTTGGGTGCTCCCTTGCTCATCTCTCAAAGCCTCTTCCTACAGCAATGGGTAGGATCTGAGTCACTCCCATTGACTGATCTCGGAGAAAAACTCCAGGGGTCGCACATTTCTGTTTTCAGCACGGGCTCTCGGACCACACAGAAACTTGTAGCAAGCAGGATCACTGTGGGGCACCCACCGGTACTCCAGCTACCCTTCCAGCACCCAGTCTCAGATGACGAGCTTCCTGGGCTCCCCATAGATGTAGTGCTCCCTCCCAACATGTACCCCATGACGCTCAGCGCTTCCCACAGCTCCTCCTCAGGGGCACAGTTGCCTTCCATGAAGATCACTCCTGGGATGATTATCCGGAGGCAGGTCTTGGGCATGCTCTGATCATCGCCAAGCTTCCCATCATAGGTGAGGCCTCGGGCAGTGACAGGACACAGGAGGGTTAAATGTGTTCCAGCTCTTTCACGTCGCCGACGCCAAAGAGCAGCTGCATACACTCCGGCAGCCTCCTGACAATAAGTGGGGAGCGGTCCTCGGAATTTTGGGGGACAAGACTCAGCATTCCTGCCTGGGCGATCAGCTCCTTCACTGATACTTGAGCAGCAGGAGCTGCACCAAATCCTCCACCTACTTACGTTGGGACTCTTGGAGCAAGGATTCTGTTTCTGCTGGGTTCTGCCGGTTGTCTGTGACCATCCTCTTCTTGGATGCGGGAGCTGTCATCACATTGGCTGCATGGAAAGCACGCAATGGCTCCCTGAGGAATCCAGGACTCGGCCTCTCAGCAGCAGGCAGCTTCTTCTGTGTGACCAAGATCAGGGCGGGTGGGGGAGGCAGGGAGCCAAGGTGGATGCTGCCTCTTCCCCAGCTGTGGGAACCTGTGCACCCAAAATGCCCGACAGCTGTCCTTGGGCCTCAAGGCTTCCCTCAAGCTTGCAGGGTTGACTCTTCTGACAGTGAGGCTTCATCACTTTTCTGGGGGCAGCTGACATGAGATTGGGCAGCCGCTGGGCCATGGGGATGCAGAAACTTGGGGAAGAGAGGGAGGGCGTGAGTGGTAGCAGCTGAGAATCAGAGCTCTGAGATAGGCACTTTTGAGGCCTTTTCTTTGGGTACTGAACGAGGGCCTCAGAGAGCTCCTTTCCTGCTGGTGGGCCAAGTCCCTTAAGTGGAAGGACAAGGGAGAAGGTCCCTAAGCCTGCAGATAGATGGCAAGTGCCCAGGACAGGCGTGAAATCCCATATTTTCTATGGCATGTTGGATCCCTGGTACACGTTCGGGACCCTTACCTCCCCCTGACCCCTGACACTACCTGGGCCTTCTCTGCTCTGTGACCTAAAGACAGCGTGTGAAAACACGTCTTCACCTCCTGGCTCCTGGATGAACTGAGGGATCACTCAGGTGCACACATCAGAGAGGCAGCGTGAGGGAGTCCATCCGCCCACTCTTCCCTGCGTCTTCCCATGACTGACGGAAGGGCAAGGCCAGGCTGAGGTCCTGTGTGTTCACGCGGGCTGTCTTCTCAGTCATGATGATGTCTCTTGGCAGACCCTGGACACCTGTGTCTCTCAGGCAGCTGGAGTTTCCGGTATTTTCCCTATGTCTCCCTCTCAGAACAAGATCCTCTGCCTCCCCGACAGCCTGGAGACAAGGTGAGGAGGCAGCACATCCCACCACCTCTGCTGTGTCCCATCTGCTATCTCCGTCTTGTGGGTAATTCCTTGTTACTCCTGCCACTCACTGCCCTTCCTCACCCCTACTTCTCCTGAGATCAGCTGACATCTGCCTTTGGACCAAGACCCCATCTCCAGGACCACTCCCCACCTGGTTGCCTGTGGTCGAAGGTGGCATGCCACCTGAGGCCACCTCTGATTTCGCCAACCAGGGATGAGGACAGGGGGCACCCAGGCTCTATGGAGTCCCTTTTCTCCAGCCCAGGGGCCTCTTCGATCTTCAAGAAGCATCTCTACCATGGCTCCTGGTGCAACCGTGACTCCATCGGATCTCCTGGTGTGGCAGCCTCTGCACACCTGAAGATGCCCCTTACAGCAAGGCCCTCACCTCCCTCAGAACCACGAGACAGACCTGGGGTGAGCCACATCTGGACAGCCCTACCTGGGGTGTGCCAAGGCTGCTAGCAGGAGATTTGGGTGAGACTCCTACGTATGGGGTGATGATCATCTTAAGTGTGCTAAGCCTGTTCAAATTTACCCCTGGCAGGGCCTCAGCCCCTGATCTTCTGACGATGTGAGGCTGCACCTTGGGGGCCTAGGACCCCATGTCCCTGAACCCCCTTAGGAGGAAGTAAGGGGGGCCATGAAACTCCCCAGCAGCCCTGCCCGCAGATTCTCTGGGGTGAGAGCAGGGGCAGGCACCTGTGGGACCCCTATGTCTGGGATGAGGACTCCGATGCAGTCTCACTCACGGGGCCTGGGACTCTTCTATCTGCTGAGTTGAGGCCACCCTGCTCACACTGTAGCCCTCCTCTCCCTGACACCAGGAAAGCAGACACAAGGACACACCCCATCTGGCCGTCCATCCCAGGTCCTTGTGGGGCTGAGGTTGCCCTCTGTTCTAGGGTCTAGGCACTCCACAGCCCTCCGTCCGTCTTCTCCCCTTGAGAGAGAGGCTCACTGAGCCTGCATTGCCCTAAGCCTTATTTCCTGCAATTCCCTAGGCTGAATTCAGGTGGGGCCTTCATCTGACATCTGTTTTGGGAACTCCCAGGACTGACAGCAGGGACAGACTTCTGTTCTGGAGTCTAAGGCCCTCCCCCCTCTGCCCTGCGACCTCTTCTTTAGGACAGGTCGTGTGTAGGCCCTTTCCTCAGACCGAGGCCCTCACCTCTCCCACCGCGGAGGGGGAAGTCAGTCGTAGTAAGTCTGGCTACCACCACCGGGGCTTCCAAGGGGGAGAGCAGCAACCCCACGTTGTCCCTGTTGCCACGCGAGGATCCATCCAGTCCCCTCTCAGCGGTTGTGCCTTGAAACGACTTAGGGCCGACTACATCACCACGGCCTGCCCATGGACTTGAGTCTACACGTTCACATCAAGTTTCTGACTGCAGAGTGCCCTGAGACAGAAATTGGACAGCGGGCTCAGCCTGACCAGTCTGCTCCGTGATCATCCAGGGCTGACAGCATAGCTGGGGACGGGTTCCTTGGGACCCCCAGTCCTCCCTCCGGGCCCTCATCCTCCCTCCTGTGCACTCTACCTTAGGGCAGTCTGACGCCAGCCCCAGAGATCAAGGCCCTCCCTCACCACTCCCAGTTGCCCAAGGCAGAAGCCTGTGGATGGCACACCCAGCCACCATGCTTATGGCTTGCCAAGACTGAGAGTGGGGGCACAGATGACTCTGTGGTTACCTTAGACCTCACTGAACGTCCTTACCCAGATGCCTGTCAGCCCTCCATTTACTTCATCTACCGGATCGCAGTGAGGATCTGATTCCCAGGGTCCACTGAAGTAGAAGAGGGGGCGAGTGACTCAGTGGGGCGAGTGGGTCCTGGGGTGGTGGTGTAGGCCAGAGAGTAGGGACAGAGCTGGATCCCTTGGGGCACTCTTCTGGCAAGGGACTCCCTAGGTCTCCCCTGAGCGTCTCACCTTGAGTGCTTACCCAGCCAGGGCCCTTTCCCTTCCTCTGAAATGAAGTGGCACCTCCAACTGCCCACTCCAAGTCTGGAGGCAGAGGTCAGGGAGTGTCACATCTGGCCACTGTCCTGCGGGCTCATCCAGGCTGACCATGGAGCGACAGATGGTCTCTGTGGGCCCCTTGCATCTGTGTCCCCTCAGACCTCCTCCAGGGTCCTGATCTTAAAGCCAGGCAGGACCTGGACCCCTGTGCTATGCTCACCTAGTTTTTCTTTCTTCTTGGAACAGACTGTTCTTGGAGTCTTGTTCTAAAATATGGCCGACTTCCTACAGTCGTGACACTTCATTTCAGATATAATTGTATATCACTTTAAAAGAAAGCATTTTTTACACGTTGTCTCAAGCAAATACGATAGTGATGCAAAATCTACATTGAATGCAATATACCTGATGTTCCGTATCCGCAGCCCTCAGAACCTGGCCAGTCTGTTTCTGATGCTAGCCCCACCTACCTTGCTTCTCAGAAGCTAGAAGGATGTGACACAGATAAGACTCCACAGGCTCTCATCACTAAGCTCGGGGGGGGGGAAGCACCCAATACCACCTCGGACTACACCTCCACCACCCCCAACCCCAAAGGAGCCCAGGCTTGTGGCATGCTGCTGGGGGGAGCCCTCGGTGACAGGAACTGTGGCCTGCAGACATGGGAGTGGCCCCGCAGGGAACCAGGGTCTGCCCTGCAAGAAGAACACTAGGCATCACCAGGGAGGTATCTGCTCTGCTCTGCTCCCAGGGTGACACAAGGGGCAGCATTTTCCTGCTGACTGCGGTGGTGCTGCAGCAGCAGGCCAGCACACCCACCCGTTTTGGGACAGTAGCACCGTCCACCGAAGCCTTTCCCAACCTGCAGGTCAAGTCTCCTGAGATACAGGGCAGGTGACCTGGCTCTGAGGCAACATGTGGCTCTATGGATCAGGACACACCCCACACCTGGCTCGTTAAACGCTCCGGACCTGGCTATCTAGACCCCTGCCTCCCACTCTCTGTTCCAGGACCCTGAGCTACCACATACCTGTGCGCTCTCTCAGATCTACGCTCCTCCAAATCTCCTCAGAGCCCAGCCCAGATGTTCTCGGGCCTTTCAGGTACCGAAGTCTTCTCCATGTGGCCCTCTAAGATCACCCTTTTCCTACACTGCAACCCCACTCCCCACCCCATCCCCAGCTTTCATTATTGGGTTTTCCAGATTGCATTGGAATCCACTGCACCGTCACTGTGGAACCCACTTCCCCTTTTACCTTGTTCCACAGTTCATGGTGTGGCTTCCCCTTCCCCACACCTGCCCCAGAATACAAGCTCCACAGTAGCAGGAGCAGGGGACCGGTTCAATGCTGTGTCTTTGGAGCCTAGATCAGTGTCTGCCCCTCTGTATTCATTGGTGGGATGAAAGAAGGCTGCCAGCCACAAGATTCTGCTATTCGGAGCCTCCGTGCACTAAACCCCAGGGCACAGTTAATCTTCCCAATCAACCAGCCAACAGCCTAAGTGGGAACGCTCCCTACCACGCACTCATGGCTGAAACCCTGGGCAGGTACTCAGTCTGTCTCTCGGACTCCCGATACCTACCTGCTGTGCCATCCCCTGGCCTGTGCCGCCAGCCTGTTGGGAAAGTCAGCACGGCAAGGCTCTAACCACCCATGGAAGTCTGGGCCCCCCTCACGCCAGCAGGCCGCTGAGGCCCGCCTTTGACCTGACGTGCTGTTCCTCTTTCCAGGTGCTGGGATCTGCAAGTCAGCACGGGAGTCACCGCAAGGCAGCGTGCACCAGTCCAAATGGTCCTCTGGAGACTAGGGTTTTTCCATCCTTGGGCCCATCCCTGAGCCCCATGCCACCTGCCGCTGTGCCCACCACGTCCCACCCTGGCCTCAGCCTGCCCCGGCCGGTGGGACTCCCTTCCTGCCACCCCTGAACTAGTGCTCCGGGTGCACAGCTGATCCTCACATGCATTTGTGTTTACGTGGACTCCCCAGACAGGAATCCCCTTCCAAGTCACCATGATTCAGACGGAACTGGGAGGGGATGGCATGGCCTTGCCAGGGGTCTCCAGGTAGTTGTCAGGTGATAATCACTGCCTTCTAAGTATGGCAGAAATCACTGTGATTTTGACTAATTGTTCTGATGACCCCACCGTCTTCTATCTTACATTTCATTAAACCTGTCCCCCTAACTGGGCGAGAATGTGATTTTACTATCTGAGGTGGATCCAGAGAAGCAGAGCGGGGCTGTTGTGCGAGCCATCCTCAGAGCTACGAGCTCCAGCCACGGAGTCCCCAGACAGGATTGTTGAGGGGAAGCACATTATGGGGCCCAGTGGTTATTAGCACATGCCCCAAATCATGAGATGTCCTCAGACAAAATTAGCATTTCCAAGAAGCCGTCTTCCTACCTGGCTCTTGCCATCACTGCCCCATGGCAGTGACCCCCTGACAAGTGTACTAAGGCCCTTCCTGGGCTAGCGTTGTATCCCCAGTCTCCTCTTGTCCTGCCCCCGTGTGGGGGCTGGCCATCGAGAACACAGGATCTGCTGAACAAAGAGATCATATCGAGGATGCAGTGTCGATACCGTATGCAAAGCCAGGGGGAATGCACAAGACAGCACTGGGGGCAAGGCCATCCACCCTGAAGGTCAGTCCAAAGGGCACTGCAGACCGTGATACCCAGGTGCAAGCAGGGAGAGCCCGAGTGCCCCATGGCCATGTGCTGCGGCCTGGTGGCTCCACTGTTTGCCTGGCAGGCAGCCTGAGCAGTGGGGCTGGCCTGCAGGAGACCAAAGCTGTCACTCAGACAGCTTTGAGAGGAGGGCTGAGACAGAGTCTGGATGGGGGTGCAGGGCCCTTCCCTAGACTTTAGTGTACCTTCCAGGAGTCTAACTGGCAACCTGTGTGTCCATGGGGAAGCTACTCCATCCTCTCTCTGTCTCTCCTGAATGCAAGAGTCCTCCTGAGGACCTGGTCTCCATTGCAGGGGAGGGGGTGACCACATGCGGCTGGAGAGAGGCTGAGGGGACAACATGTGGAGTGAGTCTCTCCCTGGCTTCCTTACAATCCTCATGCATGCCGCATGAGGCATGGGACATTCGGTAACCACGGGTGACAGCAGCTCCTCCCTTGTTCATGGGGACCACAGCCTACTGCATGAAAGTGCGCGACCCAAATGAAGAGGCAAAGTGGAAGTGTGTTGTTTTGTTACTCTGTCTTTGTCTTTTGTTGCTCTGTGTCTGAGATATATCTTACCAGGATATTTTAGTGTTTCTGAGCCTGTTATACCTCTTGAGATCCACATGCACCTTGATGGGTGCAGGATATCTATTCCCCTGAAAGCCTGTTCACCTTGAGTGTCCTTTTATACCTTAAGACTCTGCAGTCCTGGAATAACTGGTTCTAGTCCCTGCAGGGTTCACTTTCAGGCCTCTGCACCGGGAGCAGGAGCAGGATTCTGGGCTGTGGGAGTCGGCCCTGGGGAAAACTTCCAAAACACATGTGCCTGCAGAGAGGATGAAGGAAAGGCTGTGTCCCTCCCCCAGAGCTGTCTTCCCCTCCATGGTGCCCAGGGCCTAACCACCAGTCCCTTTGTGCAGCATTTGGGCATTCAGGGACCCATGACTGGCTAGATTCCCAGCCCCTATCCTTTCTGCCTACTTGGCTGGCCTAGAGAATAGCGGGAAACTCAGGGCAGCCGTGGGGCCTGTATTCAGGGGGCCTTGTGGGGGGGGGGTAAGTGTCCTCCGGGCTATTGCTGGGTCCAACAACTGTGTCGTGCCCAGTTCAGGCCTGATACCAGATTCCTTCTGGAACCTCAGCATCGTCATATTAGGCTGAGAACTGGCCACCCACACAGCAGTTCAGACCAGGGCGGCTACACTAGGGGAGGGGCTCGTGAAACAGGCCTTTAGGAGGAGCAGCTGAGAGAGCTCAGTGGCATTGGCTTGGGGGTACAGGACAAGGATGGCCTCCCACTGTCAGTCTGGGTCCTTCCTCCCGTGGCTCTGTCCTGATACTCTGCAGTCTGAATGCTTCCCTTTATCATGCTCTCTGTTATCCAGCACAATGCCAATGATCCCCTTCCACATGAGGCTGAGGTCAATTCACGACATGTGAGTCTGTTAGCTGACACGTGACCTTCTTTTTTTTTTCTTTTTGACAGGCAGAGTGGATAGTGAGAGAGAGAGACAGAGAGAAAGGTCTTCCTTTTTGCCGTTGGTTCGCCCTCCAATGGCTGCTGCGGCCAGCGCATCGCGCTGATCCGAAGCCAGGAGCCAGGTGCTTCTCCTGGTCTCCCATGCAGGTGCAGGGCCCAATCACTTGGGCCATCCTCCACTGCCTTCCCGGGCCATAGCAGAGAGCTGGCCTGGAAGAGGGGCAACCGGGATAGAATCCGGCGCCCTAACTGGGACTAGAACCTGGTGTGCCGGCGCTGCAAGGCGGAGGATTAGCCTGTTGAGCCACGGCTCCGGCCGACGTGACCTTCTTTGTCTGAGCACCTGTATCCGTGTCATCAGTCACTCTGAAATCCAGTACTTTGCTGGAGGGTGGTTAAGAGGGTGGTTAAGAGAGGAAGATGTTGGATGGTGGTTCATTGCTTTCGTCTTCAAATTCAAGACAGCATGTCCAACACAGTACTACCTTTCACTTCCCAAGTGTTTCTCCCACTTCTTCATTTTTTTTTATTGGACAGGTAGAGTTATAGACAGTGAGAAAGAGACAGAGGGAAAGGTCTTCCTTCTGTTGGTTCACTCCCCTAGTGGCTGCGCTGATCCGAAGCCAGGAGCCAGGTATACTTCCTCCCGGGCTCCCATGCGGGTGCAGGGCCCAAGCACTTGGGCCATCCTCCACTGCCCTCCCGGGCCACAGCAGAGACCTGCACTGGAGGAGGAGCAACCGGGTCTAGCTCCCGGCGTCCCAACCGGGACTAGAACCCGGGGTGCCGGTGCCGCAGGCGGAGGATTAGCCAAGTGAGCCATGGCGCCAGCCTGCATTTCTCCCACTTCTTAGGAACTGAGCTTCGATCAGAAACCTGCCCCTCTGTGAGACTGCTGAGAGATGTCAGGTAGAGACAGCCTCAGGAACCCATGCAGCTATCGATGTATTCAGTTCCCAGCTTGGAATAAGAAACTCTTCCACGTGCTGTGGAAGATATCTCAGTAGTTTCAGTCACCTTCTCTCTACCTTCAGGGCTGTAACCCAAAGGACATTTGATTATGAGACAAATCGAAGTTGACTCACTGCCCATTGGGAAAACAAAGAGCCTGCTGGTAATTCCCAGGGAGAAACGACATGGTGTCCAAAATCACAGCCCAGAGCAAATTATCTAAGGACAGAGCTGGGTATATCGGGGAGGGCCAAGGGTGAACTTTGGCGGAACCAGGGGACCTCTGCAGGGAGCAGCAATGCTACGTGTCACACGGAGGGCAGGTGATTCTGTGTAGAGTCCACAATCCCTGGGCAGCAGTGAAGGGCAGGGCAGCAGGCTAGGTTACACTGAAGGACCCCAAGTTTGGGAATCCAATGCGCTCGGGTGGTCGCCCAAAGACCCAAACTCCAGATCGGTAGATGCAAAAGCAAGAGGATTCTTATTAGACGTTTGCGCAAACGGGCTCCCTGTCACTTGAGGCAAAGAGAAGCCCCGAGCCGAGCCGCAGTTACAAGCAACTTTTAAAGGCAAAAACCACAAGATTAACATATTTCGCGGGCTTCGGCTTGACCGGCTAGTTTAAAGGTTGCCATGAGTACTCATTGGGTCCTTTAGATGGGGAGAGGTTGCCCAGGGCGGGAGTTACAATTAGTTTCTTTTCTGGGGGAAACCGAAACATTCAGAGAACAGAAACTCTAGGGAACTCGAAACTTAGAGTGTGTTAGCTAATCTTGGGGGAAGGGGCATCTGGCACTTGTTCCCACGCACGGGCTTTTCAAACCCCAGTTTCTAAAATGTTACAAGATTTATCCTTAGGCATTAGCAAGCAAAGCTAATGTGTACAGAAGCAAAAGATCTGCAGTTAGCTCTTAGCCACACTTGTCACAAAGCACACCAAACACCGGAGTAAGGGTCCCTCGGGTTTTTCACCACGGTTGGATGCAGGCACTTGGGGGAACGACAGGGAATGGACACAAGCGTACCAGCAAGAGCTGAGGCTGCACTCTAACACCCTCACTTGGGCAGAGCTAGCTCTCAAGGATCCAACCATGGGCAATGGCCAAGAGGTGCAGACTCAGCTGCATTTGTTTAACCAGGTTTCAGTACATGGACAGGCTTCAGCAACCTTGTTTCTGTTTGCAGAGAGGCTGTGTAGTGCTTAGCAGAGAAAGAATTGGAGTCAGAAGGACGGCCCCAGGCCCGGTGCAGGGTGAAGCATGGAGGCCCCGGCCGGGTGCAGGGTGAAGCATGGAGGCCCCGTGGAGGCCCCAGATGAATGCAGACCCTGTTACTCCAGCCCTGCCACCAGATCCTGGGGAACTCCTAACTCTTGGGTTCCTCATGTGTGTGGCCTGTCTGATCTGTCCTGGAACAGGGCACTGTACCGAAAGCACCGGGGAAGTTTCTGACGCGTGGTGTCACTTTCATAGCGGGGAGCTGGCTGTTTTTGTAACAGCACTGGACCCTCCCAGACCTTGTCGCTCTGACACACCATTGCTGCTGTATGTTCTCTGGAATGTGCCACAGATCGTGCAACATAGCAGGACATGGAATAACTAGCCAAACAAGGGCCTTCATGCACTAAATTGGGTCTACACTTCAGCACAGAAGACACCCAACAACATCTGGCAGAGGAGCTGGGTGGAGCTCAGAGTCGCCAAAATTGCGGCCAGGAACCAGCTGATTGCCTACCTCCAAGCTGAGTTCGCATCCAAAGAACTATTTTCATTCATTTTGTAGTCATCCAGAAACTCTAGCCCTTGCTTAAACTTGGTCCAATTTCTCTCTCTCTCTCTCTCTCTCTCTCTCTCTCTCTCTCTCTCTCTCTCCCTCTGTGTGTGTTTGTGTATGTGTCTCTCTCTCTCTCACACACACACACACACAAACACCACTAAACCCATGTATACACACACGGACCCATATACACACACACATATTGAGTAGACACACAATTGTTACAATTTTTTGCTGTGACCTGCCCAGCCAGCAGTGGAGTAGCAG
Source organism: Lepus europaeus (assembly GCF_033115175.1). Taxonomy (NCBI): domain Eukaryota; kingdom Metazoa; phylum Chordata; class Mammalia; order Lagomorpha; family Leporidae; genus Lepus; species Lepus europaeus. Next base: position 4,630,996 of record NC_084850.1, read on the forward strand.
TCAGGGCTTTCAGGCCTCAGTTTCAGGGAGAGTCACCCTCTGCCTCGCAGAGCCTTGCACTTGAGGGGCATCAATCACCTGTTTCTTGCTCTATGCTCACCCTCACTGGCACAAGAGCCCAGGACACATCCCAGAGCTACCCCAGGTAGCAGATGTCTTTCTGCCTTACCTCACACCCAGAAGGGCCTGAACAGAGTAACTTTCAATGTCAGGATGCTCTCTGAGCACGAAGACCCACGCCCTGAGGATCTGGTCCCTGACCCAGCTTCAACACATGGAACTGCTACAATAGGAAATGCAGATTCCTTAAGGCCTCAGTTCAGGGCAGTTACTCTCCTCTGCCCTCCACCGGGGCCCCAGCTGCTCAGCCATCTTTCCCTGGTTCTGTGGGTCTCAGAGGACATCTCTCCATCTTCCTCCTATGATGGCTGCTGCTGGACTCTACCCTTCTCTGCTAGGGTGTGTGTGGCCTCTCCCTGCATCTCCACTCCCACCACAGGGCCTTCCACAGAGCGGAAGCACAGTGGATGTGGAAAGGATACATGAGCCAGTGAGCACAGGAACTTGTTTATTAACACTTAGTAGCTTTCAATTTCCCTATCAGCCTAGCAAATCCAGCTGTGCGTGTACATGCAAAATAACTTTACAGGATTGCCATCATGGGGTAAAGGATGAATGGATGAGTTCTCCTTGCTTGTCTCTGGCCATCTCATCCATTTTGCTGCTAAATTCTTTCCCTTTCCAAAGAAATATCTGTTCCACTGCTATGATATCTTGAACCAGAACAAAGAGAGGTGCATTTTTCAATTTCATGAGCAAATAGCAAAACTCTTATGCCAAAATTCTACGTTCAGCAATAAGTGTGTAATGATGGAGCAGAACCTACACTGATACAGAATCTAAAGACATCTGCTTAATAGGAAAACCATTTTAAATACCATAACGGGCGAAAAAACAAAAAGAGTACTTTCTAGATAACTTGCACTGAAGTGGAACACAAAACCTCGAGACCCATGACTGTAAAAGGCACGCTGGCCTCCACTAGTCAGAACTCTCACTGCTGCATTCCAGGTACGAATAACGAATAGGCCACCTTTCACAGGGGAGAGAAGCTACCCACCCAAACCCTGGCTCAACCCTGCCACCCTCACTCCCACTGGCACCACCTGCATCTGCTGCTGGCATACCCCCTTCCTCATCTCTCACGGCCTTTCCTTTCACTGAGGGGTGGAATCTGGGATCATTCCTACTGCACTTGGCTAAATACTGCAGGACTCTCATCGTGCTGGTTTCAGCGTGGGCCCTTGGACCCCAGAGAAACTCATAGTGAGCATTGCTGCTCTTGGATGCCTGCCGGTACTCCAGGTAGCCTGCCTGCACCCAGTCTTTGGTGACGAGCTTCCTGGGCTCCCCGTAGATGCAATGATCCACCCCAATGAACAGCCCCATTACACTCAGAGCTTCCCAGATCTGCCCCTCATGGACACGCCCACCGCCGATGAACACGATACCCAGGATGGCTATCAAGAGCCCAGTCTTGGGTATGCTCTGATCATCCCCCAGCACATCATGGCAAGTGAGGCCCAGTGCAGGGACAAGCACATACAAATGGCCAGTGGGGTCTGCCTGCTTCATCTCAATGCCAAAGATCAGATGGATGCACTCAAAGGCTTTGCAGAAGATCCCAGGGAAGTAGTCTTCATACTTCTCGGTGACACAACTCAGCATCCCTTCCACGGTGATCGGCTCCCTCCTGAGATACTTGAGGAGCAGCAGCCTCACCAGCTCAGCCATCTTCTCGGCCAGTGCACCTCGGAGCTTAGACTCTGTATCTGCCAGGCACTGCCAGGTGCTCCGGCCCTCTTCTTCCTGCCAGGTGGAGCTCTCATCAGATTGGCTGTATGCAGAAGATGATTTGGCAGTGCTGGAGGAGGCTCCATGAGGGTTCTCAGGAGGACTAGGGACCCCAGCTGCAGGCTCCTCCTTGTGGGTACCCTGAATTAGAGCAGAGGGGGAGCAGCCGGCAGTAGTGGCCTCCTCTTCTCCGTACGCGGGCAGATGAGCATGCTCTCCTTGGGCCTGAAGGCCTCCCTCAAACTTGCAGAGGCGATGTTTCCGACCATGAGGCATCATAGCTTTCCCGGGGGCAGCTGGCACGAGGGCCGGCAGCGGCTGTGATGGGGACCCACAGTCCTGGGGGAGAGACAGAGGGTGTGAGTGAGTGCAACTGAGAATCTCAGCGGTGGAAGCTGTGACAAAGGCCCACGTACGAGGTATCTCTCAGAGTGGTGAATGCAGGCCTCACGGGGCTCCTTTCCTGCTGGTGGGGCTGTCGTCGTTGAAGTGGAAGGAAGGACTGAGAGACACGGTTAGCCTGGGTGCAACCAGCTGGCCAGTAGTGTGCAAGGCTTCAGGGTTGAAGTAGAGTAGGTAGGGCCATGAGCCGTGGGTTCCTCACTCCTGTGAGAAGCAGGAGAGGGGGGCCCTAAATTCTGTTTTGGTAACTGCACCTAACCCTGATTCTCCGCATAGTATGTTCTGTGACCTGAGAGCACTGCCTAAGGACAAGCGGTTCACCTGGTGCTTCCCGCAGCTTCTGTTTGAAGAACTCAGGCTTCAGACTGCAAGCATTACTCCAGGCCCTCGACCTCACTGGAGAATGGACCAGAATCACTGAGGTTCCCGCTTTGCTCGTGTAGATGGTCCCCTCTACACCCACTCATAATTCTCACTTTGTTGGGGAAGGATCTGGAAGCCTCCAACGGCCTACAAGTACGTCTGAGAGCTAGAGTATGACTCCCACAGAGGGAACAAAAAGCAGCTAAGGTCCCACATCTGGCCACGTCTCACCTGGGGTGACAGGCAGAGGGGACCTATTTCAGTGGGTTGGGTGATCCTGGGGTGAGCAGCTGGCTCAGTCCCACTACAATGATTGGCAGGACCTTGGAACCTCCCCCTCCTGACCTGAGTCCCAGCAGTTCTCACCAACAAGTCCTTGAGTTTGCTGAGACCAATGATTCCCAAATAGGACAGGGCACTTTAGCCTGAGAGACCTGTTGTAGGCATGTGGGTTGGATGCAGGCATTGGTCTCCTCTGTTTAGAGGTGGGGGCTCCCCTTTTCACCCATACCTTATCTGTCTACATTCCTGCCTGAGCCTGCCCTTCCTCACCCCTGGCCCACTGAGATCAGCTGATATCAACCATTAGATGAAGACTTCATGTCCCTGACCAATGCCCACCTGCTTGCCCCTGCTGTAAGTGAACATGCCAAGTAAGGCCCTCCTAACCTGCTCCCTTCACCGAAGAGAGCAGCGACGTCCAGTCCCCATGGGGCCCTTCATTCTGAGCTGGTCGTACCCTCAGTTCCTATGAATGGGCTATACCGTGGGTCAGGTTTGGGGGCCTCTCCCTCCGCTCACACAGTGCAGTTCCCTCTGCTGACAGAGTCCAAGAACTGCACCTGTACCACGTGGCAAAACGAGAGGCTCCCACATCCATCCGCCTACCCTGCCCTGAGGATTCCAATCTCTGGCAGTTCTCTACTTTGGGGGTTTGGGTTACTTTCACGCCTTCTTCCTCACTAACATCCCTTACTGCGTGACCTGCTGGATCCTGGACTCCTCCCTCTGCTCCCTGTCTGTGGCTCCCTCCCCTGACTTGATGTCTCCCTCAACCTAATCACAGCTCTGTGACACCTGGACAGGAAGGGGGAGGTGCAGAACATCTGATGGTCACACTGCTGAGGTGCCCCCAGGGCCCGAGCATGAGTGAGAGTTCCATTTGTCCTCTGTTGTATAAATTACCCCAGATCCTCCTCCTGTTTCCTACCTGGAATCCTTGCAGAGCATCTCCCACTCCCCCCAGTTCTCCTGCCCCCATGATGAGCCATTGCACTTCCCTCACAATTCCCTGAAGGGTTTCAAGGGCAACCTCACAGTCACAGCAGAGGCTGGGTTGGCTGTTTTCTGCCCTGGTTTCCTGGGTCTCTCGGTCCTCATCCTGACTCTGTGGACGACCTGAATCTCACCCCGTGACCACCGGAGGCTGTGCTGCTGTGCTGCTTCTTCTCGGCCCCTAAGTGAACCTCAGCAGGGGATGTGGAAGTCGGGTACACTGGAATCCAGTCTCCATGCCCGGGCTCTGCCTGGGCTTTCAGAAGGGGCCAGGCTTGGGCCCTCTGCCCTGGAGGCCTTGGTCCCCGTCCTCCTGCCTAGGTCCTTCCTCGACTTCAGCCAGGACCTGGGCCCTCCTTCTGCTCACTTGAGGCCCTGCCTCTCTGCTTCTGACAGGCCCCAAAGCTCTCTGAGGTCCAGAGGCAGAAGACGGGAAACACGTCTCCGATCGCCCTGCACGGGGCCTTACAGGCTGATGGCAGGTGCAGGCTTCCATGGGGGTTCTCTCGCCCCTCCTCCACCCCTGATCTGGAGTCTAAGCCCCTTCCCTCTTCTCTCTCTCCTTCCCTGGGTGCCGCCGGGCCTGGGCACACGTCCCCTCACTCCAAGTCCCCTCACTCCAAGCCCCTCCCCCTCTCAGACCGCCATGGCCGAGTTCA